>NW_015505645.1:1667253-1751937 GCF_001515645.1 Sinocyclocheilus grahami
GTCAGCTGTCTTAACCACGGCTTGTGTACTGCATCATCACTGTGTCTGTCACGCGACTCTGTTGCCCTTTTGGGGCTTGAACTGATGGTAAAACTAACGACATTATTAACTGTCTTGATATTTACTTTGAAAACTGACGCTCGCGATTATGGTAAGGGTCGTTACATTTCCGACGCGTGCTTGTGGTGTTCGGCCAATCACAATGCACTGGGTCAGCTGGCCAATAAGAGCAGACTGCGCTTGTCAAAGGAGGGGGCTTTGTTGAAAACGATGTGTTTGAGAGAGGCGGGGCATAGAGGACCTACAATAATGTACAGTATTTGAAAAATATTGTGTTTTTTTAACATTAAACCATGTCAACATATTCTGTTACACCAAATACACAAAATAATGATCTTTAAAATAGCATCATATTAGCAGACACCACTGCTAAAATATGAAAAATGATAGTGTCATGATCATAAAATCTGTGCAGCTGGAGCACCAAGATGAATTTCAACATCTACCCTGGCCATCTCAATACCTGACTTAATTATTATTAAATTATTGTAGCCAGTTTTGGAGAAAAGAGAAAGAAGCTGATTCCCAGTCCTCTAACCATTCTGAAGTTACTGGCATTTGTTCTGATAAATAAAATTCTACTGGAGACTGTTCAAACGTTGTATTAATCTATTCTAAGAAGGTTGGAAGCTGTATTAAAGGCAAATGGTGGTAAAACACTTCAACAAACAAATTTTGCCCCTTTTCTACTGTAGGTGTTCACACTATTTTGTTAAACGCCTGTATCTGTCTTTCAGCTAACGGACAGTGGAACGCTTGGGCTCCATGGAGTGGGTGTTCTAAGTCCTGTGACGGTGGTTGGCAGCGGAGGGTGCGCGTATGCCAGGGGCTGGCGGTCACGGGGCAGCCATGCGATGGCAGCGGGGAGGAGGTCCGCAGATGCAGTGAGCAGCGTTGCCCAGGTAACCTGCGAATAATTGCGCCCCAAGAGTCAATTATGTCAGAATGGGCAGAGAGGGGTGAATGAGAGACGGATGCAAGGATAATTATCTTTTCCATTCAGAAATCCATGTCCTTTTTTCGGCACTGAATCATTATTCGTGAGAAATAATGAACATATACCATAATTGTATTTTCCAGCGAGGAATGGTCAACACAATTTTCACCAGTAATGGATATTTAATGTCACATAAATAAAGTCATGCTTTTCTCATCTATTAGAAACCATTTCCATGGAAACGGTGCTTTATGTTCATGCATCTACATGCATTTTCATACATGCATAGGTTTGTTACAAGGACAGGTATAGAATCTCATAATGTTGACTGAATTTATCATTCCCGTAATCTCAAATGCTTGAAATTAGTTTTGCAGTCAAATAGATGGAACGTGAATGTCTTGACAAACATTTTTAAGAAGGAATTTCCAGATATTTATGATTTTCAGTTTATAATTAGATTTTCAATATAATTTGGGTGTTACAAACAATCCAGTTTAATAATATAATATAATATAATATAAGATTTTGTATTGTTAATATTATTTAATAATAATAATATTAATAACAATAACATACAAATATTTTATAAATAAATTTTATAACTAAAAATTATAATTGTATAGTGGCATTTATATATGGGCAATGTGAAATAAAAATTGGCTCGCATCATATTCATACAAAAAATTATAATTGTATATGTGCTTTAGAGGTACATACGTTTTCAAAATATATTTTTTATTTTTTTAATATTATATTGGAGCAGTTATATGACCAAAACATATGTGGAATTTATATATAGGCTTTAGGCAATGTGAAATTAAAATTGGCTTGCATCATATTCACACTAAAAATTATAATTGTATATGTGCATTAGAAATACAGTTTTATTTCCTTTTATTATAATGCAGCATTTATATGACCAAAAATGTTGTGGCATTTATATGTGGGCAATGTGAAACTACAATTGACTTGCATTATATTCTGATCCATTTCCCCCATTCTCCATCAGCATCCATTATTTGTCATCTTCCAAATATCATTGAAATAATAATAACGATCTGCAAATTAAAAGTGTATCTAAATGTGAGTTTTTATTCCTGAACCATAGCTCCTTATGAAATATGCCCTGAGGATTATGCTGTGTCCATGCTGTGGAGAAGAACTCCCTCTGGGGAACTGGCCTTCAACAGGTGTCCTCCCAACGCCACGGGTAAGAAAAGCCACGACAGTCAACGGTTGAAGAGCACTCAGCCTAACACAAAGACACAAAGAAAGAATAGAACTGAGTCACAGATGCTTTCAATAGAAAGAAAAAGAACACAGCTTGTTTTTTTTTGTTTAGCTTTTCTTTTGCAGCGCATTTATTTCAATGATGTTGAAATTATTCATAAATTCAGAAGGCTACTATGACAAATGTTTCTCACTAGTATGTTCAGCACTGCTGTGACTGCCTTTAAATGGCTTATGCTATGTGTACCTAGAGATTTTTGTCATTTGCATACCACTGAACCCTCTAGCGTTTTGTCAACATCTTTGTGAAGCCGATTTCTGCAGCGGAGACATAAAGGAAGAAAATCTAAAAAGATAGAAACCATTTCTCCATCCGGTATATTCTACTTGGAGATACACTGTACAGGCGTCCCTTCTTTTTCTCTCTCTCTCTCTCTCCTTGGACCAGTCTGAGGTGTGAGCCTTACTGATTGTGGTCTGAAATTGGCAGAAGGTGCTGTACTGTTCTCTGTTGAGCTCCTGTAACCTCCTGCTATCTCCTGTTGTGAAGATGCTCTGCAACGCCACTACAGTGTCCTTGAAAGAGCAGGTGCAGGAGGAAAAGTAAAAAATGCGGACAGCACGGACTCAACTTTAACAGCGAACAGTCCAGCATAACTAGAACTAGGCGAGCAGAGGCTGACTGCAAATGCGTATAGATGGATTCATGTCTTTTGTGGATATATTTCATTATGTGGGTGGACTGCCACCATAGGCCCATATGTACTTTTGTATTTATTTATTTTTTATTTTGGTTTGAGAACATTTAATTATATAATTTATACATAAAAGACACAGTGTGTCAACCCGTGGGTGGAATTAGTTAAATTTACAGTTACTTGTTTGTTTTCCATATAACCCACATTGAATTTTCGGGCCGTGCAAAAGCACTGGAGTGGGATCTGACGGCAGCAGCATGAAATGCTGGAAAAACTTCATTCATTATGAGGCAGGAATTCAATTAAACTCCAACAAAAATGAATGAAAGCAACAAGAATCAAACATTTGGAAGTAGTTGAAGCTTTCAGGGAACGATTAATTAAGGATGATTGGCGATAAAATGTACAGGATGAGAACCTTTCACTTTTGCTTTGTCCTATTTTGTGCGCAAACGTGATTGGACAAGGTTTGTGTGATCTTTACTTGTGTGTGTGAGATTCGACCTGGTTAGGCCCCTCTGTGGCAGCATGTGTTTTAATGGTGAGTTCTGAGTACGTCCTCTTTGATCCGGCTCTGTGGGAGTTTTCCGTGATCTGTGGGTTGGATGTCCCTGCTTGGATGCCTCAGCTTGAGGGCAGGCGGCTGGCTGCAGCTGTGTCTCAGGTGGGCCGAGTGTGTTTCGCTGCTGGCTGGGTTGCAGGCGGTGGAACCGTGTTGGAACGAGAGCTGATAAGACGTTTGTGGTAGAGGGGTGCGTGTGGGTGTGGCGAGGTTGTTCCAAAGGCAAGGACGCGTCTTTAATGTGGAACGATACATGTAGGACACGCTCTGACAGATCGGAGGCGAGGAATTTTGTGCATTTGTTTATTCGCTCCCAAATGTGGGTGGCAGACTTGTAGATATCTCAGGTTGCTGGGTTCGGTTCGCAGTCGTCAAAAACAATAAAGTCAAATTGGTGCATGACAGCTGGCGTCAGTTAACATTGTAATTCTGTGAGCGGGAATTATGACCAGTTCTTTAAAGCGCGTAATTACAGTTTGGTTTGATCGTACGCATATACTGCAGTGCCACATGTTAGGCGCATGTGATCTGGCAACCGCCACATCTAGATGATGATGAAGGCTGCTGCTTTTATCCTCTCGCTGAAAGATGTGTGGGCTGACAGGTGGAATGAAAAAGGAAAAAATACTTACAAGAACAAATCTAAACCTCCTCTCTGTATCTCTCTTTGTCTCTGTATCTCTCTTTTCTCCCACCTCCTTCTTTGCAGGCACCACTAGTCGACGCTGCTCACTGGATCACCGCGGGGTGGCCTACTGGGAGCAGCCCAGCTACGCTCGATGCATTGCAAATGAATACAGATACTTGCAGCAATCAGTAGGTGCAAAGTCAGCTTCCTGCGCTCTGCTTCTGTTTGTGACGTGCCATAAATTACCCCTGCAGTCGTCACGATCACCCAAACTATTTCCACTCGTTCCCTTCCCACCCGGCAACCCAGACCACCACACAGGTCTGCAAGATAAACTGCTATCATCGGAAAGGCAAATTAAACCTCTAGTATTGCAGTTTTCGAGACCCCACGTTAATGGAGGACTCGTTCTAATTTCCTGTAAAATCTAGGAGATGGTTGTTCCAGCTTCACTGGAGCTTTTTCTGGGAACGCACCTGCTCGATGTGAATGAATGATTTTCACTCTTTTTGTTTTCAGCTTCCTCTTATTTGAGTCTTTCTCAAATGCAATAAGTTGGGTTATTTCCAAGCTTTTGGGTGCATCTCTCTCACACACACACACACACAGAAAAGCATGGTGGGGACTTTCCATTGACTCGTATTGGCTTTATATTGAGGTAATGGTATTTTCTATCCCCTAGCTCTCACACCTTTTTGCCTTTTAAAAATTTAATTAAGCCATTATTTATTATTTTTATTAAGTTATATCCCTTGTGAGCTCTGCTGTAAGGTTTTACTATCCTGATGGGGGCTTTTGGTCTTCACAGTACAGGCAAAACCTGACCCACACGTGCACACACACACACTCACAGTGCAGGCAAAATCTGACCCACTCGCGCACACGCACACACACACACACACACACACACACACATACATATACATTCTTCACATATATACACTACTCCGGGTGTGTGTTCAGGGTGTGTGTGTGCACTTTGGATGGGTTAAATGCAGAGCACTAATTCCTACTATGGGTAACCATACTTGGCCACATGTCACGTCACACGTCACTCACTTCTGTCTGCGCTCTTTAGCCTCTTTCTTTGAATCAGTGTGTATGACATAATGCCTGCTTGACTTATGTATGTTTTTTCATTGCTCTTTTTAAAGGTGAAGTGTGTCATTTTTTGATGCTCTTGTTTCTGTTTAAAATTTAGGGCAAAACACTACTGCTCAAACGTTTGGGGTTGGTACGATTTTTTATGTTTTTGAAAGGTGTTCAAAACAAGGCTGCATTTATTTGATCAAAAATACAGAAAAACAATACTTTTCTGTTATAACTGTAATGAAATATTATTACAATTTAAAATATTTAAACCTTTTTTGACTTGAGGAACAAACTACAAAGCAGCCACCTAGCAACCACCTAGAACACCATCCCAACTGCATAGCAACAGGCTTAATCAGAATCAGAATCAGAATCAGAATGAGCTTTATTGCCAGGTATGTTTACACATACAAGGAATTTGTTTTCGTGATAAAAATTAAAATAGAACAAGTAAATAAGGAATAAAAATATATAAATTGACAATTGTGCGTGCAGGTATATTACAATAGACAGTTTTTTTTTGTATGTACAGGTACTGTATATTATGTGCAAATTTGAGGTGTAGGCTGAGTATGAGTGTTAGATAAATAAGTGTATGAGTGAATAAATAGTGTGTGTTCCACAGTTATTGTCAAGTGTTCATGAGATGGATGGCCTGAGGGCTGCTTCCGGAAGACCTGGCGCACGCTGGTTGTGTGGAGAGGTGTTCAGAGCGGGTGTGGGGTGTTTTTTCAAACCTGCAGTAGAACTCGTTCAGATCGTCTGCCAGGTGTTGATTCTCCACAGTGCTGGGGGATGGTGTCTTGTAGTTGGTGATTTCTTTTAGACTTTTCCACACTGATGCCGAGTCACTGGAAGATAATTTAATCTTTATTTTTCTAAATGGTTCTAAAACCATTTAGAACACCTTAGCAGCTAGCTGCATAGTAAGAGCCTAAAATAATTTAGAAAACATTAGCAACTGCATAGCAACAGGCTAAATTCACTCAGAACAGCTTAGCAACTGCGTAGCTAGAGGCTAAACCGTTTAGAACAACTCATCAACTGCATAGCAACAGGCTAAAACCACTGAGAACACCTTAAAATGCTGCATAGGCAAACCACTCATGTTTTCTTCAGAAAATGTAGAATGTGTAATATTTTCAGTCTAAAATGTTTTAATTTCCTATATCACAGTATCAAAACATTGTTCTGTTAGTGCATCTTGATCAGTCCAGCATAGCAAAATTGCATCAACCAATGGCACTATTCTGGGGCGGGACTATCTGCTCATCCAGCCAATATCAGACAGGACAGTGTTTGAGGAACATCATTATATAAACAGTATCAGCATTCTATAAACAGTTGCGTTTAATGTTGCTTGAGGAATTACGCACTTCACCTTTAAAAACTAATGGTAGTTCTTTATATTACAACTTTCTGTTAGTGTTGCAGTCTTTGAAGGACACACAGAACCCAGTCTCTTTCCCTGTGTCTGTCTTTAGGTCCAGGGGCACCTTGCTAAAGGTCAGAGGAATCTGGCAGGAGATGGCATGTCCCAGGTTACGAAGGTCCTCCTAGACCTCACCCAAAGACGCAATTTCTATGCAGGTGACCTTCTCTCTTCAGTGGAGATTCTTCGAAACGTCACAGACACCTTCAAAAGGGCCAGCTATGAACCCTCTTCTGATGACGTTCAGGTAAGAGAGAAAATAATCTTGTTTCTTGCTAACCTCCATGATTATATCCATCTTGTAAATGTTTTCATTTAGGCATTGTGGTAAATTTATCTTGGGTCTTGAGCGTCAAAATGCAGGTTGAAAGTGATACCATGCATAACCTACCTTGACTACAAGACATCATTTTTATTTGTTTTATTTTTTTATTTTGTTTTGCAAACAGCATACACACTACCTTTCAAAAGTTTGGAGTCAGTAAGATTTTTATTTATTTATTTATTTATTTATTACAAATGAATACTTTTATTCACCAAGAATGCAATAAAACAATCAAAAGACATTTATAATGTTACAAAATATTGTTAGAATGTTAAATATATTTCAAATAAATTCTGTTTTAAAAATTCATATTCATCAAAGTATGTATCATGGTTTTCAAACACAATTTGTTTCAACTGTGCTAATAGTAAGAAATGTTTCTTGAGCAGCAAATCAGAATATTATAACGGATCATGTGACACTGAATTGTATTTTTTCTGTCTTGGCTCTCTTTGACATCACAACTCAGGATAGTCGCTAGTGAAGGGCTTGGGACTGTATGCATTCTTACGGAGCCATCAGCCAATTAGAGCTGCCATGATGTCATTTTCCACCAGAATGATTAGTCACATGGCTCTAAAATGCATATCTCCAGAACTGAATGCCTGTGAGCAAAGATAGCAGCATGCCAGTCACGTGTTTCTGGAGGGTGACGTGCAAGTCAAGGAACTGCCGTTGAGATGAATGGGGGTACTGATAGGTTTCTCCAGATATTCCAGGCGTTTGGGTGAAGTTAGCAAAATGGGAGAAGTTAGTAAAATATCTCCAATCACTTACAGCACCTTCAAGATGGCAATGTCACTACTTGGGACCGTGACTGATAAATATCTTGGTGCTCTTGCCCCTCACAGAGAGCTTATGGGATTGTGACGCCGTGCGCCAACTGCTGATAGGAGATAGTCACTAAGTCTATCGCATTCTATCTCAAAGCCTTGTCATAACCTTCCCAACGCCGAAATAAACCGATTTCTCATGACCTGCTTGTGAGAATCTGGGTATTTTTACATAATATGTAATGTAATGTGATTTTGTGCATGTATGTTTGTGTGTCGGGTTGGTGTAGGAGGTTGATGTGAACCGGAGCGGCCCCTCCTCCCCACGCATGTGTACCTGGGGTGCGTTGTGTGTTTTAAAACGTATTAATGCTGTGTTTAAGTGGACGCACTACCACCAGAGGGAGCATACGCATTCAAGTAGAAAAACAAGAGTGCCGGAGCTAAGACGTTGCCTTTCTCCTGCCTTTCGTGGCACAGAGGCAGAGCAGCAAACAAAAAAAGACAGGCACACGTCCAGCTGGATATCTCATTCAGCTCAGTCAACGCAGCAAACATCAGCTCTCTTTCCAGTCTTGTAGTAGACAGCTCTCCAAAGCACTTTCAAACTCAACCGACGCTCTCTGTTCTTCCCCTTTAATTCTGTGCACATTTGAGTGCTTAAGAAAGATCAACCAATCCCTGAATTGAAAGCAGCAGGAAATCCCAGGTGTGTTTTAGAGCCGAGACTGCTGGACATATTTCATCATCTCCCTGTAAATAAGTGCTGTGATCCTCGGTGTAATTCCCAGAGACACTGTTTGTTTAGACTTTTGAAATGCAGGGGAGATTCTTCATTACTGCCTTTTCGGGCAACACTGAGTAGATTTTTTTCCCCTCAGACATTCCAGATATGAATTTCTAGTTTGCTTTTTCCAGGACTAGGTACAATTTCAATTTAAAGTCAATTTAATATACTTAAGCAGTAGGTAAAAGAAGCCATGCTATTTTTATGAATACAGTCATGGCAAAATTCTCACAATACCACAGCCTCAAGTACATTATTGCTTTTATAATGCTTCATAATATAAAAATTAAGGAAACAAATAGTGTTTTATTATGCAAATTCATTAACCATTATCCATCCGTTATGGTACATAGTCCTTGACAATTCTGTGGGTGCTGTGCAGTGATATACACACATACAATTTTCTAAAATGTATTATAAAGTTATTCTGAATGAATTCAGTCATTCATAATGCCTTATAACACACCTCAAAATCTGTTTTTAATGTTGTCATGAATAATTAAAGCCATAGTTATCATGCAGTTTTAATAACTTTATATTCTTTTAAAAGCACAGTTCTTGATCACATGATCAACAACCATATCCATGTTTTATATCATGCATTATATTCTTTAAAGGCATAAACAAAAACAATTTATTATAATGTTGTTGTTTTTTTAATTGTTTTTTAAAAAAGGTCAGATTTTTTTACTGACGTGGTCTGGAACTTCATTAAAAATAAAGTTCATCCACTCTTTCCTAATGTTGGGATCAGAAGGAAGGCAATGCAGAGAATGTTTTTCCACAACTTTTCCACAAGCTGTGGATCATCCATGTAACAACACAGTATTAAGGATCAAGCGCATGTAAACTTTTGAACGGGGTCATTTTTATAAATTCAACTATTATTTTCTCTAGTTAACTATATGTAAATGTCTTTTATGTGAAATATCTTATTCAGGTCAGTACTAAATAAAGAAATAACATGCATTTTGTATGATCCCTCTTATTTTGGTAAAATAATTAACATTTTGCAGCGTTTTACTAAGTACAATTTCTTCTCTCCACAGAATTTTTTTCAGATCATCAGCAATCTCCTGGAAGAAGAGAACAGAGAAAAGTGGGAAGATGCGCAACAGGTGGGTCTGAACATTGTGAATGAGTGTTTTTTGAAGATTCGGGGTCGAGATTGCTTTATTATAGTCACATCGCAGAGAGTATCTGGTGTTGTGTGTCACTCTGCGGCTGTATATTGTGTGATGAGCCCTCAGCAAATCGATTGCCATCACCGGTGCAGATGCTTTAGGTAATTGTCAGGTCAAAGAGGTGCCTGTCTCCACAGGCAGGGCTGCGTCAAATCAAACCTTCTCTGCCGACCTCCCTGCTGTGCTGATTGGTGGAAGGACATTTGCTATATCCATTGCATCCACTTGGTGGCAGCAGCATTGGCAGCATATGTCCAGCTTTCATGCTTTCCGTCAGCAGTGATGGCATTGTCTTCTCTCACTCTCTGAGAAACAGTATAAAAGCAGCCTGAGGGATTTGGACTTGAACAAGCTGAATGTTCTTCAGAAACTCTCCAACTCCATTATTATTGCATTGAATCAAATTGAGTGTCTTAAATGTTTCTTTCTTTCCTTTAAGCCTGAACTGGTAATGCCTCTTAAGCAGACGGTGGTAATGTTACTGTCTGTCAAACGTAAGCTGCTTTGGAGCTCCTTCGTCTAATGTTATCACCCGAGTTCTGGTAAAACATGTGTCCTTGAGTGAATTGGGGTGCTGCGTGTCAACCGAATTAGCCCTTTAATGGAGTTTACAGTAGGGCGGTGTCACAAGGCTTTTAAAGAAAAGTAATATGTTTTTCAGTCAGGAGTGTGTTCGGAGATCAGGTCACATAGCCGGTTGCTTGTTTTGCCGAAGGAGCTTTGCCTGCTTAAATCGGTCCCTGGAGCAGAGGGGACTCCCGTTTTTGTCACACACGTTTTGTCACAGATTGAATCTTCAAGCTCCTCAAATCATTAAAGGACATCTGAGACCATTGTCTCCAGCTCTGGCAAATGATTGACCTTAGAAAGCCCTGACTTTTAAAGATCACCCAGGATTTTATCTTGTCTGTCTGTCTTGTCTTCTTCTTTAGAGTCAGCTCTCCTGAGCTTTGATTGCCAGTCTTGAGTCTGTGCTGTTCGGGCAAAGGAGGGAAATAAAATGAAAGGAAGTGCTTAAGAGAAGAGGCTTTGATTGACTTCCTCGCAATTTCACAGCTTGAAAAGAAGAAGAACATGAGGTCCATTAGTTTCATTAACTGATGGTCTACTGTCTACATTGAGATAGTAGTGGGATAAATGTACTTTCATATCCTAATCCATAGGATATTAGTAATACAAAATATGTATAAAAATCTTATGTCATCTTATACAAACATGAAAACACAAACATGTTTTTTTAAGCATTTAACATTTATTCCAAAATAATAACTCAAGGCAGTAATAATTTAAAAAATACATTTTATTTGTGAACTTATTTTCAGCTGTTGTTATTAATAGTTAACTTCTGACTATTTCAGTCATCAAAGCTCGGTAAATGTTGGTCACAGACAGAAATTTACTAAATATTTCACCAAGCTAATTACTCACAAAAAATTCCCACACAGGGCATTTCAGAAGTTAGGGAGACAGAAATGTCAGTATTTATTTATTTATTTATTTTTTGGCTAATTGACAGGTTCTGTTATTATTATTATTATTATTTTCTTCTTACTTTTAAGTGCTGCTGGACAATAACCAATAATTTATACTCTATAATATTTTTCCTGTATTTTCCTAATGGCAATTTTATGATTGATTCAAATACTACAAACACTTTTCTTTGCCATTTTTAATCACAGAATAAAGCAGAAAATATATTTTATATTTTCTAAAGGCTACTTAAATAAATTATATGTCAATTAGCACTGCATTATTCATATAATTTAGTTGTTTATTACCTGGAGATGACTTAGGAAAAACACATATAAACCATATTTTGTCGCAATCGTGTGTTTATTGTCTTCACGTTTCCTCATTCAAAACGTTTTTGCTTTTTATTCATGTCCCCTGCATCCCCCGCGAATTCTACACCCATGCTTCCACAGAGCATGTCTTCATGCCATTTTAAGTCTTATTTTGACGTAACAAAGTGGTTATATCTAAGTGTGAGTTGTTTACTCACTACTTACAAAATATGTAGAAGAAAACCCATGAAAGATTTATGTTATTTAAAAAATCCACATCGTTTTATACATATTTTAGACTATGGGGGTGCCATTATTTCAATGATGTCAAATTGTTGCACTCGGTGAGCTACTGGATCTATCTGTTGTTAATTTTACCACAACACAACTTGGAGTACTGATACGATGCCACATTGTGCAGCTTTTGGTTGTAATTTTCAGTCGAAGGACAAGAGAAGCGATGTAAGTCTTCGCTGCTTTCCTAGCGATAAGAAGAGGAGAAGAATGGGAAGCTATGAATGAATAAAACGTCCTAAAGACCCGCGTCTTTTTTCTCTCCTTTAGCCCTTATGCCTTTTAGGTATTTAGTAAACCACAGCTACTGAAAAAGGTGGAGATGGATATAAGCATAGGCTTAAACCAAATCCCGTACCATCGATTTTTCCCCACAAGGAGTCTAAACGCCCCCAGATAGTAAGTGCTGAGAAACTCCTTCAGTGGCCGCGGCATCATGGCAAGCGTCGGCATGATTACATCCTGCATGGATGGCATCTAGCGTTTCTTGTCACTGCTGTTTGTAAGGTTTTTCAGTAGCTGTGGTCTACTAAAAACCTCAAACGCATCAGGGCTAAAGTGGAGAGAACAAAGATGCAGGTCTTTAGGAAGTTTTATTCATCCATAGGCAAATTCCCATTCTTTTCTCCACTTCTTATCGATAGGGAACCAGTGAAGACTTCTTTTGTTGTCCCCCCCCCCCCCCCCATACATAATTTACGTTATTTTACACTGGTCCGGGCCGTCGTTTCACATAGCCAGTAGCGCTTCAAAGGACGAAAAGACACATAATTATGTCAAAATGCACGGTTTTGGCGAGTGACCTCGTAAACACGGTTTTAAATGAGTTATAAAGTCCTAAATGACAGTAAAGAGAAAGATCGGATGTGTGTCAGATTCACATTATATGCATCAGGTTTTAAAGATTCATCGCTGCATTAAAAGTGAAACCTGATGAAGTCTGTCATTTAAGTAAATCACAGAACAAAAGAAAAAGAGAAATCGCTGGACTGCTCTAGTCGCTGATTAACTTTTGTAGCTTGAAGATTAATCTATATAGTTTATGCATATACAATTTATAGTTTATGTGAAGATTGTTTTAAGTTCACTTAAATCAAAAGTTATATTTTTCAGAGCCTACTAAATGTTAAAAATAATGGCTTTCAATTATATTGTAATGTTGAATGGCTATAATTAATGGCTAAAATTGAGGTGAAAATGCATTTAATAGAGACATCAGTGGCAGCATTGGTATCAAAATACTGGCCTTTGTTTATAATAGACTACTTAGTAAAGAGATGCACGTATTTAAAATATACCACCTTCATGTTGTTTCTACATTCATTTGGAGGTTCAGTGTGAAATGATGACAATATTTTAATATGCAATTAATCATGATTAATTACAGAAAAATGTGTGATTAATTAGTTTATTTTTATTTTATTTTTATTGATTGACAGACAGTGGTAATGTTAACCTTAGATGTTGCTGTTGGTAATATTAGTTCATTTTTATATTATATTATAAAAGTCGTATCTATACATTTTACAAATATATATATATATATATATATATATTAGGGATGCACGATATATCGGCCACCATATCGGTATCGGCCGATAAATGCTCATTTTTTCTGTTATCGGTATCGGCCTGATAGGAAAATTTGGCCGATATCTAAGTTATCATCATGTCAGTTAAGTATGTAATGTTAATCACTTTTATAATATACCATAACCAAAAAAAAAAAAAAGGTAATATTATTTTGGTGTGTTTCTGTTAGCAAAATAAGTTGCCTTTGTATTTTGGTGCAAATGTGCTACGTTCATACCTGTTAGCATATACTAGTTTGATGTACTTATGGCTGAAATATATATATATACTGTATAACTGAAGAGTGCAGGAAATATAAATATGGCAGTAGAGAATAACACAATTTACTGTATTTGCATGACACATGCAGCAACATAAGTGCTGGTTTATCTAATGGCCGTCAGCCTCGGCCATTTCCCGCATTGCTGTCTTCCCTGCACATGTCAGCAGCCCAGCGCTGTTGCCATGGAGAGGGATGCTCTCTGCTGTCCCCCAGCAGTCTGACCAAGGGGGGATGGGCTGATCCGCCTGTGTGCCCTCAGCGTCTCTCTCCCCGTCTGCAGCCTGTCTGATTGGCTTGGCCCAAGATCGGCCCCCATGCGAATGCAGAGCCCGACTCCTGCCAGGGGGATTATTAGATATGTGACTCCATCGCCCTGTTTCTGCACCTCACTAAGGGTGCTAATTATGAAATGTCACTCAGTGCTATTTTTCTGCACCCACGTTTTTATTTATTTTTTATTTTTTGTCTTTTGCAGATTGGCTGCAATGTGTTTCTGTGCTTTGTTTGTTATCACGAGGAGAGGGGGTTCAAATGATAATAAGATGAGAGAAATAGGAAGCACAGTGTCATATGGCATGTAAATCCATACTGTAAATCTGCTGGGTAAAAGGATTAAAACAACTTGGCTTGTGAAAGTCTTGATTAAATTACTATAGCATTCAGAGCAGTGTTATTTTATTATTATTTATATTGTATTATAGTGTTTTTTACATTTCTAATTAGCTTTCATTTTTATATTTTCAGTTTCATTTGAAGTTTTAGTAATTGTATGTTTTGTCATTTTTATTAGTTTTTGCTTTTTTAAAATTTATTTTTAATTCCACGTTTAGTAATTTTAGTACTTCAGCTTAAACATTTGATTTCAGTTAGATGCCAAGGCAACATTTCTAATTTTCATATAATATTTATATTTTATTTTACTTTAGCTTCATTTTAATTAATCAAAAATATTTGAATAGTTTTAGTTTGTTTACAACACTGACAAAGATCAATAATACAACAAGGTAACACTACAACCTTGCAGTAAGGTTTCATTTGATAACATTCAACTACATTAGTTAACATGAACAATACTTCTACAGCATTTCTTAATCTGAAATCTGAATAAATAAGCTTTCCATTGATGTATGGTTTGTTAGGATAGGACAATATTTGGCTGAGATTCAACTAATCTGGAATCTGAGGGTGCAGAAAAATAAAATTTGTCCATATTAAGTTCTTAGCAATGCATACTACTAAAATTAAGTTTTGATATATTTACGGTAGGAAATTGTAAAAATATCTTCATGGAACATGATCTTTACTTAATATACTAATGATTTTTGGCATAAAAGAAAAATTGATAATTTTGACCCATACAATGTATTTTTGGCTATTGCTACAAATATACCCCAGCGACTTAAGACTGGTTTTGTGGTTCAGGGTCACATATCAACATTTAGTAATAAATTTTTTTAAATATAAAAAGTTACATTAAAGTATAGTAATTATATAAAATATATGGATAATTTATAATATATGCAAATATATGCATAATGTAATGCATTGTGAGCTAACATGAACATTTTTTACATTTTCTAACAAAGGTTAAATGCTGTAAAATTATCATTGATTATTGTTAGCTCATGTTAAAATCATTAACGAATTATAAAAATGTATTACCCATTTTCCATTGATGCACACTATTCAAAAATAAAATTGAATGACATCATGAATCCATGATCATGAATCCATGAATCCATGAATCCACCATTTCAACCCCTCTCTTCTAACCACTTGATTCCACGTGATGAACAAGCAAATGGCATTTAATAGTTGACTTTAAATGATGATTAATTTAATATTTTATTTTTAAATATCCAGTTAATGAGTCTAAAAAAGTCCTGCTCTTGATAAAAGTTCTTCTAGCCCTTCTGTTCCCATCTAAAGATCTTTCAGAGTGATGGCAGATGTAAATAGCCGAGTTCAGTCACCTGAAGGTCAAGGATTGGATCAGCAGACCGTGATGCTATTGACTGCAAGAGAGCAGGTGCTTTGACAGGCTGAGGCTGTGGAATTCGGGAGGGCGGTGAGCCAGTGCTCCAGCCACAGGCCTGAATTCCTCCACCGCATTTGCTCTGACACTGATGGCTACTCCACTAGAGAGGCTCTGAGCCCTGCACAATCACTCTACTGCATGAGTTTGTCTTTGTGAAGGACTCAGCAGACAGGATGCAGGGCTCTAAAGTATGAGATACAGAGGAAGTGCCCTTTAAAAAGTCTTTATAGTCTCCTTCTAAAAGAGTCAGTCGAAGTGCTTTTACTAGGCTGACTGTTGCTTTGTGTTGTTTTTGTCATGTTCTGTCGTTCTATCATTCTGTCTATCATTGTATCATTCTATCATTTTTATCATCTCGTTCATTCTGTTGTTCCATCGTTTGATTGTTCTATCTATCTGTTGTTCTTTTGTTCTATTGTTCTGTTCTGTTGTTTTATTCGTTTTTGTTTCTTCAAGTTTGTTCTATCATTTGTTCTATCGTTCATACTGTTTGTTTTTTGTCTATCATTCGTTCTACCATTTTATTCATCTTTTAGCTATAACCTTTTAAACTTTCAAAATTGACACCAAAAGTTTTCTTTCGGTTTTTGTAATTAAATATAAATGAATGTCCAATCCATCTAAAATCCCTCAGATTTGCATCTGTGTTTGATATTCATTTGCAAATAGAGTAACATTTCTCTCCTTTTGTCCCGTATGATTCTTTTTTCCCCAGATTTACCCGGGGTCTGTGGAGCTCATGCAGGTCATTGAAGAGTTCATCCACATCGTCGGGCTGGGAATGAAGGACTTCCACAATTCCTACCTGATGACTGGAAATCTGGGTAAGAGAGCCGCAGAAACCAGAAGCCACTCGTCTTGCTGACTCTTCCTGTCAGTTCTGTGTGTCGTCAGTAATTGAGGATAAATGATGCATGGAGGGGGGCAAACAACTGCCAGTCGATAATGTTAATTAAAATCAAGCCCTTTCCACTTAATGTGCTAAATTCTAATGCAAACAGCCTCATCTGATTTCAGCTCGGAAAAGAGGAGACCGTGTTTGGGTTTGGTTATATCTATTGCAGCGTGCTTTGATTTTCATTTTCAAAAACAAAATATTTTGGCCTCTTTCCTGATTGCTTTTTTATTTCAGTTTTTAAAGTAAGGCCGTTAAACATCCATTTTCCTGTAAACCTCCCATGTCACTGAAAGAAATCTAGTGCTAAATGTCGACTCGCACACAAATACTGATTTCCTTTCTAGTCAGTCGAACAAAATCAAAGTTAAATAGCTAAAAAATGCTTTTGCTTTCAGTGATGAAGCACATTTGCTTAGTTCTCTTTATTCGATCGCACAGAACGTTGACCTATAAAATTGCAATCTGCATGAATTGCAGAGCTCAACAAATATGAAATGAATAACTTAGGATGACCTTCCTATCCGTCAGCAGATACATAGAGGAGTCTATAATGTTTGGAATGGTGCTTACACCCAACTACCATTAAAAAGGTAATTCCATTAAAGGGCACCTTTGATATCTTCTTTAATGTTAACTTATTTTATGTGGCTTGCCATAAAACATTGACAGGATTGTGGTGTCATGACGTTATGTACAGTAGAATGACGTATGAAGACATTTAAAGCTGGCTTAGATTCTTGCTTAGTATGGGCAAAAATCTGAAATGAAATTTTCCTCAACTTATACGTTGCATTATCAGATTTTGTATAAAGTTTTTTGGCACTTTCCATGAATATGGAACACATTGGTGTTTCATGACTTTTTAAAAAGCAGTTTAAGTATTACATTTTAATGACCTTGACCTTCTTGGCTGTGTCCAAACAGCTCATTTAATATTAATTTGGAACTTCTGAGATTTTTGAAGGTTGAACACCTTTCATTGGCCATTTTAATAAAATAGTTTTAGGCCCTATTTTGTGTCCCATTAATGGAAGTGTCATTTATATTAATTTACCTGCTGACTGTCACATTTATATAACGAAAACCACAAAACATTTTCGCAGAACAGATGTTTCGAGGTTTTTTCCAGGCAAGAATGAATCTTCATCATGCCAGTTCAGACATGACCACCACATTTCAGTGTGTAAGATAAAATGCATAGCCAGAATATCAACATCATGATGCAGGAACTATAAAAATTTTAATGTCAGCCATTGACAAGGCAAAGTAAACCTGTGATTGAAACTACTTCTTGTAGTCTGAAGGTGAAACTGAGCGATACTGCGTCATACATCTGCTGCTGCAGTTACAGATGCATAGAAATACTTTAGCAAATCACTCAGGCAACCAAGAACATTACTGAAACACATGTCTATTTGAGACATTATGTCTCTGTTGATTTGTAGCCCATGACATTATGTCTCTGTTGATTTGTAGCTTTTTATTATCAAATTACCGGCCATTTAAATTAAATTAATTGTAAACGAACTTCGAAAATACTTTATTCAGAAGTGTTGGAACTGCTTGGGATGGCATTTCGAATTCCACAGGCATTCTTGCTTGAAATTATGACCCAGTAATTTCATTATGCAGCTGCTTGAAATTATGACCCAGTAATTTCATTATGCAGCTTCTATATCTATCTATCTATCTATCTATCTATCTATCTATCTATCTATCTATCTATCTATCTATCTATCTATCTATCTATCTATCTATCTATCTGTCTGTCTGTCTGTCTGTCTGTCTGTCTGTCTGTCTATATACTGTATATATATATATATATACGTCCACCTCAAGGCTCCATTAGTTAAAGATTTATAGGTGATACTGAGACAGAACTTTTTTGTATTAAAAGGTTATGTTGAGGTAAGGTAATGAATTCAGAATCCAAGTTAAACACATCAGTGCTTTTGTAATGGTGTGTGTTTGGAGTAATTAAGGGCCAGATTTACTAAACAAGGCAATTCCATAAATGCGCCGATGGCAATGGAATGTTCTGCGGGTGATCTTCTGACAATGCGTAAATTAAAGAGTGCAGACACAATATCTCATTTCCATAATGACCAACGCAATCTACCAAGAGCAGTGCAAATTAGCGTAAGGATATATTTGGATAATGTCTTCTTCTGGCATTCCAAATAAATTAATATGAGTGGAATAAATTATCTCCCTTCTACCACGCTCTGTTCTCTGCGGTGCTTCCTCGTGCAAAAGTGCAAGTGAAAAAAGGGTTGAGACGTGCTTTTTTTTTGGGGGGGGGGGGGGGATAATGGTGCAAATACCAGTAAATTGACTACTGCAAAACTTAGTAAATCATGTTGCATGATTAATTTAAATATTCTCCTCCCATAAATTTTGTGTCTGAAATGGACATTCCTGAAAATGCATATGCAATAAGATCAGCCTCAAATGTGACTGTGTCCGTGCCTTTTCATTGCTAATTTCTCACTGTATGTCTTTAGTAAATCCTGGCAGTCATTTTTTAACGACAAAAGAGGGTTTACGTTGGCGCAAGCTATTAGTAAGTCTGGCCCTAAGACTTAAAGTTTTTGTGCATTTTTGTGTTTTTGAAAGATGTCTCTATTGCTCACCAAATCTCCATTAATTTATTTCTTTTGAATACAGTTGCATTTATTTTTTCATGCAATAAAACAATTAATATTGTGAAATATTATTACAATTACTAGGCATGCACCGATACTGGTATCAGTATCGGGCCCGATACTGAGCTCCTGTACTCGTACTCATTAAAATGCCCCGATACCAAACACCGATACCACACAACATGTGATAAGTGCCATATTCAGACAAAGAAACACCGACCACAGACAGCAGAATGGCGTTATTAGAGATTAAAGATGTCTAAGAAGTATATGTATGCAATGAATATAAAACATTCAGTATGAATGCCTGTATAGCTGATTTGCACCAGCTGGTAAGCAAATCATGCTGAGTGGATTGAGCGCGCGGCGGCGCAGATGCGCGAGCTTGTCGCAGACATTATCCCTTTCTCACAGACATCACTGGAAAGTTTGTAGTTCGGTCAGATATGTCAAAAAGAAGTAAGTAAAACAATGCACACGTTGCTTAATGGTAGGAGGGAGGGAGAGAGAGAGAGCGCACACTTCTGTTGTGTGATCTTTATTGATGTTCGCTCACTTAGCACGCATGATTAAAACTAAATCGTAAATATAAGACAATTTATAAGGGCATTCACTATAAACATAATTTATTTTCACCCTTAAGCATACAGGACTTTCTAGCGATAGTGAAACTAACAGCCTGTGTGAAATGCGCTAGGCTGTACTGTTCTTGTCCCTCTCATTCTGCACCAGTGTGCAAATACGTGTTTTGCTTGCTTCATGAATGTTTCTGCATTATATGAGTGGCTTTGGAAAATAAATCGCTGCACGTTTCAGATGAAAAACACGTGACTTCTATTTATGAAAACATCACAGTTAGGAGATTTATAACGAGTGGTTCCCTGCATTTTTACAGCAAATCGCATGATTACAGTACTAAGAGGCTGCAATGGAGCAGCTCTAATGCTATTTAATTAAATATGATGTAGGCTACCATGGAGAGAGAAAAAAATGAACAGTGAAAGTAATAAAAACTTGTAAAATACATTTTAATGGGCATAATTAAGTGTGAAAATAACAGACAGATATACAGTCAAACCAAAAATGATTCAGAGACCAGATTAAATTTTTTATATTTTTTTTAATAGTGGGTGCAGGACACTATGGTTCATTTATGTAAAGTGAGGATAGCAAAATAAGCTAAACTGTGATATATTATACCCAAAAATTCTTCATACAGTGGACTACCAGTAAAATTGATACAAATTTGGGACCAAAAATTATTCAGACCGAGTCTGAAGTTCAGGTTTGCATGAAACTGGTTGACAGCATGCCCAGGAGACTACAGGCTGTCATTAAGGCTAAGGGTCACCCGACAAAGTATTGATAGTTGTGTAAATATTGACAGCTGTAGGAATAATTTTTGGTTTATTGTAATCCATTACATACCTTTCTATCAAAGTTATCTGACATTATCAAGCTGAATTTGTTCTGACACAGGTTAGAGTTCTTGTCATATTTTATTATCATTTTCTAAACTATAACGAATAAACTGTGATAATGTGAGAAATGTTGAAGGTGTCTGAATACATTTTGGTTTGACTCTATCTATTTGATAAATGAAATAAACCAACTAACATTATACATACTCTTTTGGCTTCTGTACCCAATATTTAAAAAATTTACAAATGCAATGAAAATATTGGTATCGGTACTCGGTATCGGCAAGTACCAAAAAGAAAAGTATCGGTATCAGGCGAGTACTGGAAAAAGTGGTATCGGTGCATCCCTAACAATTACAATTTTATAATGCTGTTTTTGATTCATTCAATTATAGGCTAAATGACAAAAATAAAAAATAAATCCGGTAACACTTTTGAATAGGGACTAATTCTCACTATTAACTAGTTGCTTGTTAGCATGTCTATTATTAACATATTGGTTGTTTATTGGTAGTTATAAAGCACATATTATGCATGACCATATTATACATCCCTATACCCAATACCTAAACTTAACTTCCTTATTAACTATTAATATAAGCAGCAAATTAGTAGTATATTGAGGCAAAAGTCATAGTTCATAGTTTGTTAATAGCAAGAATTAGACCTTAAAATAAAGTGACCATAAATTTAGAAAATTTTCAATTTCTTTCAGCTTTTTCAATTTCCTTATCAGTGAAATTAAACAACCATCATAGCCAGAGTATGCTCTCTTTGATTAAAAGAACGAAGCGGTACTGCCTGTACTAGCCAAGTGAAAATCATCTGTCATAGTAAGATATTGCAGCGTCATTTCTAGCCAAATTTATAGCTCATTTTTGACACCACAATAAATACCTTCTGTCAACGCGACACACTGTTGCGTCCGCTTTTAGCCAAATAACCTTGATTGCAGAGGCTCCCTTTTCCGCGGCATGTCTGCTCATAGAATAAACAATGACTTTGTCTTACTTGCAGCTCTTTAAAGCTAAAATTTGATTTTTTTCAAATGTGTTTAATGGACATTGATTTGTGTGCATTGATTGCTCAGATGAGTTGAGAGACCCTGTCGTCTACTCCAATAAATAGTCTAACCTTCACATTTAGCCGAGATTGCACCGAAATTTTTGACGTGCCAGAAATGGCCTGTTAGTCCTCAGTAGGATCCAGTCATTAAGCTCATTAGTTACAGGTGGGCGCAGGTGCCGATGCCTCCTGGCTGGGTTCCCTGAGGACCGTTACCCACAGCGGCGTTTCAGCAAACAGCTCTGAGCACATCCCAACTGAAGAGATCTCACACACAGAGCGAAACACACTGAATAAATCACTGTAGCATGAGATGATTAGAACCTGTGTAAGAGAAGCCCTTCAATCCACAACACTGTTCTTCCACTTTTTTGATGTGCGTATACTCTTCTGCTTTTTTTTTATTGATTGTTCATTTTGCTTTTGGTTATTTTAGACTGTGTTTGGAATGCAGTACTACTGTATTTCTGAAATTGGATATTAGTTTACAACAATATAGGTTTCAAACAGAATTTTCAGAATTCATGTTAATACTTTGCATTTCATTTTACTCCTCTTCAAACCAATGTGGCTGCTTGAGCTCAATCTGACTTGTAAAATTATGAATTTATGAACACATTTAAGGTCTTATAATTAGGGATGCACAATATTAAAATTGCGGATGATGCATCAGACAGGAATTATTTTTCATGATATAGTAGATAACCAATAAATTATACTATTTTGTTTGTATTTATTATAAAATACATTAACAATTAAATTCAGTCATTTTAAGTGATCCAAATTAATTTCACAATACTATAATGCACAGTATTTGATAGTGTTATTGAATTACTAGTGTTTTTTAAAGATTAACTGTAGCATAAACATTTTAAAAAATGGGCGTAGAAACAATTTGCACTCACACAAAGAGATGACAAATAACATGTTGAATTAAACATGATTTTTTTTTTTATCGTATTTACAATTACAGTTTTTACAGTATATATGATTAACATTAGATTCCTTCTGTGAGTAGAGAAGCCTGGATGGAGTTAAAGATCACTTAAGGGCCTGTGATCTCATACTGTTGTAGAGCTTAACGTGTGAGCTGCTTCACCCACAGCTTCTTCAGTTCTACCCTGTGTGCTCCTGTGACTAATGCCCTCCTCCAGCTCCCCTCACACAGCAGCTGGCAGCACTGCCACTCTCCTCCTCCTCATACACACACACACACATGCACACACACACACACACACGTGCGCAAACAAACACAAGAACCCTGTGCCCACTGTAGGATGGTCCTCACCTACACACATTGTCAATATAAATAGAAAAATCCTGGAATTTTAATTGAGTTTGCAAACATGATGTAAAATTGTAATTTGATTTGGAAATTGAGGAGTACAGTTAAAATTGAATGATTTTCAAAGATATTCATTTAACTGTAGTTTTTTAAAATGCAAACTGTAGAAATGTGCATTTATTTTCCAATATGTTTCTTATTAGATACATTTCAGATTATGGACCATTGTAAAGAACACTCAAGTACTCCAATTTTTTCTGTAATGTATCTTCCAAATGACACCAAACAATATTAAGTTCTGAAAACGAAAATGACATTGTGGTGTTTTGTACTTGGAAAAAAAGTCTAATTAGTTGATAAAAATGTATTCTACATATTATGGAATAAATAATAGTCACAATTATTGATGTAATTATGTATGCTTTGTCACAAACCTTGTGTTAGACTTTCCTGTCTTGAAAGTGGATGGGGAATAAACTGTCACTTTTCTGGCTTTTTCTTGTACTTTTTTTTTAGTTGCGAGTATACAGAGGTTGCCTGCGGTATCTGTGATGACAGACATTAGCTTTCCCATGAAGGGACGGAAAGGGATGGTGGACTGGGCCAGAAATTCTGAGGACAAAGTTGTCATTCCCAAAGGAATCTTTGTGCCCCAGACAGCAGGTAATGTACATGATGCCACACTGTGGAAGTTGATGATACTGTACATCTTATGTCTAGTACAATAAGGCTACATTAAATAGATTGTAAAAGCCTGTTTTCATTCAGCACCATTTACATTCAACAAAGCAGGCCATCAGCGTGAGAATCAAACTGTCAGTGTATTGCAATAGACAATCTTTTTCAGAAACAATGCTTTAAGTTATCATAATTAACGCAACACACTGCATGTTTTAGTCAGAGCTATGTGAAACACCATAATGCCTCCTGACACGAGACATTTTTTCTTTCCGCTATGGAAATGACGTCGGTGCGTTTAAGGAATACCGCAATAAGTTTGTCACACCATGTTAACATTTTGTTTTGTTGTAACTAGTATTGAATCTTAGAATCTTGAATTCCCTTTTGTTCAAGGAATGCAGGATAAAATAGTAGTTGCTAGACCTGTCTTTTTAGCAGAGTAGTGCATAAATTGATGTTACATTTATAAATTTTTTTAACTTTTGCATTTTGAAAAAGGATTGTTTTTTTCTTCGTCTTTTCATTTGTGTTCATTTGAAAAAGTGCAAGGTAGAATTTCACACTAGATTTTAACATTTATTTATTTACTTATTTTTTTAATTTATTATTATAATTTTTTTACATTTGGCAGACGCTTCTATCCAAAGCAGCTTACATTACATTCATGGTTTACACTTTATCAGTTCATGCATTCCTTGGGAATCAAACCCATGATCTTGGCATTTCTAGCACCATAAGCTACAGGAATATTTTTTAATGCTTTTGAAAAAGTCTAGTAGTAACAGACAGACAGTAAAGTAGAAGAATACTTTTTTATTACTGTTTTTTTTAATTGGTCAACTGTAGCATATTTTGTGCATATTGACCAAAAGTATACATAGTTTTGGCAGTATTATTTCTTTTATTCTCTTTACCTCTTTACTACATACACTCTTTTTTTTTTTTTTGTCTCACAAAAAAAAAAATACTAAAATCTACATTAAATAGAACTTGCTTAATGAGTAGCCATTTAATAAGCAAGTGATATACAGTACAGCAGGGCAATGTAAAATTTTACATTTGGGGTTTTGATCACCCTATTGGGACTTATTTTGTAGTAATGACTTACTGTACTTTCCCTACTTATTTATTAATTTCTCAGGCCATGAAAACCCTTTGTTGCTTTGACTTTGTACATTTAAAGTTTACAGAAGGCACTATAAAATTATGGCATTTTTGGTTATTTCAGATCATCTGTAGGATATTAAAAGTTTTGTATTCGCTACCATATGATTGTGTTAAAATTTCAAAGCGGTATCACGGTGTGACCGTTTAATGGGATAGCTTTAAGATTACAAGATTATATGTCAACCGCTCGCCATTTGCCTGTTTTAGAGGAGACTGCACTTGGTGGACCACATCAATTCAGATGACACAGCACTCACTGTATCCTCTCAAACAATGATAGTAAAGAGAGCTAAGCACCAGCGCACCAGACTATTTACTTAATTAGGGTGATCAGTCTTATCTGAAGTGTATCAGAGGGAAGTAATGAATGATTGATTTAATACATAACTCACTCCAGCTCGCCTTGAGCTTGACTAGAGGGCTGTACAGAGCTGTTTGAACCAGGATTAGCCTTCCTGTCAGCAGAGAAGACCTTTGCCTTCTAGTTATCAATAACCTTGCTAGTATAGCCTGATCTACCACTTTATTCATTATTGGCAGGACATTTATAATGAATTAGCTGTCAGAAATATTGTTTGGCAAGAGACCTGATATTTAATGAGTATTTTGCAGGTATAGAGGTTAATTAATTCCTGTGGCTTTGAAAATAGAAATCTTGTTAAAGGGGTCATATGATGTTGCTAAAAATAACATTATTTTGTGTATTTGGTGTAATGAAATGTGTTTATGCGGTTTAAGGTTAAAAAAACACATTATTTTCCACATACTGTACATTATTGTTTCTCCTCTATGCCCCGCCTTTCTGAAACGCGTCGATTTTTACAAAACTCATTGGTCTGAAAAGCAAGGTGTGCTCTGATTGGCCAGCTATCCAGTGCGTTATGATTGGCCGAATACCTCAAGCGTGTGACGGAAATGTTACGCCCCTTACCATACTGTGATGATGCCCTGTCAGGCCGGAGCGATGATTCAAAAACATGAAAACCCATTATAAACGAGGCATTCGTTGCATCCAGTGGGGACATAATTACGGATTAAAATGACTTATACGGTCTTTTTATGCGTTGCGTTGCATCGTGCCGCGTAAACATAAAACCATTTCTGCATTTGTGATCGGAGAAATGACAAACAACAAACCCTACTCTACACTGCCCAAAACACTCGCTTTAAATATAAAAAATATCAAATATAATAACTCTTTAAATATAAAAAACGTACTTACAATCTGTGAGTCAGAACAGCCGGCATCGTAGTCTACTCTCCCAGGATCAGGAAACAGTCCTCCATAAAATGTGCTGCACACATCTGAATATTTGGGTTGAAGTGTTCTGGAACAGTGCTGTAAATACAACTTAACCACTGATTTCTAGTCGTGTCCATTTTTGGAAGGCCAAACAAAGTATGTTTGCTTTCACAACGAAACACAGCGTCACACATGGCGGCCGTATTTATCACGGTTGTTGTATTTCCTCAGCATTCAGCACGGATCAGCTCTAGGCATGACGAAGCAGATAGCGTCCTCTTTTGGAAGGCCAAACAAAGTAGTTTCGCTTTCACAACGAAACACACAGCGTCTCCACAACATGGCGGCAGCAACAACAATACTACAGCGAGAATAAAAGTTACTCCTTTTTTCTTTGCGTGAACATTTGGGCGGTGTTATGCACATCTTCCCACATCGTGACGTAGACATGTGGGGGTGTGCTAGAACGAGTCGTTTTAGGTAGGTGTGGCTTACTCTTAACTTTTATAAAGAATATCTCTTTGGATTTGAGACTTTAGTCTTTGCAACTTTACAGATCTTCTTTATGTACCAAGAGCTTGTAACACTCCAAAGAGAAAGGAAAAATAGAAATCGCATCATATGACCCCTTTAAATTTCTTTGGATTAAAAGATCCCCACATGGAAGTGGGGAGGTATGAAGAGAGAATTTCTACTGTCTACCTATGAAAAATATTTGCACTCTTTGTATGGAGATGCTATTTGATATGATTAGATAATGTGATGATCGTATCATCTAACCTAGACTGTTTTCCGGCAGATATGGATGGATCTCCTGTATTCATTCTTGGAACGGTTCTCTACAAGACTCTTGGCCTTATGCTGCCTGCTCCTCGGTAAGACTCTGTTCATCTCCGGTCATTTAGATGAAATATTACAAAGATATAATGAGGATACTATAGAGGAGAGATTCCCAACAAAGGATACATGTACCCTAGGGACTAATCAAGAAGGTTCCTACTTGGAAATATTTAGATTTATTAAACCTGTAAAATAGAAAACAAATTTAATGATACACAAATAATGTGTATAATGTGTGGAGGTTTTATAAATTTATGAAACCCATAGCAGTATTTTGACATTTTGAAATTATATGATTATTAAAATATATTTAAAAAATACTTTTTAATATATTTTCAAGTCTGAAAATTGCCCGTGCAGTAAAAGTGATGGTTTAAATTTGGTTGTTATCAAACACATTTCTAAAACCTAATGAATTTATAAGATTTTTTAATGAATTGGTTGCAACCAAATATTCAAGACTGATGTGGATTAAAATGTTAAAAAAACAAACAGAAAAAAAAAATCAATAATTGCAACTTCCAACCTGATTTGGGGTTATTTGTCCTTTTTATGGTTTTATGTATTCATGTGATATATATCCATCATGACGTGATTGCAGCATTATTACAGACTTTTGGTTCACATGTCACTGTTTATTATGGGATTAATAAGGAAGTTGTCCTTGTATGAAACTAAATTATGTGACTAATGTGTTAAATACTGTACATACACAAAAACACAACAATTTGTTTTTAAAGGGAGCTATTTTTCCTAAGATTCCTTGTGATTTTCCTCTAGTCTTAAAAACAGAAGCTGATACAACAAACTACGGTGTTTTCACTCCCAACCTGTAAGTCAGAATGAAAATTCTTGGTTATTCTCAGAGTCCGTCTTGAAGCTCGGGATCAAAACCTCCTGTTCCATTTTAGGACTTCCACTCAAACCTCCGGAGACACACGGGACAGAACAGACCTTTCCTGGTGTGGCTCTGAGCTGTCAGTCAAATCTCAGCAAACCTGAGTATGATTCCTCCACGGAATTCCCACTGACAGGGAGAGAGTACATGGAAGAACAGAGAAAAAGGGCGGTCCTCTGTTCTTGAGCTCTGTTGGATTCACTGAAGCCAGTAGGGAGATGGAAATCAGTACAAACAGTGGAAGATAACAGAAGAGAAGTGTTACAAAGAAACAAGCAAACAAAAACAATGCAACATAGCAGAGGGATTTGTAAAGACAGATCATGTTGTTGAACATTTAATCACAAGACAAAATACTCTGTTGATCATATACTACAAGAATCATGCATGAACAGTTATAAAGTATGGATCTGTGTTTTTAGTGTGAATAGTTACAATAAATGTGTTTTTTGGGGAAAACATATATATTATATTATATTATATTATATTATATTATATTATATTATATTATATTATATTATATTATATATAATTATATTATATTATATTATATTATATTATATTATATTATATTATATTATATTATATTATATTATATTATATTATATTATATTATATTATATTATATATAGTTATATTAAGATATTTTATCCCTACATGGAAGTGTATTTATTTTATTTTTCTCCTTCATATAATGAAAGTAAATGGTGACTATGGCTTTTTTACACTAAGAAAAAAAATTGTGTAGAAAAAAATTTCACTCAGAAATTTCTAGTGAATTTATATACATTTATAAAACATATTCCAGTAATCGTCCAATAATCTGTTTTATTTACTACTTCAGTTGTAAAATTTAAAGTGTACATTTTCAATTAGTTTACATTTCAGTCAGTTCTATAGCTCCAGTAGACTCGAAATATAGTGTTGTGTGCAAATATAGTCATATGGACCACTTTAATAATACTTTTATGGTGCTTTTGATATTTTTGGAGCTTCACAGCCCCTGGTCACCATTTACTTTCATTATATGGTAAAAAATTGAACATTTTGTTAAAAAATCTTGGTAACACTTTAGATTAGGGAAGAGTTTTCCCTCAATAAACTCCTAATTTGCTGCTTGTTAATAGTTAGTAAGTTAGTTGTTAAGTTTAGGTATTGGGTCGGGTTAAGGGATCTAGAATACTGTCATTCAGAATAAGTAATATGCATGCTAATAAGCTACTAGTTAATAGTGAGAACTGGTCCTTAAAATAAAGTGTTACCAAAATCATCTTTTGTGTTCCAGAGGGGCATTGCTTGACACTTTTTACTGGGGGACAAGCCCCAGTAAAATACCACTGTACCCCAGTAAAGTACTACTGATAAATTCTTCTGTGTCATTGAAACTGACGTATACCAACCTGAGAATCATTTTCTCTGATGATATTTCAGCCACATTGTGTGTGTGTGTGTGTGTGCGCGCGTTTTTGTGGCAAATGGGGACATAAATTTGTATAATGACAAAGGTATGACATAGGTATTACAAGGAGAAGGTGACTTTTCAGGACATTACCCCATGTCCCCACTTTTCAAAACGCTTATAAATCACACAGAATGAAGTGTATTGAAAATCTGAAATAGCACAAAGTCTCCTGTAAGGGGTAGGTTTAGGGGTAGGGTTGGTGTAGGGCAGTAGAATATACGGTCTGTACAGTATAAAAACCATTACGCCTATGGGATGTCCCCACTTTTCACAAAAACAAACCTGTGTGTGTGTGTGTGTGTGTGTGTGTGTGAGAGAGAGAGAGTGTGAGAGTGTGTGTGGGTGTGTGTTTTTCATTTTTTTCAGCTTTTTAGAATCAGATCTAGCAGATTTGAATCACTCTTTTGATCTAATTACTCAAACAGCTTTGTAAAAAGAATTGTTCACGATTCAGTTTGATTCATTCGGACAGTTTACTCTGAATCACACTGAATCGTTTGCATTGATTTCTCACACTGCAATAATAACAAGATACTATTATAAGACAGAAAACTAAAAGAGCACTGGATGAGGCGAATATTTACCTACAATCCATTGTAGGAAACAAAACTTGCAGATGTCTTCTATGCTTTTTCAACAACAAAGCAGCTCTTTTTTTGCACACGCAGCTTGTGAACAGCTTGTATTTAGACTGTATTTATACCCAAAACATTATTAAAAGGAGAGTATCAAAATATGGGCTCACTTTTTTTGATGGTGAGCATATGCCCCAGTACTGATGAAAGGCTAGAAACGTCCCTGATGTTCCATGATGGAGTACATAAGAACAGAATTTTAATTTTGGATGAACTTCCCCTTTAAGAGTCTTGTGTTATTTCATGCCTTTCAGGCATTGTGGACATTCATGACAACATACAGCACCACTTCTGCTTGACTAAATCAAACCAAGAGTCTAGTTAACCATGCACAGATAATGTCTTTGATCCAATCTATACATTCATTTCGAAAGGATACATTTTTGCCTTTAGGACGATCTGCTTATAGACAAAGACAAATTTATTTTCCATGGCTTAGTCCACTCAATACATATGTGTCCTGAATACCATAATCAAAAATGAAGATTGACAGACTGTAAAATAATGTCAGTAAAAAAAATAAAAGATCTGTTTCAGATGTGGCATCTTTGTCGTTACTTTTAGAAATTCATTTCTCACTGTGAACTCTTATGATGCTATTTGTTGGCCATCCATTTTCCGTCTTTGCTTCTTTTTAAATGGACCATGAAATCATGCCCTAAACAGTTCAAGTTGACAAATGTTATACAAGGAATATTGGTTTAGTTAGAGGAGGAAGTATGCAAGGAGAGAGATATTTTGAGTGTACTTGAACTTAATATCAAAATGATTTTGCACCCTTGTTGCATTAGATAAGATCACTTGAACATGTTTAACATTTATTCATAGCCAACAGATATTGTTTTTGGTCATAAAATTAAAAAGTATTAAAGTGCTTGAAGTAACTTTTTTAAGTGTATAGTGATGACAAATTGACTGCTTTTTATCTCTATGTGATTGTTTCACCCAGAGGCGATCATTTTGAGTTAATCAGAAACTAAACACATTTCAGTTTGTTGTGTTTAATATACTGTAACTTTGTCCCTCTTTACAGTTGGATCTTGAATAATATTCATTTGTTTATTTATTTTTTATTTCACACTCTAAAATCCAAGTGGTCAAGCATATCATAATTTCTGGTCTCTGCTAGCAGAAAGTATCTAATTTGAAGTGAAATACCAAAAATCACGACCTCACAGTAAGTCCAGCCTGGAAAGACAAAGTTCTGTGCTAAATGAGCCATTTCCAATAAAATGTGCAGAATGGGGAGTTTAAACCAAAATCAATGCTGATGATTATGGAAGTACTGAAAATGAATGAAATTAGCAATTCTTCGTTCAAGCGTAAACTGACTGTTGTGTGTGATTTGATTTAACCCACAGGAATAACACTGCTGTGAACTCAAAAGTGATTGCTGTGACTGTCCAACCAGAACCCAGGGTTACAGAAGCCCAGCTGGAGATTGAGTTAGCTCATCTAGCTAATGTAAGCAGTAGTCAGATCTCAACACGCTTCACCAAAACAATCCAGAGAGGCTAATTAATGCTGACATGGAAGTCACATATATTTTAAAACTTCCTAGTTTTGGACTCTTTTACTGTTTTATTGGTCTGTTGGTTTGAAGGGGCATGTGAATATGACATTTATTTTAAACGAGGGAAGGAATCTACAGCCTTTATATCACAGAAATCCTCCATTTATGGATGTCATTAAAATCCTTTAAATAGATCAGGTGGAGAATGACGATAAGAGATAACAATCCCCTTCTGCGTCTTATGTGGATTTTTTTTTCAATATATATATATATTTTTTTAAGTGTAAAAAATAATTTAAAGCTTTTTGTCTGTCTAAAAGTTCTCTTTTAACATCGATTCATGTCACAATAATCAATTATTTGCATCATAACCAATCAATCTATAGAAAGCAGCAATTATAAACACTACAACAGCATATAAATAATGCTGATTTCCAAAATAATATGTTGGTTCTGCAGCGTATGATACTGCAACATTAATCAAACTGATACAAATCCTCCCTTGTAATAGTGTAATTGATTGTGTAATTCATTGCTGCAATGAAACATATGGCCTTTTGAAGAGAAACTAGAAGAATCTGAGTGGATCTGAGCTGAAAATGGAAGGAAATGTGTTCTGTTCCTCTTTGAATCACTACAGCCAATCAAAGGGAGCTCTACAATGCCTCTGTCATTTGTTTCAGGCTCATTAATCAACAGACAAATAGCAGTAATTAGTCCAATAATTAATTTGCCATCACCAGTTATTTCTCTCCTCGTTGTGTCATCAAGATATGGCCCAGATGATTACCACTCTTTTCTCCACAAGGCTTTTCCCCCTTTCTTGTTTATCTTTTTAAATAACGTAACTTGTGTTTTGCAATATCGGCTATCGTAGTGTCTTTTTACTGGCATGTACTGTGATATGTCTAATCATTGTTTTGCGTGTCCAATCACAGTGTGTGTTTGTTTTCTTGCAGGGAACAATGAATCCATTCTGTGCACTGTGGGACAGCTCTATTATGTAAGTGAAAGTCAGTTTTATGTGTGTAAATGGTATGTCTCCAAGATTGTGTTCTGATTTGTGAAAATGAATCTTTAATACAATAACTTCATGGCCAATAATAAATAGTGTTGCTTGTTGAAATATCCAGCCATTGTATCCATGGAAACGTGTTCCCACTGCCATCGAGGTGAAACAGAAGTTGACATTAGCAGTAATGGAATTTTGATTGTGTTATTCTCAGAGAATACGTTTGATAGAGAACATATTTTGAACACTTGCGGTGCTGTCAGGCTCCTATTAACTTTTCACTCTAAAGTCAACATGAAATCAGATTTACTTTATTAATGCCTGTTATTGGTCTTATTTCACACAATTCAAGTTAAAAAAAATGTGTTTGTAATCTTGAATCAAATTGCAATAACTTGTTTCTTATGTTAAAGCAAAAACACTTTTAACACGATACAAATCGTTGAAAAGCAAAGTTTCTACAATATTTAGTGGTAGCTTATCAGTGGTGACTGTCAGTTAATGTACATATAGCAGAAATGTACGGAAAAATCAATTAAAGACGTAATCAATTTAAAGACGTAATCGAACACTATTAACAGCAATTATTATATGATGCAATCAAACTTATAGCAAAATGTGGTAGTTCTAATTATTCAGTGGCCCATTTAAAGAGAGCATTTACTTCATTCTTGAATGAATCAGCCATTTGAACAAATCAATTATTTCATTGAGACATTTACTGCCATCTACTGGCAGATTTAGTTTCCTATTTAGAGTATCATTTCATTAAGAAATTCCTATTTACATATTAATAAAAAATCTGGAAATAAAAAAACTATTAAATGGATAATTTACCCAAAAATTTATATAAATTTATTAATAATATATATATATTTATATTTATATATATATCGGTAAAGTCATCACGTCACTGCAGCTGACGTTACAAGTCCAGGTTGCTATAGAAACAGCCAGCATTCTGAGATGCACGCTTAAGACTGCGCATGCGCACTGGCTGGTCTAGTCGGAATAATACGCTTTTTTTAACGTTATTTGAGCATAAGAAACAACATTTATAAGACAGTAGTTGACACAGTAGCTGACACAGTCGAATGGGGAAACATCAAATTCTCCAAAACTCTCTGCCAAGCTTACGATTAAATTTCGTATTTGAAATCGCCAATGAAATCTGTCAACTACTGTCTTATAAATGTTGTTTCTTATGCTCAAATAACGTTAAAAAAAGCGTATTATTCCGACTAGACCAGCCAGTGCGCATGCGCAGTCTTAAGCGTGCATCTCAGAATGCTGGCTGTTTCTATAGCAACATGGACTTGTAACGTCAGCTGCAGTGACATGATGACTTTACCGATTAGTGATTGGCTCTTTTACTCAAAAGGTGGGGCTTCCTTCGATAGAGCGGCCATATTGAGTGCTGCATTTTTGCACGTCTTGGGTATTCTATAGTCACATTACAGCCTTGACATCATTGAATTTCAGTCAAAGTTGTGCGACACGCAGTCGCAATTTACCGATACCATAGGAATGAATGAGAAGTGCCATAAGCTGAATCCCCCCCATCGCAAAAAGTCTGTGACTTCTCTTATAAAACGTATTTTTTTTCGGTGTAAACTCTAAAAATAGTTCAGTCCAAAACAATTTTTAGTGTAAAACATGTTGAAGATTAGCCGCTAAGCTGTTGATTTATTAAATGATAAGCTGTTTCCTCACAAAAGCTGTTTATTCAGCGTAGTGAAGCCTCTCCTCCATTGACAACCATTCAAACAAAAGGGCCTCTGGTCTCCTACCCTGCGTACCGCCAAAGTGGCAGCGTTAGCATTAGCCATTACGCTTTTCTTGATAAAGGTAGCAGGCTTGCCTTTCAGTGGCTTTTGGCTCCAAATGCTTTCGAATCGCTCTCGCGGTACTTTGATGAACTCACCGAATCTAATCGGTGTATAATAATAAGGTGTGTTCAAATTGAACACACCTTATGAAATGTAAATTCGCATACTTGGGTGAGGCGTGTGCGTTAATTGCGTTCAAAATTAAAAGTAAATTAAAATGCAAAGTAAATTCAATGCAACCAGCATTTCATGTTGATTTTGAGAAAACTGACCTTGTATTACTGTGAAATATACTAAATTACTTTGATAGTTATTCTGAGAATAGGTCAAGATCCTGCTTACCTCAACCCACCTCAACACAACCTTTAGCTTCTACAGGAAACAGAACTGCAGTGTGAGATTGTCACTTCCATCAGTGGCCTTTAAAAGGCTGTGTGAGAATAATTACCCCAGTGTCACTAAAGAATGAGTAAAAGATGAAACGGACAAATCCCCAACCACCTCAAGGCATTACAGCTGGCCCAGCCGCAATCATTTTTATAGCTGGAGAAAATTATATGTGGGGTAACATTATGATGCTATAAACTATCAAATGTTCCCACTTTTGAAGTGCTTTTATGAAGTACTTTACTACAATTCAAAAGTTTATTTATTTATTTTTTAAAGAAATGAATGCTTTTATTTAGCAAGGATACATTAAGTTGATCGAAAGGTTCAGTAAATGTTGCAAATTATTTATATTTCAAATTAATTCTGTTCTTTGAATTTTGTATTCATCAAATTATCTTGAAAAAAGGTTTCCACAAAAATATTTAAAACAATCCAGCTGACCTCTTGCATGTTGAACCAAAGAAACAAGTTTGATACATGACACAGGAAGTAGAAACAGTGGTGGCCCAATATTTAATACTTGTTCTTGAGATTTTGCCATTCCGAAATGGTTTTCTTATTTAAAGTGACATACAGTACATTTTCTACTTGGACGATTCACTAAAGGCATAGTTGTGATGGTTCATGGATCAATTCTAACTAGCATTAAACCTAAAATCTTTGGGCTCAGGTCTTTAACCACTAAATTACTATGACCAGAGCAGCTTCTCTGGCAGTATCATACAACTTATCTTTGTATAGAACAAATGTTATGTGATGGATTTTGTGGTGGATCTAATATCCTCTATTGTCACTTGTGCTTGTGACTATAGCTCGTAGACCCTCTTTAGAGACATTTCGTCTTGTCTTTGCTTTTCATCTGAGTCCATTTGGATTTGGCAGGCTTTTCCCCTTTGTTCCCTAGCGTGCAATTAATAAAGCACGTATTTCTTTTGGCTGGCTGTGCAGAGACAGGTTCTGTTGAAGGGATGTTTTAGCCACACAGAGATGTCTGGAGCACTAACAAGTTTTATTTAAATTAGTAATTAGTACTGTGTGTACCATGTCATGTGCTGTTTTTTCCCTTTGCTATTATTACATAGTTTATTTCCATACAAGATTCTTTCATAGTGTTCAGTGGCTGTCAAGCTCAGAAAAACATTAAAGAAATACCATAAAATTAATTATGATCTGAATAGTTAAAGGGATAGTTCACCCCAAAACTGATCATTTGTCATCATTTACATGCCCTCATTTTGTTCCAAACCTGCATCATTATTATGTGGAACACAAAAGAATATATTTTGATAACTGCACATTCTATGTACATTTGAATACTTGTTGCCTTACTTTGCCTTGCCTTTTTTTTTTTTTTTTTTTTTTTACAAAGAAGAAAAAAGTCATGCATGTTTGGAACGACATAATAAATGATTATAGAATTTTAATTTTCCAGTCAACTATGCCTTTAACATGTCTGTCGTGTTAATTCGGGTTGTTTTGTTATTATCTTTTTCAATAAGTATATGATATCTGTATAATTCTAGTCATTTAATGGTTTACTTATTTAGTCCCGTCTGGCCCATGCTGTAAATTGAATGAAAACGGCTTCTATTTAATCTTAATAATCTTCAAATATGAAAATTACACGGTGCTTCTGAGGCAGTATGAGCCAGACCTCTGTGCGGAGTCGTATTTACCAAATTCAATTTTCATTGAATGAAGCGCCACCCGAGTCTGCCCCCTTGAGTGTAATTTGAGCCACTGGAATGGATTTTAGCCCTGTGGTATTATTATATGTGGCTTATAAAGAGCGAGGGGTCTCTGCCCCGAAACGCTCAGGAACATAAACAGGCTTTATATTTGCTATTAAAAGAGAGCCGCTCTTATTGGGCTCAAATAATGTGGATTTCATGCCTATTCATGATACATTTTAATATATTTGCTGTTGAGTTTAGTCTCTGATCTGTTTGCATGATTATTTATGTGGACGCATGTTCATTAATAAATTTGTTCGTTAACGTGTTTACTCTTTGCACAAAATCTAAATTGGCCTGTGCAAGCAAACAATTACAGAACACAAATGCACAACTCTATCAGCTCTCTCTGGCATGATTGTGCATATTTTGAGGTGCAATTTTAATTAGCCCCAAGAGATTTTCCCAAACAACAAGGGAAAACAGCTGCTGATTTCAATGACATTCATGTCATTACTATGTGCCTCTTCTTGGAAGTCATTATGTATACGCTAGTGTATACGAACTCAGTGGGAATGAGAAATCTCGTATTTTTAACCTCTGACATCCCGGGTTCAGGCAGAGTGGAACATTTAAAGGACTAATTCACATAAAAAATATAATACTGTCATTATTTACTCACCCTCATGTTGATCTTGTTTGACTTGTGGTAGTCTAATTTCCATGCATTTAAAATGGCTAGGAACCTGTCGCGCTTCCACAGAAGCGCCAAGAAAGCATAACAAAAAGTCCTGAAGTCATTCAATAGCTTTATTTCGGAAACTTTTTATTTTAAAAATTTGCTGAAAAATTTCTCGCCCTCAGGCCATCTAAGACGTAGATGAGTTTGTTTCTTCATGGGAGCAGATTTGGAGAAATGTAGCATTACATCCCTTTTTCACCAATGGATCCTCTGCAGTGAATGGGTGCCGTCAGAATGAGAGTCCAAACAGCTGATAAAAACATCACAATAATCTGTGTTGAGTACCTGTATTGCAGCCAGAAGCAATGGTTTAACATTTAAAAAAATTAATTAATCTGTATCTTACAAACACAGAGCTCTTCACTTTACAAGATGTTAATTGATGGACTGGAGTCGTGTGGATTACTGTGATGTTTTTGTCAGCTGTTTGGACTCTCATTCTGACGGCACCCATTCACTGCATAGGATCCACTGAGCAAGTGATGTAATGCAAAATTTCTCCAAATCTGTTTTGATGAAGAAACAAACTCATCTACATCTTGAATGGCCTAATGTTAAGTACATTTTCAGCAAATGTTCGGTGAATTATTCTCTATTCACTAAAAATCTTGGCATCCGCCCTAGATCTCATAGGCACGTTTATGACAGAAGCTTGGATTCATGAGTGAATTGAATCTTTTCAATTAATCATTTCAGTTCAGTCCACTTCACAGTACTGGTCTGAATGATTTGGTCATGAATCAAAATGATTTTATTCTTGATTTTGACTCACTGAATCAATGATACAGTTGCTGTGGTTAACAACTCACTGGAGAGGAAGATTATCAGTGTATAACGAATTCAATTTATTTTTTTGTTTTTCACATAAATGAATAATATGACTTTGGAAAACTTTAAATATAGCACAATTTTTAAGAACAACTTCTTCTGCCTCATTTTGAAACTTGAAAGCTTTAGTTCCGCTTTCATTGTAATTGCATGGAAAACAGGACTAGCATAGTCTATTGTATTTATTTCTGAGTTCCACTAAAGTAAGAAAGTCATACAGGTTTGGAAAAACATGAGGTTTGAGGACAAACTGAGGTTAAACTGTGTCTAGACTGGATTTCTCATTCATGTTGACTTGAATGCACATTGTTGAATGCCATTAACACTGTATTTTTGAGGAAAAACAATGAAGCATGTTCATTTTGCAAGAACGTAGTAGGCGCATAGAAACACTGTTTTACAAAAAACAATTATGGTAATGAGTAACAGGAAAAAATTGAAGAAAATGTGTTGTGAATACCTGAAGTCACCATTACAATCCTGTTTGCTTGTAAGCTTTGTTCACTTAAATGGCTTACATTATCTTAAACATGGCTTCAGGATAGCATTTGTATATAATCAGATTCAATGTATTTCTACCCCATCCCAGCGCAACTGATGAGCGGTTTCTTCGAAGCTATCAGGAAGGTGTGGTATATGTCCCAGTATTGTGAAAATGATAAGTTGCCTTGATTTAAAAGCAGAATCTTTCTCTCTGAGGCCAAATGTTGCTTAACTCTGCATCGGTCATGCAGATTCTCGCTTGAATACTTACAATTCTATCAAGTTTCGCATGTATGAAAAAGCACAGGAGGGCCACACTTTGGCATAAATCTCCATTTTTTTTCCTCATAAAATTTTCCTCAGAAGGGATAGAGGTGATGATTAGAATAGCAAAGGTCGTGTAATGGTTTGCCATTAGCTTTTTTTCTAAGAGTAGCCTTGTGTTGCTTTTTTTTTTTTTTTAAATCTGCTTCATTCATTCATTCATTCCATAGGTAGCAGAATTCTTGACCTTGAGTTTCCAGCAAAAACATACAAAATGCAGAATCTCAGAATCTGTATACATTTTCATGACCTTACGTGGCATTAACATGCTGTTTTGGTTTACGGGTAGCTGACATGCAAGTGACAGTCTTGCAATTTGCTATGCTGTACTCAATCTTAAATTATCTTACACTAATTCAACTTCAGTATTTTTCCAGTTATTTTATTAGTATGACCATTTATGACCTTACATTAATTGTGAGAATATTTGTTATTTAAAAAATGTATTTGTTACATAACTAGACCATTACATTTAAAATTAAGTAGTGATGTTTGAAAATGGATGTAGACAGAGGAAAAATGGTGGACATAAATTCAAAAATGTTATTTAAAAATGTTCATGATAAATTTGCTAAACACATACAAGTCTCTTGGAAATGATTGTGGTATATGTTTCAAACATTTATGGATCATTTGTTTCATGCATTTATGGAATAGTTACTATACCTTCAAAAGAAGTGCCTTTTTTTCTTCATTTTTATTTATTTATATTTGTTCTACCTGTTCACATCTTGAAGAAAATTTACATCAGGAGGAGTTATTAAAAATTAACAGCATGTTTAGTGCTATGATTTCAATGTACAGCAAATGCTATTAGGCTGTTTGTTGATAAATTTGTTTTATGCATTTTTAAGATCTATTTATTATTTTAAGCATTTTTAATATTTCCTTAAATAGATATTTAATATCTATTTTTATATCTATATCCATTTTTAACATCTATATTTTAATATCTTCTTGATGTTGGAATCAAGGACTAAAGATGTGTGGTTGATGAGCATTGTGTGCTGCATTTTTGTCCGGTGTACAGTACTACTACTTTTTTCATACAGCATTGAATTAGGTGTATGCTGAGTGGCTTTGTGTAAGTGCCTTTAAAGAATTATTGTTAGACTCAATGCTTATGTATAAAATGAACAGTCCAAAAGTAGCTGCAAAGCGGACATGAATAGACCACTGATTGCAACGTTTCAGCAGTTCAAAGCACACAGTTTACTATATTATGTGCATTACTGCCAGTAGCCTGGCATCCAAACAGTACAACTGATATAAAATATAAAGGATATATTGAATAATCTTAAGTGTAAGACAAATCCTCAAATGTCAGAATTGTACGCAAATCTGATTACAGTGTTATTCTGCTAGCCTAAATGTAGTGATTCAGTACCATGGACAGCGCCACATCTCGGCTAATAAAAGTCATTAGTCTCTACTCTTACAATTGCCTAGAAACTGAGTCTATCTTGAGCCTAGCGTAATTCCTATACCCACAGACTCCTCCACAGACTGTGTCTTTTGAATTCCTCCCAGACCGGAAGAGCCAAGTGAGTAACAAGAGAACAGATGCAACTAAACAGAAAATAAATTGCCTTCTCCCTGGTAGAAAATATATCAGACTTCCGTAAATAAGCTATGTACATTACCAATGTATTACCCAAACAATATGCACATTACTTTAACAAAGCCCTTTTGTTTTGATAATTATGATTAGGTGATTAATTTCATATACAGTCAATGATCAGCTGAATTGACTGCATATTGAGTGCATCAAATCAAATTGGTTTGCTGACACAGTAACCCACAGCAATCCATTCCACAACGTCCTAATAAACGCCTGGAGTCAGTCGCTATCGGCTTGCTGTCGATGCGGTTAGACCGGACAGGGCCACACTTCGTCTTCCATGAGTGAATCAATCCAGCCTGATTTATGTTGTACACATATCTGGAGCTAAATATGATCCAAAACCAAGAGTCATTTGCTATGCATGAAATGCTCTTGGATCATTACAGATCCATAGGTACAGTACATTCAGGTATGCCTCTATGTTAATTTTCATGTGAATCATACATTTTCATATATGAATATATATATGAAAGATATGCTATTATATCATGTCTATTACTCTCTTTTGATGAAAGTTATTATGCATGTTATCCATGCATATAAAAAGAGTGAGATTTAAAGCTTAATTAAACCTTGAAACGAGTGCAATTGCTGCGGTTTAATTATGGAGATCCTCATAGTCTTCCTCAGGGAAAAGTTACTTAGGATGTCATGTCATACAGCCTCCGGAAAAGGGATGTATTTGTTATGCAACTTTTGGAGGCACTATAATTCAATGTTGCTTCTAGACTACACTAGCTGTATTCAGCTGGTTACTCATAGTACTTCATAACTGTTGACTAACTGATGTTGTTATACCAGAGGCTCGATATGATTAGTTTACACAAGATATACAATGTTATGAAACATTAATCAGTTAAGCTGAGTAAATGCAAACCTGGATGATGTTTATCAGCTTATTGAAATATTTTAGCCTTAAATGATTTATTAACCACCTAAGTTAAGTAAGACATATCAGGCTGATCTTTAGATGTAACCACTGCAATATCAGCCGAGATGTGTAAGCATTAATAAATAGGTGAGATGACTATTCTATCATTTTGCTAGCCAGAGAAGGAGAAATTGGTTGCTACCATCCAGCCCGTTTCCACGGGGTGGTTAACGGTTCCTCTCCGTTTTACCCTGCCGTTTATGTCTCGGGAAAAGCATTTTGTGAAATCAAATGCTATATAATCGTATAGACTTAGAATATTCGCGAATAAATGCCGAAATCAGGATGAACGAACAAGAAACGGGGACTATTTGTGAGGTATCTCCCCCCTCCGCTGCAGTGCGAGGCAGGAGGCAAGAGAGTAGCAATCTGATGCCGTCCGCCGTTTCTCGGCTGAATTTTTCCCTCAGGAAAGCGTCCAAAAGGCGCTAATTAGAAAAGCGAGAGGAAATACATATCGATAGAGAGCGATAAGAGAAAGCTGAAGCAAAACAAGTAGAAAAGCGTCAAAGGAATCGCAGGTTCGGGTTTATTTTGTTGTGTGGTGTGAGTGTATCTGTGAGCAGTGAGTCGTTCAGCACCACAGAGCCTCAGCGCTTCAGTCGCACTCAGTACGAGCTGCACTGAAATGCGTTGCGTTTACTTTCTGTCGCTCAAGTAAGAAGTGAAGTGGATGAGATGAGAGCGCATTGTTGGGGATTCAGAGTGACGGATTCACAGAGGGGAAAAGCTTGTTAAAGCGATTTAATCTTGTCTGTGTTGTGTAGGAACGATTCTTGGGGCAGCTGGAGCTCTAAAGGATGCAGAACTGTGCTCACCGATGCATCCCACACCAAATGCTTATGTGATCGGGTATCTACCTTCGCCATTTTGGCTCAACAACCCAGAGAATTAGTAAGTATTGGAATTGTCTTCTGCCGGGGATCTCAAGCAATTGCTCACTGAAGCTCTTGTGTGCCATTCACAGGCTATGGAGTACTCAGGGGTTCCATCTGTGACACTAATAGTGGGCTGTGGTCTTTCCTGCCTGGCCTTGATCACACTGACCGTGGTGTATGCTGTTCTATGGAGGTAAGTGCATAGATGTACAAGGGATATTACAAATAATGTCTTTGCACTTCTGGGGGAATGTAACTTTGAAAACAATGTGTTTTCAGGTACATCAGGTCGGAGAGATCAATCATTCTGATCAATTTCTGCCTTTCAATCATCTGCTCCAACATCCTGATCCTAGTTGGACAGACACAGACACACAATGCGGTAAATATTTAAATTTTAAACCAAATTTGAGTTTTACACAAATATTGCCAGATTAGATTGACATTGCGATGTAGGCCAGCAAGCATTAATTGAGAATGAACTTTGATTTGTACATGAACAAAATGTCCACTCTAGATTCTCATATTTATTTCTCGGCTTGTGTGTGGGCTGATTTTGCAAGCTTGTCTTGAATGCCAGGCAGCTTCTCTGCACTAATATTATGCTGATCTAGATGTTCCAGGGTTTATAATGCAAATGAAAAACTGCTGAAAAATCTCTCTGTCTGCTGTTTGTATATCATACCACCCCACCAGATTGTTTTAATTCCTCTATTTCGCAGCATTGTGACTCACTTAAATTCAAGCTGGCTGCCCTAAATTTCTCTGAAGTGACCTACCTACCTATCCAGATGTTCGAGTCTTTGTATAGTGAGCTACATATTCTGTTATATGCTTATATTGTTGTGTTCGTATGAACAAATTGCATTCTTTTCTTGTGGGAAGCAATTGATGTACCTTACATATTTTTATATGCTTATATTTTTATACTCGCATTCGGATTAGACACTGGACCCCTAAATTCACCCAAAGAAACAGTTTAGGTTAATTTAGCAACTTCTGGCTTATGAATCGCTTGTTAGAGATTCATTTAAACCGAACCTAAAAGAACCAGTCACTTATTTTTAAAAGCTTTTTATGTCATTTGAGCGGTATCACAAAATATGATACCGTTGGGTTTGGATTGTATTCCTTTCTTGTTGATCTATAGTGTTTCTTCTGTGCATTCTCTCCATTTTTTATCAGTGTACTAGATTATATACAAGTCTTAAAATTAGTACTCCACAAGCCATAGAAGTTATTTTTAGCGAATGAGTACATAACTCTGTGTCCAATGGCAAGGAGAAATGATGATGATGCCTCTATGTTAAGAGCCACTAAATACATTAGCCGGCTGGCTGCATGCTGAATTATACTGTGCAAATGCAAAATGGACAGACACAGGTCTGAGACATGAAAGATTGTGTCTATGTAAACCACAAATAGAATACAAACAAGATACAAAACTTACACCAAAAATGCTCTTTGAATTATTGGCATTGTTACATGCTACAGTTCTGTTGTTCACGCTGAGAAGACTGAATTTTGACGTCAAAATCCAAACTATCCTAACCTCTTTCCAAGTAATCGGCTTCCCTAAAGAATAAACAGTCTTTCATCATCAAACAGGTTTTTTGGTTGAGTGAAGATACCACAATAGGAAAGCAGGGAGTGAGCATTGTCTGTTTGATATATTGCATTATTTTCAAGACTTAAAATAACATTTATCCTGAATATGATGATGATCAGTAGATATGCATCACAGTAAACTTGAAGCAAAAGTCTCTTAGTGTTCACATTCCAAATGGTTCAGTTATATAACAGTCTCTCTACAAGATCCGAAGCCCACGTGAATCTGAACATTTGGTGCCGTTGTGAATGGAACATCTAAAGTTCAGCATCCAGGTAGGGTGAAGCTCTTTACATGTCTGCAATTAGTTTTAAAAAGGACTAAATGGGCTCCCAGCTAGATTGAAACGCTCAAACTGATTTTTTTCCAGCTCACAGTGAGGAGATGATGTACAGTGGGGCAAAAAAGTATTTAGTCAGCCACCAATTGTGCAAGTTCTCCCACTTAAAAAGATGAGAGAGGCCTGTAATTTTCATCATGGGTATACCTCAACTATGAGAGACTAAATGAGAAAAAAAATCCAGAAAATCACATTGTAGGATTTTTAAAGAATTTATTTGCAAATTATGGTGGAAAATAAGTATTTGGTCAATAACAAAATTTCATCTCAATACTTTGTTAATTCAGGATGTAATTATAAGATGCAGATCCTGATCAGTAGATCCTAGAGTCAAAATTTCTCATATTCACCATTTGAAATTCAACATCAGATATGATTGGATATGGGAAATTGTAGAACTTTGGAAGAACAAAGATTAATTATTCACTCTCATGCTTACAAATGACACTCATTTGCCCTCGTTTGAGTAAACAAGATAAAAGAGGTTGATTTCTCACTGCTTACAAGCCTGTCAGGACTAGCACAGCTGGTGGTTTTTGGTTATCATCAGAGGAGGGTTTACACAGAGTGGAACGTTACTCCTTCGCTGCCCACACAGATAGGGCTTCGGAGTGAGTCAACACCGTTGCGGGAATAACACATTACTCAGTCACACAATCAGACATTTCAGTACAGGCAGCACAAGGCACAAGCTTTTTCCAATTCTAATTCAAACGAGCGATCTGGGATGGAAGAAAGTGAATTCCCAAGGTTAAAACAAATGAATTTCCTGTTACAGTAAACTGATGAAAAGATGACTTTGACTGTAGTTCCGTTCCAAAACCTGGTGAGATGATTGACTGGCGTTCCTCTGACTGCACCTTGAGGGAGTATGGGTTATAAAAGCATGCATTTAGGGCAAGCATAAAGGCTTTAATTAAGCTGTTTATTGGTTCTATAAAACATTTTAAAAGACCAATATTTTCTCTTTTTTATAGTAACGTTTCTTGAAATTATTCAAATTATGTAGTACTTAATTAAAAAACATTATTAAATAATTCCAAGCAACAAAAATAAGCATTACAAAAAAGAAAGATATATAAATATATATATATAACAGTCCCATACACTGTCATAGTTTCCAAAATCTTCATATTTATTTTAACAGCAATGCTTCTTCAGGTATAGAATGGTTGTAAGACAGAACATTCCTGTTTAAATAAATATTTATACTTTATACTTAATTAATTTATTAACACGTTTTTTTCAGGAATACTTGGCAGCATGCAGGAAAGTATTCTGTCCATTTGTAATATTTTAGAGACTCTATAAATTCTAAAATCATCTTTAAAACTATGAAAAACGTTTTAGTTTAAAAGCATTTTTATGATTTTTATGAACGTAAAACTGGGCAAAGAAAATATATCCAGTAATTAGTTTGAGTACAGTACATTACTCAAATCAATATTTGAATATTTTTTTCTTTGCATGGTGTAAAATTCAGTATTTTGTATTAATGCTTTTCAGTTTTCTTTCCATCCATCCATCAACTTGGATGAATAACTTCACTAAGCGCATTGTGGTGCATTACACTATATGTGCTACTGTCTTTAGCCAAAATTAGATATTTTAGAAGGCAGAATAGTTTTGCTGCCTACATTTTTGAACAGCTTTTGTGTTTGTTGCTTGCCATTAAACATGCCATTTACATTGTTTGTTTATTTATTTTTGTATTAGACATGAATCTGCTTTGGCTTGTTGTGGTACAATGTATCGTTATTGACCTCTTTATTCTAAGAACATACAGCACAAGTCTTAATGACAGCAGTGTGACAGGTCCGGTCCACCATTAATGGACCATAATTACATCTGGACCTCCGCTCTGTCCACATCTAAGGCATCAGTACAGCATTTTAAATGGTCAGTGTGTCTGTGTTACCATGACAATAAAATGTCATTCTCCAGTGTATCACTGTCTTGCCAGTTCTTTTTGCAACCATTTGCCACGCTTCAAAGCAGCAATTTAGAGTAATTCCTGCTTCATCGCGCTGGTGACGTATTTCAGAGGGTGCAGGTTTTCACCTCCAGATGGTGGTCGCACATATGACGTGATGGTCATGCGAGGAAGAAGCACTCAGCCTGCGGCTTCTCTAAATGTTGAGCTGATCTGAAGGCCTGTCAGTGCTGATCATACACACTGCCATCTTCCTCTTTAATTCCACACTACATCATTTTACATTTAGCATGAGGGAGGGTTCAGCATTTCTCCCAAATGACTGCAAATATGCATTTCTATTTGTGAATTGGAAATGAAACAATGCTGACCCATCCACAACCATCATTATAAGCAAAATCTGCATTATAGAATGATTCATTTTTTTTAGTGGAACAAAGGGTTGATGTCCTCATTGCATTAAAAATGTAAAGCATTTCTACTATCCTCCCACGAAATGATTAAGGCGCTGACAACAGTTTAGTCCCCTGTCAGTAATTTAAAATGTGCTTTTCTTTTTTCTGGTGTCTGGATCTTCTTAAGGTTTGAATAATGGCAGCTATGAAAGTAGAAGGCAGACACAGACTTATACCTCGCTATATTGGACTGGAGGTTGTTAGTGAATCAAACACAGGTTTTTGGAAAGAAATGCTGAGGACATGCAACAAATAGCAAAGAATAGGAGCCTTTGATACAGACCTGCTTTTAATAAAGGTGCTTTTCCAGCTGAAACGTGGCACAAATATAGACCTTATGTCAATATGTTTTTTGTGCAATAGACCATTTATGAGACCCATGAGAAATTACTATGTGTATTCCGCTAGAGTGTGTTGAGATGAGAGCTGAAGACAGATGTTCTGTGCTGTAGTTCTTTTAAGAGAATAAGCCAGACAGACACAGAGACTGTGCTTATTCCATTAGCAGCACCTAAAGTGTCTTATGGGGCTCTATGATTATTAAATGGTGCTCCGAGACTTCCTCTTATCTCTCGCTGCAAGAAAAGGTGCCATTTAATCCAGTGGTGCGTTGTGAAGTATCCGAATGCCAGTATGTAGTAGCTGTCAGTGGAAATGAAACGGCTGAGTTATATGAACCAGACTTTATTCACTTTGAGGCACTGAACATTTACTTTCAATGTAAAGTTAGTCAAAGTGTTAAAGGAGACTTTTCAGGTATGTCAGCCAGCCTTCAATTATCTCGGTGGAGTTTGGATCATTTAATTGAGCGAGATTAAATGATGCTTTGGCAGCTACAGTGACTATCTATCTATCTGTCTATCTGTCTGTCTGTCTGTCTGTCTGTCTGTCTGTCTGTCTGTCTGTCTGTCGTTTTATCATTCTATCATTCTGTCTTTTCCAACACCAACCACTGTATGTATCTTATAGTATGACATGTCTTGACAAACTTTGCTTTTCTAGTCAAAAAATTAGTTATATAAAATTATTTGAATTTCAATACATTTTAATTGTTTCCTAATATTCAAATTGCTATTCTGCAATTCAGTTCTAATCCAACAATTAAACTGGAATTCTAAATTCAGCTTTGTATGATGCACAACCCTTTTGAGGTTAGCCAAGAAGGAAAGTCGTTGTAGAGACTGTTATTAGTTAAAGTAATTAAAATTGTTATATTTTGATAGAAGATTACAAAGACATTTTTGAATAATGTGCACTGATAAACCATGCACAGTAAGACCAGGAAAGTACATTATAAAGTAAATAGGATAATTTTATTTCATATTGACTTTAAAGGACAGGAAAAAAGCATCATTTTGCAGCTGCTCTCTTAGAAAAATTATGGTCAGCTTTCCAAAACATTTTTCTATATCTTTTCGCACCAGACCTAAAAACATCATAACATGATTCTAATCTTCACCTTCAAGAAGAGTCTATAATTTAATGGCTGTATTTATGTGCAACTTCCTTTTGATCAGTTGGGGACTTGTTTATCTTCTCAAGTACTAAGATGTGAGGATAGCCCGCAGCACCTTTCCAAACATAAACATCAAGGATTTTGATTGGAGAGAACCGATCCGAATAATGTTTGAACATGATGAAAAGCATTCATAATTTAAAAAGTACTTACCTCGCTGCGTTTTTTTCCCCCTGTGGAATTTTCATTTTGTAAACGATGACACTAGTAATAGTCCATCCAGTCAGCACTGAAATAAACTGTAGAAGAAAACACTGTATGATTATTTGTAGTATCTATTCTAGATATTCTCATATTAAGCAAAGATTGGTGCAGCCATACAGTAGTCTATGAATTGTTTAGATGCTACTTGTAGTGTCTATGCTTTTATTTTACCTCACTTGTTGTATAATGGAAAGCAATATTTTTGTATTTTGGTTTAGCAGCAGCATTTGTCATAAATATTAATGTAGGTAAGGCATTTATGTCAAAACAGAAACAACCCTGCTCAAACAGAGTGCTGTTTGTATCAGGGTAGATGAGGGGAGTATGTAACATTAATTGGCGAGGAGAAAAGCGTTTCCAGCAATAATCTTGACAGAGTGTGAATAAATAGTTGTTCAAACGAGATATTGTACTACATTTCAAGAGTGTAATGAAGGCAGGATCACTGAAGTATCCAGACTAGGGAAAAAGGACCATTTGAAGCATGTTGTTTTCTGCTGCATAATGAGTCTGGCTTAATTAGCCTGCATATCAGCATCATGCCAGTTTGGCCCTTAGCCATGCCTTATAGCATCAACACTTCCTTTACATTGTGCTGATTTGTGAAAGCACTGAACTATTACAAACATCCACTGCTACCAGAGATTTGGTATCAGTGTATAGTGGCTTAGATTTGAGCCTGTTCCTTACAGAAAGCTGTCATATGGTTTCAGAAGACTTGGAATATAGCGAGTATGGACTACGTTGGCCAAGCTGTTCCATAAAAGTCTTCTGTAGGAGGAAACTATTCCTTTAAAAAAAGTTAAACAGGCTTCGTTGAGATGGTTGTTAGAAAATCAGTGATAAAATGATAAAGTGACTGAGGTTTACTGAAAAAGAAATGGCTGATGAAACAAGATATCTGATATCTAAAGTTAAAATTCCTGTTTTGAAAACATCTTAATTACTTAATAAATGTTGCTACTGAGGAAAATTATGTCAATAGTGAATTAATGACTTTGGTAATTATGTAAATGTTTTAATTATTTGAAGTTGCTCCCTCCTACTATCAGAGGTTTATTTCAATTGGTAGAATCTCACTGGCAGAGGACAGTGACCTCATATTCCCATGATCCCATCACATATTTGGTTTTAAATTACTTAGATTATGCTATATTATTTTTATTATTATTCATGGAATCATTTAATCACATCTTCAAAGAGAATATTAAAGCTCCCTCGAAGAATCATCTGCAATGAAAGGATTCTGTGTTGATAAGAAACCATGACGGATGACTCACGGATCAAATCATTGCACTTAAACTCAAGGATTTAAATGCTTCTGACACATCAACCACTTTGATGATCTGTAGAGATAGCTTTCAATAAAAAAATGCTCTAATTTGTTTTATCTATAACTTTGCCTTGGGGTAAAATGAGTCAGTCTTTTTCATGTTTGAACAGCTGAATAATTAATAATTAATGACAGCTTAATGGGCAAACTGACCTACTGCACTGGCAAACTTATGACACTGGAATCTGTAGATATTATCTGGGGTGGTATATCCCCCCAGCCTTTTAGTTTAGTAGCTTTGTGAGGAACACAGTATTCTATAGATATTTTCTGACAGCTTGGTCCCTGCACAATATGTGATATGATAGAATGACGTAAATGCATTCCTGTAAACTGAAAACCAAGAGAGCAGAGCTGTGTAAAGTATCACCCTTGGCGAAGTGTAAGATGACAAATGCGTAAACGGAAATGAAATCTTTAGGCACCTCACGATTCGATTTGGATTCAGGGATTGACTGTGCATCTCAAGCTTTTAACAACATGGAGTTTAATTTTATTTTATTTTTGTACATTTCATTGGTGCTGTACTTGCAGTTACAATAAAGTTAAATCTTATCTAAAAAAATGTACATTTTATTTCATTTCATTTTATGTTGAATAAAACACATTGCAAACCATGTACAGTGGGTATAGAAAAGAATCACCCCCTTTAAAATAATCACATTTTGTTGCTTTGCAGCCTGAAATGAAGACTGATACAGTTTTTGTTTAATCCAGCTGTATTTCCTCAGGGCAACTTATAACATCCACGTGAAAGATATAACACCAACATGTCAGTAAAAAAAACAGAATCACTGAGTTGGAAAAAGGATCACCCCCCCTCCTAAAATGACTTGTAAACTCAATCAGGTGTAGCTAATCCCCTTCTCAGTGGGCCTGTTTACACCTAATTTTATTTTTGTACATTTCATTGGTGCTGTACTTGCAGTTACAATAAAGTTAAATCTTATCTAAAAAAAATGTACATTTTATTTCATTTCATTTTATGTTGAATAAAACACATTGCAAACCATGTACAGTGGGTATAGAAAAGAATCACCCCCTTTAAAATAATCACATTTTGTTGCTTTGCAGCCTGAAATGAAGACTGACACAGTTTTTGTTTAATCCAGCTGTATTTCCTCAGGGCAACTTATAACATCCACGTGAAAGATATAACACCAACATGTCAGTAAAAAAAACAGAATCACTGAGTTGGAAAAAGGATCACCCCCCCTCCTAAAATGACTTGTAAACTCAATCAGGTGTAGCTAATCCCCTTCTCAGTGGGCCTGTTTACACCTGGTCATTTCATGCGTTTTCACTGATCGGATATCTATCTTATTTGTTAAAACGTTTCCATTTACATTTGGCCACTTATGTGTTGTTATGTACCTTATGTACCTATAAAGTCATATCAGAATTGTTGTGTGTCTGTGAGCAACACAGCGGTGTTTAGTGTCTGAATGAATCCGCGTTTTGAATGAATCGTGTGAACCAATGATTCACAGACCCATTCATAAAGAGAGCAGTTTACTGAATTCCTGAATTAATGAGCCGTTTGAACGAATCGACTCATAAAGACATTTACCGCCACCTGCTGGTAGTTTTAGTTTCTTCTTTAGAGTATCATTTCATTTATTTAAAAAAAATAAATAATAAAAAACATTAAAGGGATAGTTCACCAAAAATAAATAAATAAATAAATTCTGTCATCATTTAGGCTACTCACCCTCATGTTGTTTCAAATCTGAATGACTTACTTTCCTTTGCACAATATAAAATAAGGTATTGAACATGGATTGAATAAGGTATTGAAAACTGTTGGTAAAAAAAAAAGCTGTTTTGGTTACCAGTGACTTTCGTTGCATGAACAAAAAATATTGAGTTGTTTCTCAAATTATCTTCTTTTATGTTGCATACTTTACAGTGGGGAAAATAATTATTTGATCCCCTACTGATTTTGTAAGTTTGCCCACTTACAAAGAAATGAAGGGTCTATAATTTTTATGGTAGGTTTATTTTAACGGATAGAGAGAATATCAAGCAAAAAATCCAGAAAAAAAACACTGTACAAAGGTTATAAATTGATTTGCATTTCAGTGAGTCAAATAAGTATTTGATCCCTAAGCAAAACTTGGTGGAGAAACTCTTGTTGGCAAGCACAGAGGTAAGACGTGTCTTGTAGTTGGTCACCAGGTTCTTGGCAACTCAAAGTTTCAGCTCACTCCACAGATTTTCTATAGAATTAAGGTCTGGGGACTGGTTAGGCCACTCCATGAACCTTAATGAGCTTCTTTTTGAGCCACTCCTTTGTTGCCTTGGCGGTATTTTGGGTCATTGTCATGCTGGAAGACCCATCATCCATGACCCATCTTCAGTGTTCTGGCTGAGAGAAGGAGGTTCTCATCCAGAATTTTACGGTGCATGGCCCCGTCCATCGGTCCTTCAATGCGGTGAAGTCATCCTGTACCCTAGCAGAGAAACAGCCCCAAAGCATAATGTTTCCACCTCCATGCTTTACTGTAGGGATGGTGTTCTTGGGGTCATAGTCAGCATTTCTCTCCCTCCAAACACAGCAAGTCGAGTTGATGCCAAAGAGTTCAATTTTGTTCTCATGTGACAACAGCACTTTCTCCCAAGTCTTCTCTGAATCATTTAGATGTTCAGATGGGCCTGTACATGTGCCTTCTTGAGCTGGGGGACCTTGCGGGCACTGCATGATTTCAACTCATTGCAACGTAGTTTGTTACCAATGGTTTGCTTGGCGACTGTTGTCCCAACTGCCTTAAGATCATTAACAAGCTCCTGCTGTGTAGTTCGGGGCTGATCCCTCACCTTTACCATGACCATCCTTTCCTCATAAGGCGAGATCTTGCATGGAGCACCAGACAGAGGGCGATTGATGGTTATTTTGTATTTCTTCCATTTCCGAATATTCACACCAACAGTTGTCTCCTTCTCAAAAAGCTTCTTGCTGATGGTCTTGTAGCCCATTCCAGCCTTGTGCAGGTCTACAATCTTGTCTCTGACGTCCTTTGACAGCTCTTTGGTCTTGTCCATGGTGGTGGGAGAGGATTAAATGGAAGATACATATTCTATGGACTGGTTTCTTTTATACTCATAACAAGATGACATTAGGAGTAATTTCTTAAAGTGACAGGACTAATCTATGTTCCACTTGGGCATGTAACCAATCTGTGGGAGCCTGAATTCTTGCTTTTTGGTAGAGGATCAAATGCTTATTTTACTTACTGAAATGCAAGTCAATTTATAACCTTTATATAATGTGTTTTTTCTGGATTTTTTTGTTTATATTCTGTCTCTATCCATTAAAATAAACTTACCATAAAAATTATAGACCCTTAATTTTTTTGTAAGTGGTCAAACTTACAAAATCAGCAGGGGATCAAATAATTATTTTCCCCACTGTATGTTAGGCCGTTGTAGGCTAAACATTTAACACAATAATAGCTTTGCATTATCTTTTGGAGGTATTTTTTACACTGTTTATTTTTTAACACTGTTGCCAGTAAGTTACTATAATTAAGATTTACAGTATCAAACTGTACCGTTTTACAGTAAATTACTATAAAAAATCAAATTCATCAGTATACTACTGTAGTTCATTAATTTTATTATATATTTAATTTGATTTGATATCTTTTTATATAGAATTCATTTTATTTTTATCCTACATACTATATGTACTACTGGCATTCAATTGAAAAAGACACAATAATTACATGATAAATATACAATTCTTTATTTAAAACATTGCATGTATAACACTTAAAAATACAGTCTTCCAATGCTGGAACAGTTCGTCTTCACCATTTCTCCTGTCTTAGGACATTTTGCAGTGCATTATGTTGTATTCTCTGGATTTATCCTCACAAATAATCTTTAGGCAACAGAAACATAATGGGAAAAGAAATACATTGCTGTCTGCAAAACCCAGGTGCTGCTCCAAAACGTGGCCACCACCTTTGCTCACCATCCACTTTGTTAGTGACAGAAATGTGTTCCCTGAAAAACAAGAAGTAGAAATGACACTCTTAAAAGGCAAACCCCATACAGAATACGCAAAACCTCTCAAAACCATAACTTATTTGTTCTCTTACCTGAATTATCAGTCTCAGGTTGGTTAGCATGCTCATGTCTTTCTTGATGCATCATTGCAGTTGCCTTTAAAACACAAATACAAAAAAATGCAGTAAAACTTAAATTCCATTAAAAACTATTACAAACTAATTCTAAAACTAAGGCACCTAGCCATAAAACTAGTTTAACCTAGCTAACATATGATTTTATTTTCTCAAAAGGCTACTGGCCAACATTAACTATAGCACCTGAACAAAATTTCACATTAGTTAACTTAATGTTAATATAAGATAAGCGTTGCTCGTTAAAAATAGGCTAATTTTAATTCGGTACGTTAATTCAATATGCTGACAAAGTCGTTTGAAAGGACAGCGCAGTTTACCTTGGTAAAGTTACCTCAATGTTAACGGGTAATTTGTTGGTGTGCAAAAATCTGACAAAACCCACACACAGACATACATACATATTTTTACCTTGCTTGCTTGTCTTATTCTCTCGTAAGGTGCATCGATACACAGAGCAGATGTTCTCCGGAACTCTTCCACTCTCACGGGTTCATCCCCGGGCAAAACTCGCAGCGCTGCCCCGTGGGTTCCGTGTCTTCCTCGGATGCGAGCGGCACGGCGCGACACAACAAAAGACAATATAGAACCCATTATAATCGGCGATACTATCTACAATGGATGCGGACAGTAAACTGATGCCCCGGTATATTTCTGATGTAGAGAAGTACTACAAACGCTCGCGCTGTTTCTGACACGAAGGGCAAACGTATTTGCCAATCATTACAAGCGATGTAACACCACGTCCAGTATAGTCTGTCCCAAGCTGTTGCGGCGTTGTAGACACGGTGCAGGGCAAATCTTGTCAATCCAAATGTAAGAAATTAGGAAAATAAAACAACCTCAATGGAATAGCGCCACAGAGGCCATGACGGCAAATACAGTAGTATACAGCAATTTAAAAAAATACAGGAACTCTCTGTATGTGGAGTTTGACGTCACAGAAAATTCCCATGATCCAAAGGGTATTACAGTTACTTACTGTAAAGTGAATAACTAGAGGTGCTCCGATCAGGATTTTTGAGGCCAATTGCCGATCACAGAAAGCAGTATCTGCCGATACCGATCACCTATACCGATCTTTTTAAAGCCTTCTTTTTATCATTTATAACTATGTATAGTGATACTCCAATCAGGATTTTTAGACATTTATTCAGGGCCCGAATTTCATTTTTGAAAATGGGGGGAATTCCCCTCTTAGGTGACTCTTGTGAGAGGGGGAAGCAGCACAGACCGTGCTTTCACAGAAGAGTCCGCTACTGATCCGTGGCTGTTTACCACAAGCACAACATTTATCCATTAGTTTGATTTCAAATCCAAAATTGTTACTGAAAATGCTTTTTCAGCATTGCAATTCTTTTTTTACACAGTACAGTAATACAATCTTTCACATACATGTTTAAACACAATAAATATAAGCAACACATTATTCAATGCATTTTACTTTTGCATTTACTTCTAGATTTATATATTAAGTTGCTCAAGCAAATGGCAAAACATTTAAACTACTTTTCTTACGTTATCACAAACTTAGCATTGACAGAAATAGTCAGCTCTACTGCCTTTCCTTTTTTATTTAAATCTTTATTACAAGCAATCCTGTGGTTCATAAATAACTTTATTTTTCTACCTCCTCGAGTGGCATCTATTATTGCCGTGTTTATCTAAAAGTGCTCTTTCCCTTTAAACCTAGCCAAAAAGCCAAATGTCTTGACTGTGAAACAGAGTAGACTTTAATAATATGCATTTATGGTGTAATTGCTAAATTTTCGTGTCAATCCATGTTCATATTTATTGAAAACAATGCGCTGTTACTTTAATTCAGCGCTTGCAGTGCAGCAATAGACTTGGTGTGGAAACGATCTCTGTACTGCTGAAGACACTCTGCCAGACCGCAACCGTGTGCAGTGAACCCTTTAATCCATTAACATGAGCGCGGAAAAAATACGCACTGCAAACTGATTAATGTGAACCTGGCGTTATGTGTGTGCGCTGCGAGAGTGCATGAGTGCACGGTCTTCAGGAGAGTGCGCGAGCGCTGAATGGTTAAATACTGGCAAGAATTAAAAAGTAATGCAATTTATAAACTTTAGTGACGATGTGACACTGCCTCGATTGTGCAAGTGACAATTCCTGTGTCAACTCTGCAGCTCGCTTATAGACAGACGCGATGTAAAGCCATTTGCGTATTTTGAGAGAGAGAGAGAGAGCGCGCGGTGATTCACTCACGCTGTTTGTGAAATTACGTCTCACACGAGGTTTTCAATTTACTTTAAAAGTAATTTTTTTTATTTTTAACACTGTTGCCAGTAAGTTACTGTAATTAAGATTTACAGTAGAAAACTGTACCGGTTTACAGTAAATTACTATAAAAAAATCTAATTCATCAGTATACTACTGTAGTTAATTAATTGAATTAATTGGCCTCACCCTCACATATATGAATCCCAGCAGCACACAACAGCATCGGCCCTTTGACATCGTCGCGCGCCTCCCTTTACGTCTGCTATGTTGTACTTTACTGTTCTCCTGAACTTCCTCTGTTGCCATGGATACAGACACAGTGGGCTCAATATCTCCCAGCAATTTGTCTTTGTAAAGGGCAGTGTGTACTCAGGATTTCAGCTGAGGCTGTGTGCCACCCCCTCCACTTCCTCTGCTGCCCAGCTCTCCAGGCAAACCCACACGCATACAAATATAGTACATTTGGTACTTAAAGATACAAGTCAAATTCCCACTCAGGTTAGGTGCTTTTGGTGTCATATGCCTTCAATTACCTTCAAATGTGATCTGAATGCATCTTGTTGCTCTGTCTGATGTTATCTACATTAGCAGTCAAAATATTTTTTTAATGTTTGCAAATTAAGTTTCTTATGTTCACCAAGGCTGCATTTTTTATATAAAAAATACAGTAAAAATAGTGATATTTTGAACATTACAGTTTAAAATCCCTGTTTTCTGTTTAATCTATTTAAAAAATTTAATTTATTCCTGTGATGGCAAAGCTGAATTTTCATCAGCCATTACTCTAGTCTTTAGTGACAGTTTTCTACTGTCCATTTGTGTTGGCTGCCGCTTTTGCTTGCCCATTAACCAGCAGTAATAAACACAGCCTAAACAGTGTCAATTGGTACTATATTTATAGTAGTTAATTTATGCTCTGTGTGGCATAAGTGTTTCTTCATCAGTCATTAGCAGTGGCCCATATGGTCGTGAGGTCCTGCAGTGACATGCATGTGCCATGAGCCTCATCACCTCCCATCTCATTTGCTAAGCAGCTAGCATTAGGCAGGAAATAGAATGAAATGCATCCAATGCCTAGAAATGATAAAGGTTTCGATTGGTATTACTACATGTATTTAGATCTTCATTGTCTCTGAAAATGTGGTGTTGAGATCCAGTTGTAAGTGTCTTAAAGTATCTACCTCTAATTAGGGATGTAACGTAGGCCTGTCACGATAACATCTTTTTGTTGTGTGATATATTGCCCCAGAAATAATTGGATGTTGCATTTTTTAAATTTGAACTAGCACCACGTTATGTTTGAGAAGCTGCAAAAGACACAGGCGCAAGTGGAATGTACAAAACATAGTAACATACATTTTTTAACGTAAATATAATGGGCGATATATTGCGTCACCAACAATTATTGAGGTCATGTACATATATTGAGCGATAAGTCGATATATTGATTATTGCGACAGCCCTAGTGTAACGTTTACCGGTTTGACGATAAATCATGATAAAATTCCCCACAGTTAGTATTACCGTTTCATCTTTTAATTATCATTAAAACCGTATTAGATAAACGTGATTTTAACAACTCGCGATAAATAAGTAATGTCCAGCATAAAGCACAGTTTTAAGTAACGGTCTCACGTGTGCACAGCATGCAGAGTAATTTAGTTTTGAGTGAAAACAGGGCGGAAAAGCTGGGAGGTTTTAAAAGAGTGCTAAGGGAATTATACAAATGAATATATGAATGAATTAAATATGAATGTACCTCTGAAGGTTCTGACTGTCTTCAGAAACGATTCGATAGCATTTTGTTTTCATCGTCGATCCATGTAATACCTAAAGGAAGTGTTCTTAATCGCAATACTGCTTTGTCCACGGAGGTTACGGGAAGCAGCTTTTCCATAAGCGCCACCTAGTGTCAGCGAGTGGATTTACAGAGACTTATATTTACATTCAGCCTGTGTGCAGTTTCTGTCTGGCCAAAAATGGACCGAATTTGCATGCCCTGCTGTAAATTTTGACTGGTTGATGAAAAACAAGCTTATATGGATTCTACACATTTAAACAATTCAGATAAGTTATCTAGAATTATTTATGGAGCAGATAAAATACATATAATCATTTATTAATCAATTATCATTTTGACATATCTTTTCTTTATTTAAAGGCTGAAATGTGAGGTTTACCTTTTTATGAAACTTTTTCAATGCTTTATTTGAACATTTACATTAGATATTTCAACATGCTAGTTGAACAAGTTGTCATTTAAAATCCGAACATCATTGGTAACGTTATTGTTTTAGTGATTATGCAAACATAATCACTTGTTGATTTTTAAATATAAAACTTGGTGAAGTGATTTATGTTTCTGTACTTTTTGAACATCTCCAGCACATTTTAACAATACCGTGATAATACTGATAACCGTGATAATTTTGGTCACTATAATCGTGATAAGAAATTTTCATACCGTTACATCCCTACCTCTAATTAAAGTATATCCAAACAGAGATGTGTTCATGTAAGTGTGAACATTTTGTTGCATTTAGCACACACTTACTGAGGCTGCATTTATTTGAACAAAAATACAGTAAAAGCAGTAATATTCTGAAATAGTATTACCATTTAAAATAGCTGCTTTTTATTTTAATGTATTTTAAAATGGGATTTATTCCTGTGATGACAAAGCTGATTTTTCAGCAGCCATTAATCCAGTCACATGATCCTTCAGAAATCATAATAATGATTATATGCTGATTTGGCGTTCAAGAAACATTTCTTATTTTTATCAGTTTTTATTTTTGCCACAAATATCTTTATTGTCTGTCTCTTTTGATTAATTGAATGCATCTTTGCTAAATAAAAGTATTAATTTATTTTTTAAGAAGTCTTAATGACCCCAAGTTTTAGAACAGTAGTATATCAATAAAAAAATTACCCAAAAAAGCCCCAAAAGTTGTAGAGATTGTAAAGATTTATAGTAATTGTAGAGCTGGGGTTCTGTCTGAATGAATCAGTCTGAATGAACAATATAATGGCTTTAATGGGAAAAGACTTAATTAAAAAAGTAAGCAAACAACAGTTAGATATAACCACCTTGTTATGTCAAAATAAGACCTGAAATTGCGTGGGTATAAAAGGAGAGCGCGTGCAAACGCACATCAGTTTTTCTCTGAGGAGCCGAGACTACGTGTCCCGGCCGTACAGCGGTGGTACAGCATCTGTGGCGATGGGACGTAACGTCTCCGTTCCCTCCTTCAGGGAACGAGGGTTACACAAGTAACCGAGACGTTCCCTTTCAGTCAGTCACGTTCTACGTTACGTCAGTCGTGACTGACGAATTGGGATCCGTATGAAAACGCCACTATTGCTGACCCCCTCCAGTGCCCTGCGGAAGCCGGCAAGTCCCCCCACACCAGCTGGGGCGGAAGATAGGACAGCGGCTAGGCAGAGGTGTCCGCACTGCTGTTCCAAATGTGACTGGGACATGAATTGACATTAGATTTAAAAAAAAAAAGAACTGTAAGGACTTTGCCTCCTCATTTCAGAACACCACTGTTGTATAGATTGATTGATAGAGATGACACAGTGGTGTTGGCAATTTACTTTTTTCTTTTACAGTGTTATGTAAACAAAGGCTACAGTGAAAGTAGGCCATAATGCCCTTCTAATTCTAGAAGTCAAGTAACAGTGCATGTAAAAGAGAACATTGGTCCAGGAGGTCGTCTGGTTTAGACGCTCACTGGCTGTGAACTTCAAACTGAATCTCTCAGACGTTGTATGTATGAGCTCATGAAAGCTGCTTTACTGAGGAATTGTGGCAGCGTGAGAGAGCTCATCAGCATCAGGTGTCCCATCGCATGCTGCCAGCTGATCCATTTTCACAGCATTCGTCCTGGCCGCATCAGGTGGACTGGGAGCAGGTGGAAGCAGGGACTTCATTATGTCCTGTCCAGCTAGTCTCTGGCTGATGTCAGCTATGCTTCCAACTCTTTTCTCTGCCATGAGCATCCAGGTTCTCCCTCTGTCAGATTCACTTGTCGGCGGCTAGCCGGTGGGTGGATTTGTCTCCAAATTCACCACCCTTAATGTGTTTTAACAAAGTACGATTTCTAAAATTTCTAAAGTGAGTTGATAAATTTTATGCTCTTCTCTAAAATATGGAAATGTGACAAGTGTCATGAAACATTCATTTGTCAAATGTGGTGGGAACCCCGGTTTTAAAAGAGAGGCGTTTTTGTCACATGCTGATCAACCCAGTCTTAAAGGATTTGCATGGAACACATTGACTGCCAAATTCAGTGAGGAAGATACTCGTTTGGTGAGAAAGATGGTAATATTTTGTGGTTTTGGTGCTGAAGGCATTTGCTCACTGTTGTTGACAAAGTGTTGAGAATGTCCGGAGCACATATGTTCTAATTGCAGCGGGATTTCCTAGATTTGGATTTAGAAGCATGAGATGTTGTTCGGGGTGGGTTGTATGACACAGTATGAATAAATTGATATAGATAGATAGATAGATAGATAGATAGATAGATAGATAGATAGATAGATAGATAGATAGACTACCATTGAAAACTTTTGGCTAGAAAATACAGCAAAAACAGTTATATTGTGAAATATTACAAATTAAAGTAACTGTTTTCTATTTTAATATGTTTTAAAATGTGATTTATTCCTGTGATGGCAAAGCTGAATTTGCAGCAGTAATTACTCCATTCTTCAGTGTCTCATGAGCCTTCAGAAATCATAATAATAACCTGATTTGCTGCTCAAGAAACATTTCTTATCATTATCAATGTTGAAAACAGTTATGATGCTTAAAGGGGTCCTATTATGCTCTTTTACAAAGTCTTGATTTTGTTTTGGGGGTGTACTAGAACATGCTCTCATGCTTAGAGGTTCGAAAAACGCATTATTTTTCACATAATTTACATTATTAAAATACCTTTCTCCCCATCCTGGCACAAACGGCTCGATTAGTTCCAGCTTTGATGAAGGTCCGCCTTCCGAAAAACAAAATGTGTTGTGATTGGTTAGCTGTCCCAGGGCGTTTGTCGAACAGCTTAGACGGTGTTTCAGTACTGCCACGCCCCCTTGCTCCGTCTTTCAACAAAAGCTATTGGCGAATCCGGGACTTCTCGCTCGTGATGTGGAAGCTGTCCTCAGTAAAATGTGCAGCACACAATAGCAAATTGGGGTTATAATGCTCAGGAACAGAGTTAAAAAGTAAATTGCAACCACTGTTTCCTGACATCATCCGCTTTCAGAAGCCCAAACAAAGACGTTTGTATACAGAGGTAAAAAAACAGCGTTTCAGGCGGTCGCAAACCGGACGACCATTGCTCCCTACTCCCTGAGCAGGGGAAATCCGTTGAAGTTTACTTCACTTCGGAATATTCATTTACAGATTTGTGCTGCGCCGCTGCGTCTTCACACACATACGAAACTTACTAGAGAAGCGTGAAGTGGGACATAATATACCTCTGTAAATAAATACAATTTAAATTCACGTCTCGCACACTTAAATGCCCTTTGTATGGAGTCATCATACATCATACATGATTCCTTCGAACTGGAATCATGGCGGAATATCCGGTAATGTCCACTTCGCAGGGCACTTACAGTCAAATATAACAAACGTATGAAGCAATAAGAGAAACATACAAAATGTGCAGAGCTGGGGTACGCGAGGACTGGAAATAAGAACTGCTGTTCTAGACATGCCAAAAATTTGAGGCTACAGCACAGCAGCTCTTCTTCTTCGTCTCGTCTCATGCGCTCACTCAACCAAGCGTTCTGACCACGACCTCGACGAGCACAGGTATATTTGTAGCAATAGCCAAAAATGCATTGTATGGGTCAAAATTATCGATTTTTCTTTTATGCCAAAAAGATATTGTGTAAATTTCCTACCGTAAATATATCAAAATGTATTATCATTAGTAATATGCATTGCTAAGGACTTCATTTGTACTTCGATTTTTTCAATATTCGTTTTTTTTGCACCCTAAGATTACAGATTTTCAAATAGTTGTATCTTGGCCAAATATTGTCCTATCATAACAAAACAAACCATACGTCAATGGAAAGCTTATTTAGTGAAACCCAACCCCCCAAAAAAATTGACCCTTATGACTGGTTTTGTGGTCCAGGGTCACATTTTTTTTTTCCAAAAATATCTTAATTAATATCTTAATATCCCATTATTTTCTGTTTATATTTAGAACTAAATGAAGTCAAATTTTTTAATCCAAACCATACCCACAAGACCACATTTCTACAACACAGTACAGGTCCAAGAATAGGTCGAAAATATAAAATGAACTCTGTTATTACGTGTGCTTCTACCCATGTCGATGTCCATGTGGTCTGTGATATGTGGGAAAAACATCTCGTTAATTGAAACAAAGGATCAGTGAGCATAAGAGCTCCATTAGGAGAAAATATACTACTTACCCAGTTGCTGCGCATTTCCTCTCTTTTAATCATTATGTGTCCTCCCTACGTTTCTTGGAGATTGAAAAGGTGTCTGTTCCACCAAGAGGTGGTGACATTGATACCCTTTTATTAAGACGCGAGTTGTTTTGGATTGTGAGCAAACTTTATCACCCTTGGGGTTAAATGATGAAGCATTATTTAATGTAATGTTGTTAAGTGTTCTTATTGTACATCTAAGTTTATGTTTGATCAAGATGGGATGATATTGTAACTCTGTCAAGAATTGAATTGTCTGATATTGTGACTTTACAAACACGATTAACTTTGCGTTTAAATTGTGTAATATCATCTGTTTGTAATGTTGTAAAGTGTTTTTTATTGGAGCCCTTGTTATTTATGATGTATGAGTTGGTGATTGGTCCACATGTAATGTCGATGACACTCATTGGTTGGGAGTGTATTTAAAAATGTTTTGACTTTAATAGTAGGTACTGTATATGCCTGATGAAGGTCAGTGGATCGAAACGTTGCTTTTGTTAATAAACTTCAATATTTAGCAAGAACTGCTAGTGTTCGGGTTGCATCTTTATATTTTGGACTTGACAGTTTTGTTGGACCTTTTTTCCTACGCACCTCTGGTTTTTTCAGGTGTTTTTCAGGTGAGTTTGTGTTGATTACAACACAGTACATACCATCAAAGCGCCCAGCCCTAAATGATGGTCTAGACAAGTCATTGTTATCTGTCTGCAACTTTGTTGTTTTTCAGTCACAAACTTTTCATGACACCTTGTATGAAAATCAAAGGGAGTAGATGAAATGAGGGATCCATTATTTTGTACCTCAGTGTTTTCAATCATGGTGGTTGCAGTGAGTTTTAGATTTCTTTCTTGTGATTTTAATGAGTGAATATAAGTGCTTTTCATCCAAACTTGCTTTTGTTAATAAACTTCAATATTTAGCAAGAACTGCTAGTGTGCGGGGGTTGCATCTTTATATTTTGGACTTGACAGTTTTGTTGGACCTTTTTTCCTACGCACCTCTGGTTTTTTCAGGTGTTTTTCAGGTGAGTTTGTGTTGATTACAACACAGTACATACCATCAAAGCGCCCAGCCCTAAATGATGGTCTAGACAAGTCATTGTTATCTGTCTGCAACTTTGTTGTTTTTCAGTCACAAACTTTTCATGACACCTTGTATGAAAATCAAAGGGAGTAGATGAAATGAGGGATCCATTATTTTGTACCTCAGTGTTTTCAATCATGGTGGTTGCAGTGAGTTTTAGATTTCTTTCTTGTGATTTTAATGAGTGAATATAAGTGCTTTTCATCCAAACTTTGCCTCAGTCAATGTGATATTCCACTGACAGTCCAAAAAACCCTCATTTAGACTTGTTTTAAATGTTTCATTTAGACTTGTTAGAATGTTTCAAAGTGTTTTATCAGTTCCTTTTCTTTTTCTCTTTCTCTCTGTTAAATGGACAGGGTATATGCACGATGACAACTGCATTTCTGCACTTCTTTTTCCTGGCGTCCTTCTGCTGGGTTTTGACAGAAGCTTGGCAGTCCTATATGGCTGTGACAGGGAATGTTCGGACCAGGCTCATCCGGAAACGCTTCCTCTGCCTGGGATGGGGTGAGTGCTTGGATCTCCATTACACTTACAGTATCTTTACATCTCTCCCTCTTTCTTTCCCTCAGTCTCTATTTCTTCACTAATGTACATTTTTACTGCTCGATCATCATCGTGCAGACGGTATTTACTTCTCAAATGTTGACGATGTGAGTGGGTAATTTTTAAATATAATTTTGTATGTTCCATACCTCCCCAGGGTTTCTTATACAGGACCACTTTATGCACAGATCAAATTGATTACAGAAGAGCTAACACTCATCCCTCCAGTTACCTAGCAACAAACAAGGCTCTCTCTTTCCATCATTGCAGTGTTTTGCTTTTTGCAGAGCAAAAAGACAAGACAGAAGAAGATAGGCAAAGATATGTGAACCGTTTATTAGTTTGGCTATTCTGATAAACACTGATGGTAGATTAATTAAATAATTGGTATCTGTGAAATGTTTCTTGTTCGCATCAGTTGTACAGTGGTTGTTTTTAACAAGACTCAAATTTTAGATCTATATGGTTATGTGCCGATCATAAGTGGTTTGTGTTCAGTATATCAGAGCTTAATGGCGGTGGAATTCATAAGTGACCTCTGCTATCAAATGAACTTGTTGCTCCTGCTTTTGTATCAGTCCATGACTTCATTGCCATAACAACGGTTGCTAACCTTCCAGATCATTATACCTTCGTTAATGTCTACCTCTAGCATGACACGACACAAAAATGATATACAATAAAATATATATATATAATAAAAAAGTTTTTTAAAAAAAGTATATACTGTACACTTTTAATATTGTGATGGCTACATTAACCTGTAGCATTTAAAACTATTTATTTTAGTTTTTTTCCCCCCAAAATAAATTGTATTTAAAATACTTAAAATAATATGTTTTTTTAAATTATATATATATATATATATATATATATATATATATTTAAACTTTGTGTCATTTATTTATTTTATTTGACATCAAGTGTATGCCGTGCCTCCAAGCTTTCGTACTCGTTTTGCTAATAAACGTTCTACGTTTCTTATTTATTTGGTTATATATATTATACATGTTTACTTGGCCTATTTCCAGTTTTGTATACCTATTTAAACTTCATGTAAGTTATTTGTTATTTTATATTAGGCATAGCCTGCCCTATAGCATGGTGTATTTGTATTTGTTTTGTTAATAAAAGTTCTATGTTTTATATATAGGCTAAAGGGAGTTTGACGTTGTATTTTGTTGTTGCATTCAAGCAATTGACGCCTAACTGCCGCTAATTCAAAAGTTAAAGTAAAATGCGCACAGCGCTTTCAAGCTATTTAAAAGTGACGGAAAGCGAGGAAAAGATGGAAAATTCAAACGAACAATTGCTTTACGCCGAATTGCCGCTATTTCAAAGTGAAAGTAAAATGTGCACGCCGCTTTTACAAGCTATTTAAAAGCGAAGGAAAGCTAGGGAAAGAGGGAACGCCCCCGCCCCCACGGTGATACCGGTATTACCGGTGTTATCACACGTCGATTAACCAGTGGGAAAATTTCCTCACCGTCACAACCCTAATATATATGCAATTTTATTATATACAATACAATTTATATTTTATACAATTTTATTATAGAAAAATTATATGCATATATTATCACTTTTCAAAGGAATAAAACAGCCAAAAATATCCTATATATCCTTTAGCATCATAGCAGCTGGTTTTGCATGGACAAGCACCACTAGTATTAGTTTCTTTTCATTCTTTACCTCCTACTGGAGCTACTGTACATGTGCTGTGAATGTCTCCAGCCCTGAAGGATTACCCAGTATGTGACCTTTAATCATTCCTATGTCTCTTTTGAAGGATTGCCTGCTTTAGTGGTCGCTATCTCAATGGGATTCACAAAAGCAAAAGGATACGGGACACCTCAGTAGTAAGACAACTTTTTTTTCTTATTTGTTCTTCATGTTTACCCAGAAAACTTAAAAGACCCGCACATGTAAATCTGTCCAATTAAAACAGTAGTATGAAGTAATGAGTCAGAGCCATGAGATTGCAACAGTCCCACCTAGTTCTCCCGAGAATACCTGGATATAAACAGTGTTTTAAATCTCTTTAGAGTTCTTGTTCCAGACTAAAAGTCTCTCATGTGGAACTATGACATATGGCTCCAGATCCCCAGACACTCAAGGACGATACGACTGTGTACTGCCATGCCCCATTAAGTTGATGCCGGATGTTAAATTTTATGCAAGATTTGCTGATATTTGGGTTTTTTGTGTTTGCAGCTGTTGGCTATCTCTGGAAGGTGGTCTTCTCTATGCATTTGTGGGACCTGCTGCTGTAGTGGTGCTGGTAATTTTACACTTTGTTTATTTACAGTCATTTACCAGTCTTAACTACACACACCAGTGCCTTTATAATGTTTTATGTCATTTACTGGACTAGTCTGCCGTGCCAACATTGAAATAGAAAATTGCCTCACTCCATCGTAGTACGGTTTGAAGATTGTGACCCCAGTCATTTATATGCACCATTAAACAGTTTGTTTCTAGGCTGAATCAAGATGTAATAGTGGCACAGATTCACACTACCATGCATCTACACAATACAAAACAGTAGATTTATATCTATATTGTTGCATTTTTAAAGTCTAGCTTGTAAAATTCTCAAGTGCATTGGAAAGCACTTTCATTTTTTTATGTTCAAAGAAAGCTTTAACATTTAGTCATTACTAAAGACAGTGCTTGAGCCATATTGTTAATATACTGCAGTTTGATGATATCAGGCCCTGACGGTGTTACTGTATGTGTGGTTACAGGTTAACATGGTGATTGGTATTCTAGTGTTTAATAAACTGGTTTCGAGAGATGGGATCCTGGATAAGAAACTAAAACACAGAGCAGGGTAAGTGTCAACTAGCTACATCACACAAACATATATGTGAAAAATATCAAACTCATAAATTCTGTTCCAAAATCTATGTCTTGGGTTCACAAGATGCTCCGGTGTCCTGACAATTTACAAAAAATTTAAATATGTTTACATGTTATTTACTGCCTCTGGTATCATTTGTTGTCAAAAAGGAAACCTGTTTCTTAGAAATGGGAAGTTAGTTGGCTGACATTTTCATTCTAAAATGTCTTTTAGCAAATAATATTGTAACGTGTCTTGTTGACAATTTGGACAGCTTGCAATAACTTGTTGCTGCTTTCTGTCATCCTGTCAGTTAGCAAGATTGCTAAGGCGAAGAGATGAAGAAGCACACCTACACTACGGTTCAAAAGTTTGGGATCAGTAAGATTTTTAATACTTTCATTCAGCAAGGATGCATTAAATATAACAAAAGTGACAGTAAATACATTTAAAAAAAATGTTCAAATAAATGCTGTTCTTTTGTACTGTCTATTAATCAAAGAATCCTGAAAAAAAACTGTTTCTGCAAAAACATTCAGCCGCACACCTGTTATCAGCTGCAATAAGAAATGTTTCTTGAGCCGCTGAAAATTCTAATTTCCCATTCCAATAATAAATTCAATTTTAAAATATATTAAAACTAGTTTTTTTCTCATATATTACAGTGAATAATATTTCACATTATTGCTGCTTTTACTTTTTTGATAACACAAATTCAGCCTTGGTGAGCATAAGAGACTTCTTTCAAAAACTTTTAAAAACCTTACTGATCCCAAACATTTGAACTGTGATGTATTTTATCACACAAATTCAAGATGTTTTGCTAATAAAAACCTATTCACCATAACCTAATAAAACTACTAATTTGCCCAATATTTGTGTGTGCTAAATATGTTGTATGCTTATTAGAGTATTTTGTTGTTTTCTTATAACATGCTAACACCAAACTGTATTGGAATCAACTGTGAGCTTCAAGCTAAACTTCTTTAAAAAATAGTTGCCTATGTTGACAGAAGACTGCAGACCTCATTAGGTCTGGGAACAGAGCTAAAGTGTCAGCGCATGACAAAACTGCAGAAACAGGAAGCCTCATCCCAAATTTACGTTAGTTGAGCCAATAGAGTTATTTCCATCTCAGTCCAGTTGCTCAAACTAACAGATTACAATTCTGGTGCTACTAAAGGTGCAGAAATTACACACGTCATCTTTGATGACGTCCACAAAGGGCTGTATCTCCTAGTGAAACATCCACCACCTCTGCTTTGGTACAATCAGACCACCATGTAAATACATTCCCTTTGTGTTGTCTGGTTATTTGGCTGTTCTGCAGGCAGATGAGCGAGCCCCATACAGGATTAACTTTAAAATGTGCCAAATGTGGTGTCGTCTCAACTACTGCTTTATCAGCAACAGCGGCCAGCAACGCCATGTAAGTGCCCACCGATGCCTCAGTAGATCGATTATGCTGATTAAGCTGCATGCAAGAGTGTGCGTGTGACTTTATACGTGTGTGTCCTTTCCCTTGCCTCGGGGAAGGAGATTTGTGGAGGTGTTAAATTAACAGCTGGCTCTTCTTCTTTGTCTGTAATATGTCGACACACTCTATTGGAACAATGTATTGGTTGTTGTGTGCTCCTGGACTCATTTATGTGCTGATGACAATTTAGGACAATTTGGGCATGTGCATGCTTTCATCTGGAATGAAACTGGCAACCAGAGTACCCCTATCTCGTCTTCATCATATGTGTTCTTTAGAGCTCAACGGTAGTCTTCTGTAAAGTAAAAATACCCATCATTTTCTCCATAGAGAAAGCTATATTTTACAATGCCATATAAACCTTTCTAGACAGACCTACCGTGAGATCGTCTCGGTTACGCATGTAACCCTCGTTCCCTGAAGGAGGGAACGGAGACGTCACGTCGGAGGACCGGCGAAATTGGGATCTCGCTTAGAGGGACCAATCTACTTCGAGTGTAAACTAAATGAGCCAATGCACATTGGCATGCGATTATTGCATCCAGCTGCTGCTGATCACAGCGTGAGTATAAGTAGGCAGCAGGTGCAGCGCATATTCAGGTTTTCGCTGAGGAGCCGAGCCGGTGACCCGGCCGCTCAGCGATGGTACAGGAGCTGTGGCGACGGGACGTGACGTCTCCGTTCCCTCCTTCAGGGAACGAGGGTTACATACGTAACCGAGACGTTCCCTTTCAGTCGGTCACTCTCGACGTCACGTCGGAGGACCGACGAAATTGGGATCCTACCAAAGGGCCACAGCTACTGCCCCTTCCAGTGTCCTGTGGAAGCCACCTGCGCCCCTATTTTTTGGCGTCCCAATTTCGTCGGTCCTTTTTCGGACCGTGGTTCAATTTTATTTTATTATGATTATAATGATATATGATATATATATATGATGAATTATTGCAATAAAATATAATAAAATTAATAATTATTTTATACTTGTAGTCAATGACTAGCATATTTGATAATTTTATTTATTTTATTATTGCAATAAAATAGTAGTAGTAGTAATAATTACAACAATAATAATAATAAATGTTGTATTTTATATCTGTAGTCATTGACTAGTATATTTATGCAATAAAATGTAGCAGTAATAATAATAATAATAATAATAATAAAGAAGCATATTGTATTTTATACCATGGTCTGTCTGAATACTTGATTCTGATTGGCTGGCATTAAAAAATTATGTTTTTTATTATGTAATTTATTACGTTTAATGCACAGGTAGTTCCAAATCAGTTTAATCATCATTCTATATTAATGTGTTGCTTTCATCGATGCACACAAACACACACATCACTCGCACAGAGAGATAGAGAGAGATCTGAGATCGCGCTGCGCACACAGAAATATTCAGGAGTATAGAAACCTATTGTCAACGCTGCCCTGTGACTTTCATTAATAAAATAGCTTAGATACTGGATCGCTGCATTATATTTCTCAAAGACTGTAATGTTGTGATTAATCTCAGAGCTTGATGGTTTGTTCAAGGCTTAGAGCTACTCATTAAAGTTTTTTTTAATGCCTTTGGAGAAAATTAATGGGTAAAAATACTTTTGGGACCAAGGCCAAAAATCCATCTTTTTTTGTTGTTCAGTCCACTATCTCTCTCTCTCTCTGTCTCAGGGCCTCCCTATGGAGTTCCTGTGTCGTTCTCCCTCTATTAGCTCTCACCTGGATGTCTGCAGTGCTGGCCATGACGGACAAACGCTCAATTCTATTCCAGATCCTCTTTGCGGTCTTTGACTCCCTGCAAGGCTTTGTCATAGTCATGGTCCACTGTATCCTCAGAAGAGAGGTAGGGCTGGATCCACTATAATCCCTTACTTTTCTTCTCTTTTCCTTCAGCATTTCAGCAGACTGTCTTTAATTTATTAAAATGCCCAGTTTATTTTACTCCTTGTCCAGTCTTAATTTAAGGGATAAATATGAATATTCTGTTATCATTTACTCACCATCATGTTGTTCCAAACCTGGATGACTTTCTTGCTTCTGTGAAACACAAAAGAAGATATTTTTGACTATACATTTAAAGAAAACCACATTCAGAAGAGTCAAACAAGCCAAACTCATCCTTAAAATCTGCCTGATCTCTGATGATCCCTCTTCCTCTTAAATAACTTTCCTGTTGGACTGACATAACCAAGCCCTGTTATTATAATTTTTTTTAAATCCATCATTTAGAGATCACATCCACTGGTACCCATTCTTGTATGTAACAGCCACTTTCCAGGACCAATTAAAACCAAATCCCTACATGTTTTTACCTCGTTTAACATCTGGTTTCACAGAAGTGGGTTGCAAATGTTTCCTTTAAATAGTAGGATGTCCTTCTTTTTCCCCCTACATGAAACAATCTGGTAATTTCAGTGAACATAAAAAAGAAGGATAAAAGGAATTTGTTGCTATATTTTATTTGGCAGGCTTATGAATTTTTATACACTTTTTTGATAAGAAGTTTACTGAATAGCTGATTCAGCAAAGACGCATTAAATGGATCAAAAGTGACAGTAGAGACATTTATAAGGTTACAAAATATTTCTGTTTCAAATAAATGCTGTTCATCAAAGAATCCTAAAAAAAATGTGTGCACAGTTTTCACAAAAATATTAAGGAGCTCAACTGTTTTCAAAATTGACAGTAATAAGAATTGCTTCTTAAGCAGCAAATCAACATATTAGATTGATTTCTGAAGGATCATGTGACACTGACAACTGGAGTAATGGCTGCTGGATATTCAGCTTTGCCATCACAACAATAACATGCATTTAAAAATATATTAAAATACAAAACAGTCATTTTAAATTCTAAAAATATTTCACAAATCCAGTCTCGCTGAGATTTCTTTCCGACCCCAAACTTTCAAATCCTGAAGCAATGTGCTCTACTGAAATGTTTTGTACAATAGCATATACTTTTGCTTTGCTGAGTGACTAAAATGATGGTTCATAGGTTCAAGATGCCTTCAGATGTCGCCTGAGAAACTGTCAAGACCCCATCAATGCAGATGCAACTGGTACATTTCCCAACGGGCACGCACAGATCATGGTAAGACACTCGCCTCCTGGGACTTCAGTGAAACAAACACTGTACATTCACGAGCTGGAATATGCTGACTTATAAATTAGCTGTGAAATCATTTGTATCCGGCATCTGTGCTATCAAAAGCGTGTCCTCTTGATGGACTTTAATGCAGTGCTTTTTTCCTAGTATGAGTCTTTGTTATACAGTGTTATTGCTTAAACAGTTATGACAGGATAAGTAGAATTGTCTTTGCTTAATAACAGCAAATGTTTTATCCATGTCCTTTGGCTTTCACCTGTCTCAGATGGGACCCATTTGTCATATTTCACATCTGTCTTTCTCATCCTTCACTGGCTTGAGGGAGTAATTGCTGTTAAAATGGTTCCGGAGATGTGTGACCCGCGCAGAACCACTGGCACATAATGATCACAGTTCTCATTTATGTTTTGATTTAAAGTTACTAGAAGCATTTCACTATAATGTGGCCTCCGTTGGTGCAGATTGTCTTTGATTCGCTCATTTCGCTGCTGTTGATGGCTCCTCTATCGCCGCCTCTATTGTGATACCTGATTAATCCAATTCTATTTATAAGTGCTTTCAAAAGATGACTATTTTCTCTGTGGGATGTGGTTAGACTGCAGACACAAGCTAGCAAAATCATACAATTTGAGAAGAATCCCATGACGGCATAGATATGTTAGACTGTATTATATAATTGATGTATTATTCTGATTTTACATAGTCAGTTAGACAGGAAAATACTTGTGTGTGTGTGTGTGTGTCTGCAACTGTCAATGTTAAAATAAAGCTTCCGCTTTTATGTTGTAGTTCTGTCTAAATCAAACTCCTCTTGCATGTCTAAATTTCACTTAGTTTTTTTCCCCACAGACGGATTTTGAGAAAGACGTGGACATCGCATGTCGATCAGGTAAGAAACAGATGGTGCACTATTAATGTGTTTCCTAATTACTTCTCCTCTCCTGGGCCAAAACGGCCCAAGAGAATAAACATTCGGGTTTCACATTAGAATTATGGAGTCCCAGTGGCACCGGGCTAATCATCCAACAGGACAGTATTCAATCTTAAAGTGTAGGATTTTGTTACATTTAGATAGATACTGATACATACAATATCAGTGTTGAATCCCCTCTTTTTACGTTCACAGAATATTAAATTCATAGACTATTACATTCATTGTATCAATAATATATCAACCTAATTAAAATATTTTTTAATGCTGTTAAATTATTAAGCACACTTAACTGGCAATTTCAGTTCTGACCAGTCTTTAAATATTCAAGAAGTAAAACTTGTGTGTCTCTGAAGTACAAAAAAAGGTTTATGTTTTAGAAACTGTCCATATATTGATATTGTACATATCACAATCAGTTTTAGTCATAATTATTGTATTCCACATTGTAATTCTCTTTTATCTTTAGTTCCTCTTTATCTAGCTGCTGTATGGAATAAATATTACTATAATTTACTGTTTAATTGTCTCCCCTATGTAAAGGGTTGGTGAAGAACAATGAAGCTTTTTAGTCCCTTGAAATTGGTTCAAAACAAGATTTTTGTTTCAAGATCTAGACAGAATTGTTGTATTGTTATAATGAAAGATTGTTGTTAAAAAAATGTAATTCTTCTGACATCCAGCCAACAAAGTTCAAAACAGCATGAAGTCTTCATTACAGGCATTTTTCAGTTTGGATGTAGCATCGTTATGCCCCTAGACAGCATGGTGACTCTTCTCACATTTCCTGAAAGCACTAACTGGATTTGTTTGTCTGTCTGAAGGTGAAAATGTTGCATGATGCAACAGTCTATTAGCCAGTTATGTGTGGGATTTAGACCAATGAGATTTAACTGTGGGTAGGTCTACACAGTGTGACACCACATAAATAGAAACCAAGCAACTGATAAAATGTTGTGTTACTTATCGCAGCCAGAGCTCATTTAGACATTGATATGAGTTGCTAAATGACTTTAACTGCATAATGAGATGTCATGACAGTTGTTTGAATGTTTTTTGTGTATCTTCACTTACGGCACGTTATTTAAAGTCTCTAAAAACTAGATGACTAAAAAGGGCATAGTACATCAGATAATTAGCCTACGCTGTAGCCCTGAAATGCAGCTATGGTAACACAATTTGCTAACCCTTTTGTTTTTGTTTTGAAAATGAGTGTAATAACAGCACCCTGACTCTAGTGTTCTTCATTAAAACTGGATTAAGATCAGCTCAGAGAGTGATATTGTGTGACATTGTGTGTCCTTCATTAGGACAGCATAATAAAACTTTAATCCAAGGTTTACTTTAACTTACACAAAGAACAACGGACGATTACGTTTTATTTATTTAATTTTTTTTAGATTTTAAAATGTTTACATTTTTATAAAAATCAATAGTAAAATAAATAAAGACAGTGTAACACATTTACATATTCACTTAAATCCTAAATGTTTACGAGAGTTGGAAGGCAAATGTTCTTAAGTTCATCAATTGCAATGCTCCTAAAAATCTTTTTTTGGGGTGTAATATGACCAGGTTCTTGACAGATTTCATGAGATTCACCCTGAAAGTCCTTGTCATGAGCCTGAAGTCATTTTCTGTATTCTTCTATCAGTATTATGCTGTGCTCTTCAGACGCCATGTTGTGTGATGCATTAGTTTGGACTACCATCAGATCTGGAGGATTTTTAACCAGGCGTTGTTGTCCTCTGGTCTCCTTGTTGTTGTGTTATGAACAGTGGCAGTAATTCCCTTATGGATTCTTGGAGATAGAGCTCTGCTGCAGAGGACAGGCTGTTCTCACAGTGCTGATGCATCTTCTGTCATTGCATCTAGAGATGTGTGTGGCTCTTTCAGGTGAACAGAATCAATCCAGTCTAAATAAGGACATGTTTCTATAACAGCAGATATTGTAAGGTGGTGTATGGCTTGTGTATAGATAGTCTTTGGTGAAAAGATTGGTTTGGATGGTTAGTGCTGTTGAACATGGTGATGAAGTTGTTTGGACAGCATCTCTTGGGTGAACCTGTTTATCTTCAACCCACCATTTTTAACAAAACCAAGAAAAGTGACATACTCAGACTAGATCAAAACTCAAGTTGTTCAAACCGCACTGAACTGGTCAACCAAGTCTTGATAGTTAACCTGTTCATCTCCAGTTCTAATTTTTTTACAAACCTACGAAGTTGGTTTGGTTTAGGGCAAAACACATTTATACCAGCGGCATAATTTTGGTCTATTTTAAAAGATGACTGAATTAAAGTGAAATAGGTTCTTGCTGACTAAACGAGTTGGCCCACAACATGACATGTCCTTCAACCGGGATAAACAATTATTCTCTTTTGAATCTGCTTGAGTCTGTCTGTTTTCAAGATGTTTGCCACTAGAATTGTAGCTTTATATGTTATGATCACTTGTTTTTGGGGTGTAGGGTAAACATCATCTTTCACTAGTGCCGTTATTGTTGGATATGTTAGTATTAACACTTCAGCTGTGTGTTCAAATGTTCAACGTCTGATTGGCTGTATTGCTTGTTGCTTTTAAACTGTTTATTTTCAGTTCTAAATCAACATTTAAAGCATAGCTTACATTCTTGCGTCACACACTTTCACTAATGATGTTCCTTCCTACCTGCAGCCCTCCACAAAGACATGGGCTCCTGTCGAGCGGCCACCATCACCGGCACCCTCTCCCGCATCTCTCTCAATGATGAGGAGGAAGAGAAAGGTCCCGACGGGCTCAATTACTCCACATTGCCTGGCAACATCATGTCTAAAGTGATCATCCAGCAGCCCTCTGGACTTCACATGTCCATGGGCATGGGCGATCTGGGAGAGCAGTGTTTGGACAGCACGGCAGACATGCGGCGAACCGTATACCTGTGTACAGATGACGCCACCAGGCAGAGCGAACAGGAGCTGAGTGCCCACAACCTGAGTGGCCACCCTCAGCCGGGGCAGATGGAAACAGACTACATCGTCCTGCCTCGCAGTTCCGTGGCGGTTGGGTCTAGCAGCATTCCCACCCTGCTGAAGGAGGACAGCAAGATGAGCATGACCATGGACTCTCTGTCGCACGACAGGTTGATGCATTACAAGATGGGCACTGAGTTTAACCTCGGGCCCTCGGGGATGGAGCACATGGGAATGGAACAGCAGTACCCCGTCCAGGCCGAACACATGCAGAATCTGCCCTTCGAGCCACGCACGGCTGTGAAGAACTTCCTGGCAGAAATGGAGGAGAGCGGAGGACTGTCACGTAGTGAAACCGGTTCAACTATATCGATGAGCTCTTTAGAGGTGCGAATTTGAGTCTGGCCTTGGGTGTAGACAGTTAGACAGAAGTAAACTCCACACATGTACATGAACACAGATGCATCTAGATGCACAAGTGTGATTTTACTCGATGCACACCGATTTAGTGCAATTCATAATGTAGTGCATTTTTAGTTTTGCCAAAATGGTCAGTTTGTGATGACATTTTGTTTAAAAATTACAGTATTAAAAAAACAATTGTCAAAAAGACATTTTACTGAAATGTTTCAGTAAGATCATTTAGAAACATTAATTTCATGCCAACTTTAAATGGATAGTTCACTCCAAAAATGAAAATTGTCATCATTTACTCACCCATATGTCGTTCCAAATCTGTATGGCAGATTTTGTAGAAGAAAGCAGAATATGTTTTAAAAAATGCTTTTCTTTGTCCATATCTGTTTTTGTTGTTCAGAGTCAGACAACATCCTCTTTTGTGTTAAATACGTCCAACGAGACTGAACCGGTCAAGCATTTGTGCCTGCGTTTGCATACTTCTTGTAGACCGGTATCGACCGGCTGCCTTGAGGGGAAAATACATTTGAACCTGATCCATTTTCTGCAAAAAGCCTCAAGGCATACAAGCCTAGCTCTGATGCGCAAGGAACATACTTGCTCATATATGTTTTAGAGATGGGACCAGATTTCAGCAGATTATTTCTCTAGGTTTCGTAATATCTAACTACATTATTTTTGGTCTTTCTGTCTTGGTTCTACAGAGAAGAAAGTCGAGGTACCAGGATCTAGACTTCGAGGTGAGCGAAACCTTTACTTGGCGAAGTGCATGCGTCAGGGCCATTTGTTGCATTTGTGCTTCGCCCCTTTAATTTACTACTACTTTGTGTAGCACTTAAGCTTATTGGAGAAGCATGTCCTGACACAACTGCGATTTATGAAGCGTTGTGTGGTTTAGTGTAAAAGCAATGCTGTCAGCCACCACATATTCCCATTTTATCCTTTTACATCCCCTGACTTCAAGCTGAAAATCAAAAAATAGCCTATATATTTTCACGTTTTTAAGGTCACTCTGCAGTATCCCCTAGAGCATTTCAGCCCTTTACCAAAAAATGAAATTGAATGTCAAGTGCTACCACTGACCCTTCATATATGCCAGTGCTTTTTTCATAACCTTGTCAAAACATTCAGCCAAATTTTCAGGGTGAGCACGGCGTTTTTATACAGTGATAAATTCTTTGAAAGTAGCCAGGTTTTTTCCTGTTGCAAAGTTCTGGTTCTCAGCTTGACTGAACTCCAAATCCCACCCCCCTCCCCTCCCACCCTTGCCATTACAGAAAGTCATGCACACCAGGAAAAGGCATATGGAGCTGTTCCAGGAACTCAATCAGAAATTTCAAACCCTGGACCGATTTCGAGACATACCAAATATGGGCGGCATGGTGAGTAAGAGGAAACGGGGTTCAGTGTGTCTCATTACTGAATACTAGGGGGGTGCCGCGTTGTCTATGTTTAGCTGTGTCTTCTGGTGGCGCCCCAATCTTGTGCACAGGAAGTGAGTGACTGAAGGAATTAATAGTTGTCCACCTAGAGTATTCATGTGTAAAAATAGCACCCGGGGGGGGGGGGGAAGAGGAGGGGAGGTATTAAGAGATGAGAGAGGAAGAAGAGAAGAGGAAGAGCGACTGAGCCATCATTGTGATCCATGCTCATGCATTCATTCAAACACAAGGCTGTAAGCTGCTAACATGCTTATTATTTCCTTTTCTATTGGCTAATCACTGCTTGGCAAATGCACGGGACAAAAAAACAGTTGATTTGCTTCAGATATTGGAGAGGTTCTCTGTGCTTTCCGCAGTATGATGCACCAATTATCTGTAATTGTAAGGCTGGTGGGATTTTTGATTGGAGCAGGCCAATTGCAACACAATCACATTTCATCAGCCAGCACCATGCAGTAGAGGAACTTTCAGTGTCATTTTGCGTCCAGCTGACTGGAACTGTGAGGTTCACTCTGTTCATCAATGAAGAGATTTTCAGATGTGTTTTTTAATTAGCTCATCCTCAGTATAATAGCCTAAAATTCATTTCCTGCTATTACAGTAGTATGCATTTCCAGTGATTGGATCACAGTTGAAATGCTCTCGACCTCAATAAAAGCCAATGCACTCCAGACGCAGTGACCGGATCACTGAAAATACATTCTGATTCTGTTCGATGCAGGTGTAAATGTTAATGTGGTCTTGCGATCTGGTCACCTGATTTAATGATTTATTCCACTTTAGACTGTTAATCCAATGTAGATTCGCAAGAGCACTTTTTTCTTCCTTTTTATTCACTTGTAATCCCCATTAGCATTCGTTACTGTGAGAATGTTTCTGAAAGAAGGGAATAGACCGAATGCCTTTTTAAGCAGTCAATATAACTGAAAGCATTTTGATTTATCCATCAGTGTAAATGATGGAAATGTCTGTTTAATGCAGCTTCTAAAAGTGGCGTTTCCATATTGTGCAGCTAAGTGCAATCAGATGCAAGAGTCCAGATACGATCCTGATACGAAATGCATGGCTTACACTTTACAATGAGGCTCTATATTGTAACATTAACTAATGCATTCATGAACTAACAATGAAATAGTCCTCTACTGCATTTATTAATCTAGGCTAATGCTAATTTCTACATTTCAAGTCATATAATTTAGCATTAATGTATCATGAAAGAACACGAATTGCCAATGAACAATAGTATATTAATAAATGGTGTAAAATGGTTGATTCTTAATTCAAGAGCCCTAATGCATTAGTTAAAATCGAACCTTATTGTTCCGTGTTGGAAATGCATGTTTATGTCGGGTGTATATTCATGTAGTCATAGCAGAATTTTGCCATTCACTGCCTGTTGCTTAGTAACCGCTGGAAGAAATGATTTTGTGTTTTTATTCCCTTGAAAAATCTGAGATGTTCCTGAATCTGGAAACACTCCAAACATGCTGTTAGGTCAAACACTTTGATTATCGAGCTCTGGGTGTGTATGTGCGGCCCCAAAAATGTTTTTGGGACACAAATGTATGAATGTCATTGTGTTAATGAACAAAATATCAAGTCAAGTGACATGACATATCATTTCAAGATTGGGGTGATATTTTTGATCTAATGCGGTGACTTTCATACATTTCATATGTTCGAATATTTTTAGGGCCACTGTGAGAGAACATGAATTAAAGCTTGATGATTCATGTCCATGTGAAACTTCCAGTTATCATAAAACGAGTCACAATAATGAGAAACCATATTGAGAATATTGCAGAAATGTAGTATTTCTGACACGGCGGCTTCTCGTCCTTTTCCGTAGGACAAGGCAATGCTAAACAAGAACCCCTGGGAGAGTTTCAACCTGGCAAGTGAATATCAGAACTACGCCACAATGAATGTACTAGAATCAGACACAAAGAACTCTCTGGAGATGACTAACGCTGAGTGGGAAAAGTGTGTCAGCCTCCCTTTGGACGTCCAGGAGGGAGACTTTCAGACAGAAGTCTGAGGAATAATGAAGCGTTAGCAGGGACGCGGATGAAGGTGGACATATTTTGCACTGAACAAAAACACGGAAGACTTCTCATGCAGCCTTGGAAAGACATATCTGGATTCTAGGAGTCTAGCAGGGACAATATGTGCCAATAAGATTTTAAAACAAGGAAGGACAGACGGATGAAAAGATGTTAGAAAAAGACAAAAAACAACAACTGTGTTATCTTTTTTTTGTATTCTCACTCGTGTATTTAGTGGGGGGCAGACATGTACAATATCGAACATCATGTGTTTCAAAAGTAACCAGTTGGAAAATAATCGGTTCCAAAAGCGTTATCTTTCCAAATGAGACCTCAAAGAGAAAACGACACGACGTGATGTCCACCCACGAGCGGCGGCTGGGTTCAGTTTTTTTGTTCGGCGGGAGACGAGCCCAGGAATACAATGTATATACTTGCGCAGGTTTTTAAAAAGTTTATAACAAGTCCGTTTGGCCATTACTACACTTTTTACTTTATAATATGAAAAGACAAAACTATTCAGAGGCAAAGAGGATTTTTTTTTCTTTCATTTAAAAACGAATGTTTGTCGAGCTACATTCTTCATTGCTTTAAATGCAATAAAGGTAATACTCACTTTTTTATGAATAATATATTTCAAAACTTTAATACTGCAGAATCTGCCTGGAAGCTCAGTAAAGCTCTCTCATCTGCAGCCCTGTATAAAATATTTAAAAATCAAAAATGTTGTATGGTGTAAATAAAACTTTTGTCTACATATGTTTTACTTGTGCCAAGCTTATTTTAATGAGAAAAGAGAAAATTGCCAACTTGATGAGAGTTAGCGAAAAATGTTAACATTTGAAAAAGGAATGTAAATAAAAGAGGAAATATGTTCGTACTGCTTCAGAGACCTTGTCGACTTACTCCTGTGTAACGCTGTGTGTCTCTTTTCTGGACACACGAATCCCTGTGGACATCCTCTCAATCTCAAGGTCCTTCATTCAACAGCAGCAGAAAAATGCTCTATAATGACTTGTCAGACCTAAAGGCAAATAACAACAGGGTATTTTTAATGGCCATTAGTGGAAAGGAGGAGACGTGTGTGGCCCTGGCTATAAAAATAGCACAGCGGAGCTAAAAATAACAGAAAGTGTAGTCACTTCGGGGAAACGGCGTGCCACATATGTCGTACCTTATGTGCAATAACGCTATCAGCCGAGGAACTGACAGGATAGAACCGAACCAGAAATACTACCAAAACCTCTTGGATTTTAAGATAAGTTTACAGTTTAAAGGCGCGAGGATTGTTTAAATTGAGTTGTTTTCTGTTTTTAATGGTGCATTCTTCCAATGGCATGATATTTGACCATCTAAATCCCTCAAAACAAACAATCTTTTGAATTTGGAGGCAAAACTGTTATATCTTTAGCATGAGGCTGATAGTGTTCGTTCATATTAGTGTTATTTGTACAACAGCTGAAGCGAAGAGGCTTTTTCCCACAGAAAGACGAATAAGCAGAGCTCACCTGAAACCCAAAAACAGAAAAGGGCCGTGCTGTCACGTACCGCAGCTACTTATAGACCTGCAGCTCCGGATGACGTCAGGAGCATCTGTTTAGTGCTATAACTCATCCTGTAACATGTACTGTTTTGGAAATCTGGTATATCATTATGCATTCCACACAGTGAGACTGTCTACAAACTCGTGTCATGACTCACACACCTTGTCAGTCCCAGAGACCATGATTCAGGCCCGTCAAGCCGGACCGCAACAATACTCCGGGAGATAGTTTTGGAGCTGGCTGGGATTAGATTTAATACTTTTGCCAGATACGACTGAAGGCTCACTGATGACAGATGGGACAGTAAAAGCGGTTCAAAAGGGATTATACTCCTAAACTTCAGCTTACCTTCAGATATAGGCCTCAAGTGCCGTCATCTCACATGTTGATATGCATTAAAATCACACATGTAAATCCCGGATTAATCCTCCACTCTATTGAAGAGACTTTTCCGTGTGGAAAGCAGTTGGTTGTTTATACACTGGCAGACAAAAGTTTGGAATAATTATAATTTTGGAAAGAAGTCTCTTATGCTCACCAATGCTTATTTGATTAAACACAGTAAAAAAATAAATTAATAAATAAAAAAAATATTTATATGTGTGTGTGTGTGTGTGTGTGTGTGTGTGTATATATATATAAAATTATTATTATTAAAATTTTTAATTACTGTTTTATATTTGAATATATTTTAAAATGTAATGTGATGGCAGTGCTGATCCTTAAGAAATCATTCTAATATGCTGATTTGCACCTCAAGAGTATTTGATCGAAAGTGACAGTAAAGAATGACAATGTTACAAATATATATTTCAAATATATTTTGGTGTTCAATGAATTTCATATTCATCAAAGAATCCTGAAAAAAATGTATCAAAGTTTCCACACAAATATTAAGCAGCACAATAGTTTTTTTTCCAACATTGATAATAATAAGAACCATTATTCATAATTGTGCACTGATAATAATTGAGCACCAAAACATCAATCAGAATGATTTCGGAAGGATCATGTTACACTGAAGACTGGAGTAAAGATGCTGATAATTCAGATTTGCCATGACAGAAATTAAAATAGAAAACAGTTTTTTTAAATTGCATTCATATTTCATGATATTACTGGTTTTACTGTATTTATTGATCAAATAAATTCAGCAAAAAAAATTGTTAATCTTAATTATTCCAAACTTTTGGCTGCCAGTGTAAATATGATTATAGGACAGAAAACTGAACTTTGCAAAGTTTGGATGACACTCAAGAACTTATTTAAAGTAATTAAGACTTAATTTGTTAGTTGTCTCAAACACAGCAGACAGCGTGAAAAACAGCTTGACATGCTCATGTAAAGTGATTGTTAGTTTAACTTTGGAGAAGATTGCAAACTAATGATGCATATTAACAGACAAAGCGTTCATTAGTGCACAAATGTTGACCTCCGAGGTTAGAAAACACTGTAATGAGATGTGGAGGAAGAGGCGGGTGGTACTGACATTGACTGGAGATGTCACCGTATTAAAAATAATAAAGCCCATTATGACAGCGACCAAACGTGATGACACATGCAACGGATCCCAGGCCCCGTTCTCCATTCTCCACGGCTCAAAATGAAAATACGTTTGTCCTCCTCTGTTTTTCAATGTGCAAATCAAAATGTCAAATCTATTACATTACAGGCCGGCGGGAAATCACGGCAAATGAAATTCAGCACACACGCACAGTGAGTGTGCCCTGGTGGGTGCTTGTAAGTCCAGCAGGGGACACATTGAGCGGTGGATCAGACTCATGCAGGAGAGGGAATTGAAGCGCAAGTCAACACAGACTCTGTATTCTCACTTGTGCTCAACTTCCATTCATGAGCAGAAGGGACCGCTGTCAGTGTGAACACGTAAAACATTTTCTAATAGAGCATTTGATGTTATTTTATGATTGTTGTTGTGTCACATATTCCAGAGTCCAGATTACTTTCATGGAAAGCTAGGAAATAAACTCTTAAGCTTGGCCGTAGTAAGAAATCGTGGAAACACTTTGCTTTAAGACCTCATGTACAATGCATTATAAAGGTATTCATAGTGTATGTTGTCAAGCATTAAATATTTTCATAAATTATTGTAACCAAAAATCATAATATTTGCAGTTTCCTTGATACATCTGAAACTGGCTGTTTGTCATATGATTTAATGCATTGTATTTTCCCAAGGAGTAACAATGAATAGATAAATATGATTATGTGTTATAATAACTGTGGTTACAATGCTATGCATTATTTGGTGCATTACAAGGCATACATACTTTTATAATGCATTATATAGAAAGGCTTCAAGTCTTATGAAATCATATTAAACTTGTTATTGTGTCTATCTAAATGTAATTAAGATGTATTAATAGAATTGGTGGAATTTATATATATATATACAGAAGTGTAATAAGATTTTGATATATATATATATATAATTTATACACACGCACACATGCAAGGGTGTGTATATATATATATATATATATATATGACCTTTGTAAAGGGGTTTGAAATAATGAATGAATTCAATTCAACACTGTCTGTTAAAGTTGAATGATGAAAAAAGGAAAGGGTCCAAACGATGGTACTTCCTGGGTGTTGTTTTTATTTAATTTTATTAAATTAAATTAAATTAAATTTTTATGTTATTTTATTGTAAACAAATTGTGTTTTATTGTGAAGAAGAAGAGGATAGATTGTACCTTTGAAATTGCACCTTATTCAGGGAAAGTGATGATAAAAAATATTACATTTAAAAAATATAGAACGTATGTATTCTATACATACATATTACATACACACACATATATATATATTTTTTTTTTTTTACTATATTTAGCATATATTTGGTAGCAGTGGTTTCAGCACCATGGACAGCAGCATGTTGGTTATAATATTTAGACATTTGCAATTATTAAAATGTATTCATGTAATTGTATCGTTAAAGTATCAAACCACGACGCATTTATTTTGAAGAAATATAGCACACATATTTTAGTGTGACATTTTGGGATCACTATGAAGATCAATGACAAATTGGATACTTTACTTTGCATACTATACATGGCATCTTAGGCTTAATCTTACATTTAGCTTGAACACTGGCAAATAGTTGAACTGTTTTTGCTTTCTCTAGGAGTCAAATTATGTAATGCGTGAAGAACAAACATTTGCCTGATCAGGAATGAAGAATTACCAGAGTAAATTATTCCATGGAGAATAAACTACAGCATCGTCTAGTCGGCTTTCCAAAGGCAATGATATACTCAGCTGACACAGTTTGAACCGATTCATGCAAATTAATCTAACCTAAGCTATTTTTGCTTGTGAAGTTAAAATCTGAGATGCTATTAAACCATCTTTCTTTCATAAGCCACTGATTCAAGCGTCCTATGAAACAGTCTGTAATGAGGACATAAACATTCATTACTCTTCAAGTACATACTGTAGTTAGGAGACATTCAATTATTTCAATGAACACTGCAAGTCCCAAGTCGTTCTCTAATTGCTTTGAAGCAGAGGCCTCTGCTAATGGCTCCCTGTAGGACGAGCTTGTGTTTTATTCAGCTGTATGACTCCCCAGCTGCCAGCAGCTGTATGGACACAGTTTAACAGCGCTCATAATGGCAAAGGACATCACACAGCAACTACCAGTTTCTATTCTCTGACCTCAGACCAAGTAATTATCATCCCCACAAGGATGGCCTTTTCTGCTCCAGATTGGCTGCTGCTGTTTCAGGAAATGGTCAGTAAAGTGAAAGGCTCAGGAACTGGTCGGGTCTTCATGAGACTCGTGACAAAGGGGACAATTATAGCAGACCTTATATGTTAATCATTCATACTTCCTGTTGGGATGGGAGGAGGGGGGGGGGGGG
>NW_015505645.1:1752021-1753992 GCF_001515645.1 Sinocyclocheilus grahami
TTACACCTCTGTGTAGGGCGTGAGGGGGGGGGGGGGGGGACTGCCATTGTGATATTTAGTTTTTCTGCAATATATATTGTGATATGAAAAATATGTGACTTTTTTTAAAATTTATTTTTTATTATTTACATTTTGTATGATTTTTTTATAATTTAAAATAGCTCTATTTGAAATTATTTCATTATTCTAAAATGATAGGGGTGATTTGGTGGGGAGTGCGTTTTAGGGAATAAAAATAAGCTGAAAAATGAACCACCATTTTATGGCTGAATTATCAGTTCTTCTTTAGTTTCATTGGGAAACAATTGGGAAATGTCCCGGATATTCTTGCAAATAAATTCTACAGATATTGAATCACATGAGGTAATCACATACTGACAGTTTCTTTATTATTTTATTTAATTTTGCCTGAATTATTCTTTTAAGAAGCTTCAAAATATTATCACGTGTTATCTTAGTAAACCAGAGCTCCTATTTCAATGTTTTAACATTTCAGAGGTTTGTTGAGTTGGAAGTGTACCAGCACCAGAGTGCGGATATGACAGTGAATTTTGTCATTTATGGAGAATATTACAGCAAATCACACACTTGATACAGACTAATGTTCAACCGTAAAGTCTGAGCCTTCCTATGAGACTTCCAGCATCCATAAAGAGAAGGAGCAGAGCAGAGATGTTAGAGGGAAGTCCCTTTGTAACTATCAGTTTGTGCTGAAACAGTTCATATTAACAGCTCGACTAGACAGACCCAAATGTTTTTCATTGGGAGTGTTTGTAGCGACTCCCATTGGGAAAAGGGCAGAGAGGTTAACATGTCTAGAGAGCCGAGAGCGGAGCACAAGAACAAACAAGCACTAACACACACAGGCATATTACTACAGCACTGACTGCCTACTTCCACAGCCTCCTTGAGGACTGGCCTCCATTAAACAACATGTCTAAACATACAAGCTGTGCTTATGATACACATTATTTCCTCTGTGCAGTGACATCTACAAACTGTGTAAAACAACAAAATGTTCAACCGTAAAGTCTGAGCCTTCCTATGAGACTTCCAGCATCCATAAAGAGAAGAAGCAGAGCAGAGATGTTAGAGGGAAGTCCCTTTGTAACTATCAGTTTGTGCTGAAACAGTTCATATTAACAGCTCGACTAGACAGACCCAAATGTTTTTCATTGGGAGTGTTTGTAGCGACTCCCATTGGGAAAAGGGCAGAGAGGTTAACATGTCTAGAGAGCCGAGAGCGGAGCACAAGAACAAACAAGCACTAACACACACAGGCATATTACTACAGCACTGACTGCCTACTTCCACAGCCTCCTTGAGGACTGGCCTCCATTAAACAACATGTCTAAACATACAAGCTGTGCTTATGATACACATTATTTCCTCTGTGCAGTGACATCTACAAACTGTGTAAAACAACACATCTAGAATCAGTATCATATCAGACTACACTTATATTGGTACCTTTGTGTAAGTAGGTTAAACTTAATGAGAGCTGCTTTACACTACCTTTCAAAAGTTTGAGGTGCGTAATTTTTATCGTCATTAAGGCTGCAAAAAAAACAGTACTAATAAAATGTATTTTTGCAATTTAAAATAACGGTTTTATGTTTTTATAAAGTATTTTAAAATGTCTTTCCTGTGATGGTAAAGCGAACTTTTCAGCATCATTGCTCCAGTCTTCAGTGTCACATGATCCTTCAGAAATCATTCTAATATGCTCATTTGCTGCTCAAGAAGCTTCTATTTCTTGATATTATCAATATTCGTATTTTAATTGTGTATATTGTGATACCTTTTTCAGGATTTTTGGATGAAGAGAAAAAAAATTGCATTTATTTTAAAACAGAATTGAAAAAAACATTATAAATCTCTTTCTATTTTTATTATATATATATATATATATATATATATATATATATATATATATATATATATACAATATATATATATTGTTTTTTTGTA
>NW_015505645.1:1754004-1762524 GCF_001515645.1 Sinocyclocheilus grahami
ATTTTTTTTATATATATATATATATATATATATATATATATATATATATATATATATATACACAGTATATATAATGTTTTTGTCTATGATTTGTTGCGGGGGATGATTAAATGACTTATTTTTATATATTTTTAATTTTATACATTATATATGCATTATGTATTAAAATACTCATATATTTTATTATAACACAAAGTTAGCGTAAAAGAACAGCATTTAAAATAGATCTTTTTTTTACACATTGTATATGCCTTTACTGTCGATTAATTGAATGCACTCTTGAAACTTTTGAAGGGTAGTGTGTGTTTATATACTCTTTTACATATTTGAACAGGGGCGTAGATTACGCGGGGGACGCGGGGGACATGTCCCCCCCACTTTTTATAAAAAGTAAATTCGTCCCCCGCACTTTTTTATTGGAGAGTTGTGTTCACGACATGTTGAGGTTTTAATGGAGCGATGTATATAAATGCAGAATGATTTAAAATTAAAAGAGAAGATAGTCTATACATGACGTTCACGTTTCTTGAATATGTATTTATTATATTTTAATATAAAGTATATTAAAGCAGTATTGTTTAATAATAATGAAAGTTTTAGAATATTAAATATTTATAGTTTTAATAGAATTACCAGAATGCTGACTACTTACTAGAATACTAAAAATAAACTAAAAAGCCGTACAAATTTCCAAATCATGAACACTCATTTTGAAAACTATTGTAAAGAACTAAAGCACACAAAACCAAAACGTACAGGACAAACTGAACAATATCTCCTGCCACTGTCAGCCTATAAAGTGTTAAGATTAAAATGAAAAATCCAGAGGGAAACAAACAGTAAAAGTATGAGTTTCAGTACTATGTACATTTCGATCCATCTTCGGAGTGTTTTTATTGCATCAGTGATTGTTCAGCGGGATGACTGTCTTCAGAGCCGCTGACAGTGATGCCTTCTGATGTCTGTCAAAGGAACCGTTGACACAAAAAAACGGGTGTACAATTTTGACAGACATTTAAAGAACCCTGTATTTAGATATGTATAACTCAATAGGAATATTTAAAGCACAGCATTCTTTTATCTTGTTATCTTGACTGTATTTATATGCAAAGTGCAAGATCGCAAAAAGCATAATGTCTCCAGATGAACAAAATGAATGCATTTCATTTTAAATAATGCAATTCAATCTCCTCAAATCAATACAGCTTTATGCAGCCACTTTGTACGAACACAAGGCAAACAGGAACTCCTGAGGGAGTGTGTGATTGTGAAGTTTACCTTCACTCTAACAGCACTCTCTCTTTGAGTCACTTTCAACAGTAAATCAGTCAGAGGCTGCAGAACTGCTTTTAAAGTATTGTTTGGAAAATCCCCTTGATCCAGAAGACTGCCTTAAATCTTGGGTCTGAAAAACCCTGGTGCGTGAGAAAGATCTTTTTTTTCGCCTTTGGGAAGAATATATTTAATTTAAAGATGAATGAGGAGAATGGATAAGAAAAGATGCCCGTCTCATTCTTTCCTGCAGTTCACTGTGTTTCAAAGCGAATGTGGCTTTAACATCAAACTCTTGGCTGCCAATATATGTCATTAAGATTTTTATGCTCACTAAGGCTGCATTTATTTGATGAAAATAGTGTAAAAAAACAGTAATAAAAATGTTAAAGAACACGTTAAAATGTAATTTATTCCTCTGATGCTTGTAAGGGAAACAGGTCAATTTAGCTCAAAGGGAATCATTTAAGATTTTAAAGGGAACTCCACCATTAATATGCAAGGGAATTAGGACAGAATCACTGTTTTACGGCTGATCACTGAGACGGCCAGCGATTCAGTGAACGAGCTGTATGACATCAATTCTGTAATTGATATTTATATCCAAAATATAGTGACAACACTATTAATTAGCACGGTAACAAGGTCGGCAGTTTAAGACATTAACTTGTGAGCACAAAACACGAGATACTTCTCTTTTCAATATAAATAAGGCTTTATTGGATAAATCTAAGACATATAAACTAATCTAACACATAAACACATGCATTCACACAAGTTGCAGAAAGACAGAAAGTGAGGAAATAATTAGTTCTTAATTTTAAGAGAATGAAAATGTGAAATCCCAAGTTTACAGCAATATGTGCAATTGCATAGATCTGAACAATCATCAATCACTTAATTAACCCTCGCATTGAGTCCCTCAATGAGGTTAAAATTTATATTAAATGCACCAGTTCAGCTAGAATCTGGAGGTACTTGCTTTCCTGTGATGCGGGGTTCCCTTCCTTGTCTGGTTGCTGAAAGGGGTTTCCCGAGGTTGCTGATTGGCTTCAGTCTTGGGAAGCCAGTGATTGGGCGTTGGCTGGCGAAGTGGAGCTGTGGTCTGCAGTTGAAGTTTTAGACAGCACTCTTTCGAGATGCGGCGTTAGGCAATCTTAACTCAAAACACGAAACTCTCAACGGAAAATAAAACAAACTAAAGAAATAGAAATAGATGTAAAGTTTGATGAGACCAGGTGGCGTTCGTACCTCAACCATGTTTTGACCAAATCTTAGATTGTCTGATTCGGTCTGATATCCTACATGCTAAAGCTAAATTTTCAGTAACCATTACTCCAGTCTTCAGTGTCACATCATGATCCTTTAGAAATCATTCTAATTTGCTGATATAATTTTTTTTTTAAAACAAATTACATTTTGGATGCCAGTTTATGTACTGTATATTTATATAGAAAAATGCATTTCAAAATTGCACTACCAGTTAACTGCGCTGTCACCAACCCCTCTTTTTTGGTCGATTATACAAGCATGCTTGAGAAAATTTGTTGTTTTCTTTCCAAAGACTGCACCATCTGTTAAAAGAGTCTGGCTGGTGTGTCTTCGAGGGCCATGAATCATACGAACATCTGGTCCAGGTGAGAACATGATAAGCACACAAACACAGTCACATGTGCAAACTCAAGCAGCTCTCAGTATGTGAGCACTGTCGACTACGAGCAGCACAGTCTGTTTTGCTCTTCAGTTCAGTTAGAAGTCTTATTCCTAACTGTGAGAATGTCAGTGAGGGTAAACACAGCTGATCCACAAACACTTTTACACAGTTGTTTGCATTTGCATTGATTCCAGCTCTATATAAAGACAAACAATCTTGTCACAGAACAGAGATGAATTAAATCAAATTCAATGAGTAAACAAAGTAATATTCAACACAGAACTCTGCTTTATATCGCTCTTCTCCATGTCAGCTCATTGAACAATCATTATTACGTCGAAACTTTCAGCATACAATGATAAGTAGGCTGTATTTAGGCAGAATGAGTACTGGAATAAGTAATGATGGTAGTCTTCTTTTAGGGGTCCTCAGTGCAGGTGATTTAAGGGTGGATTGTACGGGGTGCAACTCTCTTTAAATCTGGGTTTGTGATTATTTCATTTCTTCTGTGATGTTTAGAGTTGGAGGATCAATGTTAAGCTCACAATGGTACTATTTCTCATGAAGCACGTTGGAAAGTTTGATTTGTTTTAGTCATTTGGTCATTAGTCATTCGATTTAGTCATTTTGCGCTTTACTGTTGCTTACTGTACTGTTAACTCTGATTTGCGACTGTTAACTCTGATTTGCGAGCTGGTTTGATTAGTTTGCTGCTTATTTCGAATCGATTTATACTACTCCAACCGTTCAGTAGGACAAACTTTTTTTTTTTTCCGGCAAAATCAATGATCCCATATCTGTAAATCGACATATATCTATTTAACATTAATCAACCATCTGAATTATTTTAGGATAATTAAGTATAAATAAGCAACTGGATCCATTTTAAAATCAGAGATATTGCTTTTAGTCTTTATTAATGACTCAAAGCTGCATTAATACAGAAGCATTTGCAAAAGAAATGTTAAAGGGGTCATATGACGTTGCTAAAAAAGAACATTATTTTGTGTATTTGGTGTAATGAAATGTGTTTATGCGGTTTAAGGTTAAAAAAACACATTATTTTCCACATACTGTACATTATTGTTTCTCCTCTATGCCCCGCCTTTCTGAAACGCGTTGATTTTTACAAAACTCATCGTTCTGAAAAGCGAGGTGTGCTCTGATTGGCCAGCTATCCAGTGCATTGTGATTGGCCGAATACCTCAAGCGTGTGACGGAAATGTTACGCCCCTTACCATATTGTGATGCCGTGTCCCAGCACGACAAGACAAAACCAATAAAAGTGGGGACATTATTATGGATTATAATGACTTATACGGTCTTTTTACGCATTGCGTTACGTATCGAGCCGTGTAAACATAAAACCATGTCTGCATTTGTGATCGGAGAAACGACAAAAAACAAGCGCTACACCACACTGCTCAAAACTCGAGTTTGAATCATCAGTGGCAAATCCTTTAAATATGAAAACGTACTTACAGGCTGTGAGTCAGCATTATTTGTCAGAACACCAGCATTGTAGGCTACTCTCCCAGGAAACAGTCCTCGTCCTCCGTAAAATGCGTTGCACCACATCTGAATATTTGGGTTGAAGTGTTCTGGAAGAGTGTTGTAAATACAACTTAACCACTGATTTCTAGTCGTGTCCTCTTTTGGAAGACCAAACAAAGTAGTTTCGCTTTCACAACGAAACACACAGCGTCTTCACGACATGGCGGCGGCGGAAACAATACTACAGCGAGAATAAAAGTTACGCCTTCTTTCTTTGCGTGAACATTTGGGCGGCGTTATGCAAATCTTCCCACATAGTGACGTAGACATGTGGGGGCGTGTTTAAACGAGGTGTTTTAGGAGGCCGTGGACCAGTCTTAAAGAATATCTCTTTGGAATTGAGACTTTAGTCTTTGCAACTTCAGGGATCTTATCTATTCATGAACAGCTTGTAACACTCCAAAGAGAAAGGAAAACTTGAAATCGCATCAAATGACCCCTTTAATTTCAGAAAACCACAAAACATACCAAAACAAAATGAATTTTTACAGAATGTTTAATCTTGCATCAGTTCTCTAGAACTTTCTCTTGCAAGTACAATCCAATAATTCCAAAGTAAAAATCTATGTGAAATAAAGCGTGTCCACAAGCATCATGACAGTAATTCAATCTCAGGGATTAAAGTAACATTAAAGAAAGCACACTGGAGCATTATGCCTAGCAAAAAAAAAACTGCGGATATGCACAGCTTTTAAAAAAACACTTAAATAATAAATAAATCAGCATAAGGATTTGTACCGTTTTAACTTATTTCAAACTAAATTTGGTCTTGTTTAGAGAGAAAAAACTTTAGTTGAATTATTTTAGACAGCAATGCAAAATGACATGCATATATACCCTTAGTTAGTAGTAAGGGTCAGTAGTAAAGACGGGTTAGCATATCAGACTACTACTATCAGTTAAACATGACAATGCCTCTAGTGTCACAAAATCTATTTGGCATCATAACACATTCAATCAAGTCTTAAAGAACGTCAATATTTCTCTCTCTGAACAATGAACGAAAGATGTGGAAAACTATTTTACAATAATTTTTTTTCATTCCAGCTCTGACTAGTAACGAATCCAAGTAAAAACAGGACTTTCAGTAAGTTAATGCACATATTCATCATCACTGACATCTGAATCGTCTGCATCAACTTCCCCTTCGATCACAGATTTCTTCCCTTTACAGCATGAAACAACCAAACCAATAAGAAAGACCTGCAACACAACAAAAGACGCATTAGGGCTATATAATAGGGCAAAGAAAGAAAGAAAGAAAGAAAGAAAGAGAGAGAGAGAGAGAGAGAGAAAGAAAGATGCAAGAATAGTTATTTTTTTAGGAAAATATATTACCACAAGGAAAGCCCAGTTGCCAAAATAGTAGATGGTGCTGAAGAACCAAAATTTGTGCAGGAACAGGTACGATCTTGTTACTGTGCACTGGTCTGGAAAACAAAATATGAAAAAAATTTGACCTTTAATTTTGATTCATTTTTGGAAGTAAAATATTTCTGTACAGTCAAAGCTGTAACTAAATCAGCATACTATCATCTCAAAAACATTGCAAGAATTAGAGGTTTTGTTTCCAGTCAAGACTTGTAGAAACTTGTTCATGCCTTTATCACCAGCAGGGTGGACTATTGTAATGGTCTCTTCACCGGCCTTCCCAAGAAGACCATTATACTGCTGCAGCTCATCCAGAACACTGCTGCCAGAGTTCTGACTAGAACCAGAAAATCTGAGCATATCACACCAGTCCTCAGGTCCTTACACTGGCTTCCAGTTATATTTAGGATTGATTTTAAAGTACTTTTACTCGTTTATAAATCACTCAATGGCCTAGGACCTAAATACATAGCAGATATGTTCACTGAATATAAACCTAACAGACCACTCAGATCATTAGGATCGAGTCAGTTAGAAATACCAAGGGTTCACAAAAAACAAGGGGAATGTGCTTTTAGTTATCATGCCACCCGCAGTTGGAATCAGCTTCCAGAAGAGATCAGATGTGCTAAAACATTAGCCACATTTAAATGTAGACTCAAAACTCATCTAAAATATGAGAAAATTTTGCTTTCTCGTGCATTGCTTTTGTGGTTGGTAAACTGCTAGCTTACTCTCTATTATATTCTGGTCCCTAGATACGGTCTAATAGGAATAAGCAAACGCTAATGCGTTAGTAGAGTCAGAAGGTCAATAGGCTAGTCTTCACCCCGCCGCCATGCAGAAGTAATCACACATGCACAACAGTACAGGTTCTCATCACAGAGCATGACACTGTAATTGTCGGCACACAGCCTTATGTAATTGCACCAGCCACGCTTTACAGGTTTGTGCTAACAACACGCGGCTTTCACTTAAACGCATGAGAGAACCTCTTAGCTAGATGCCACCTCAAGCTAACCTGCCACACTGACCAGAAAACCAGCAACAAGCTGATGACCATGTCATAGAAAATAAATGAGGGATCCAGGGAAAGCAATGACACATTTGGATAAAAAATACAAACAAATATTTAGACGCTTCTTGGCAAACCAAAATAACCAATATTTGGAGAAATGCAGAGAGAAGAAAAATATTTACTAGTGAAAGTAGAAATAAATAGGACTGCATAATTTGGGGATTTTTTTTTTCTGATAAAAACTGCAACTGGGATTTAAGTTGGATTTGAAAAAATCCAGGCTTGCTGTGCTTGTTTGTAGGATTTTTGTGATTTTATGATCAATATGGCTATAAAACAACATCAACAACATTAATCATAATAATAAATATTATCAATATTATTATTATTTAGGGTTATTATTATTATTTAAGATTATCATCATCATCACTATTATTAATAAATAAAAATATAAAAATTACTAAATAAAATAAATATTATTATTGTACTACTAATAATAATTGCACTAATCCAATTAAACGTGCCCTACAATTAAATGAACTTCCCCCCCAAAATATCATGACATATTTATTGCTTCAGAATATCTGAATTCAGTATATTTGAATTGAATTCATGTTTATTTATAACACACTTTGAACACAGGACCTCATCTGAAAGGGATCGTTCACCCAAAAATGAAAATTCTGCCATTAATTACTCACCCTCATGTCGTTCCAAACCCGAAAGACCTTCGTTATGTGTCCGCCGCCCTTTTACGACTCTCGAGAGTACCACGTGTGATGCTCCTCATGTAGAACACACATGCGCTGCGCCTTGTTCACGAGCAGAAAGGTCTCAGATTTCATCAAAAATATCTTAATTTGTGTTCCAAAGATGAACGAAGGTTTTACGGGTTTGGGACAACATGAGGGTGAGTAATTAATGACAGAATTTTCATTTATGGGTAAACTATCCCTATCCCTAAGCAGATTTACCATGTGATCCCTAAAACCCTAATTGAACAAAACCAAGAAAACAGTGAATATTAGACATTTGATAGATTTCATCTAATTTAAAAACAGCATCATCAGCCACATTGATGAATAGTCCAGGACTCATGTGGTTTAGTTTGAGGTTTAGAAGTCTGCTGGTCTGATAGTTGAACTATACAATCAAATGGGCAGCAAGCAAGCTAATGTAAGAAGAAGTTCATCTGGGCTCAAACAGGGTGAGTGTCACTTCAGCAGGAGGGTTGTAATCAGCACAATCTGTCGAGCTGCTTGTGAAGATGTGGCGCTACAGAATGCTGTCTACAGAGGGAAGGGAGGAGAAGCAGAGAGAAAGATCTGATAGTGTTTATTCAGATAATTAGCTGCTCCGGGCATGCGGCAGGAGAATGGCTGAGGCATGAAGACCTTAAAAGAGAGAAGTGAAGGAAAACCAGACATTAAAAAACATGAGCAACACCAGAGGTCACTGAACTCACTCTGTGTTAGACATCCTATCATCTCATGCACATGTAGTCAAAGGCCCCATTTGCACTCAGCATTAACCTCTGTCCCAACTGATCCCATCACAAGTGGTCAGCCAAAACCAGGATTGCTGCTCAAATTGAACATGAGTGCATTAACATGAGTGTTATAAATTATATATATACGTATATATATATATA
>NW_015505645.1:1762534-1775042 GCF_001515645.1 Sinocyclocheilus grahami
ATATTAAAATTGGTTTGATTATCTGAATCTTTTACGCTTTTACGTAACGCAAAAAATAAATATAGTATATATATATATATTGTAAAAAAGCTTTCATCAAAGTCTTCATTATATATATATATATATATATAAATAAGAAATCAGATATCTGTATGTCTGCATTTTAGGATTGTGCACCATTCAGAAATGCTTTGCAATTTGAATTGAAATGTAAGGAAGTACAATTAAAATTTGCTAAATTAAACCAAATTAATGTTATTTTTAAGTAGAGTAGCAAAGTTAGTGAAAACAGACTTGTTTGTTTTGTATAAAAACATTTAAAAAGTATTGACAGAGACTGAAAGAAAGAAAGAAAGAAAGAAAGAAAGAAAGAAAGAAAGAAAGAAAGAAAGAAAGAAAGAAAGAAAGAAAGAAAGAAAGAAAGAAAGAAAGAAAGAAAGAAAGAAAGAAAGAAAGAAAGAAAGAAAGAAAGAAAGAAAGAAAGAAAGAAAGAAAGAAAGAAAGAAAGAAAGAAAGAAAGAAAGAAATGATCAACAGACCGACAGAATATGATAGATAGATAGATAGATAGATAGATAGACAGACAGACAGACAGACAGACAGACAGACAGATAGATGGAGTTTCTTGTTTTGGCCAAATCAGAAAATTAGGACTCTTCTACACAACAAGGCATTTTTCTTTCACTTGAAACGTTGTAAGTTTCCAAGACCTCTGCCAAGAAAAGCCTAATAAAATGCTGTGCATGGCAAGCTTTTGGCATCTTGTTGCACAAAGAATATCTTTAAAGGACAGTTACAACAGGCTCCGCGCAGTAGCACCGGTCCTCTGGTTCTGACTCAGGAGAACCTGGACCTGTTTGAGAGCATGCACCGTCCTCCCCTCATGCACTTTTCCTACCATCTGCAGCTCAGCAGATGCTCACCTGAATTACAGGACAGATGGTTCTCAACAGTGCTCTGGCTAAACAAATCATCGTGTACATCACTGACCCGGTTCACCTTCAGATCGCAATCACTGCTGATGGAGAACGTCTGCCAAAGACCACAGCCATTCAGACCAGCAGCCTGTCCACTCGCTCTGTTTGTGTGCCATTGTGTTTTTATGGGGGGTTTTGGGCATTGACTGTTAAAGGGATAGTTCAACCAAATAGGGAAATTTACATTTGATCACCCTTATATTTTCCAAATATGTATGCTGTTATTTTGTCAGTGAAATGCAGAAGTAAACATTTCTGAACAACCACTACACAGCTTGTGCCAGGGAAAGAAAGAAAGAAATACTATAAAAGTAGCCCATACTACTCATGCACTTTATTCCAAATCTTTAAACATTTTTTTCACACGCAAAAAAAAACAAACAAACAAAAAAACACTTGTAACTAGTGTTATCCAGTTTAAAATGGTTTAATAATTGTTAATATTATTAAAGGTGCAGTAGGAGATCTTGGAAAATGCTAACTTTAGCCTGACAGCACTGAAAGCGAACGACCCACCCTCGCTGCAATCGCCGTCCAAAGCCACGCCCCCTGAACACACATACGCTCACATAGACCAGGATACCAGAGACAACATTACTACAATAGGCTACATCAGCGGTTCCCAATTCCAGTCCAAGTGCATTAAAGTGTGCGTGACGTAAATTTAAATAGTATTTATTTTTCAGAGGTATATTATGTCACACTTCTAGTAAGTTTCATCTGTGTGTGAAGACGCTGCGCAGCGCAAATCCGTGAATGAATGTTCCGAAGTGAAGTAAACTTCAACGGATTTCCCCCGCTCAGGGAGTAGGGAGCAATGAACACTGTGTAGGGATCAAAAATAAAAAAATTATGGTTTCTATTTTAATATACTTTAAAATATAATTTATTTCTGTGATGCAAAGCTGAATTTCCATTTTAATATGATTACTATGTATACAAAATCACTTTTGAAAATGTAATTTGATGCGATACCAAAACCGGACGTCTTGACTTTGACACACATACACACAATATAAAATGATGCTTCAATATCATTGATGTCAAAATGACATTGCTAACGCAACAATTTTGGACACAGATGCATGCTAAATGTGTTCTATGGGTTAGGGCAAGATTATTGGTGAATAATAACTTCAATTTGTATAACCTTTCCTCACATAAAGCTATTGTATGACTTAAAAAAGTGTTTGAATGTAGTGCATCTGGACCACTTTTATAGTGCTTCTCTTTTTTGTAGCTTGCCAGTCCTTGGTCACTGTGAACTGTCATTATAGAGATGATAATGGAAAGAGCTGATAAACAATTCTTCAAAATGTTCTAATTTCTGAGGAAAATAAGATGAGGGTGAGTTTTCCCTTTAACTGAGGGAAGTGACTGAGAGGAAGCGCGTGGCAGAGTGTGAGTTCAGAGTGTGGTCAGTGCAGCGGGGCAGCCCTCTCTGAAAGCATGCATTATTAATCATGACTCATTTGTTTCTGTGTATATACACCAAATAAGAAAAGGATGCAAAAGTGCTCTAAAGTGCTCTCTACCTATGAGAAGAACATTCTCTCAACCTCTCTGTTTGTTTGGTTTGGGGATTTTTGTTTGTATACACTGTTTTCTAAAAGCACTCTGTTTATTTCACTATGTAGCCGGGTTTTCCAGGAGCAGACCACTTGGACCACTCCTCTCGACGGAGCTGCCTGGCTCTACTCAATCTGAGTGGACCCCAGAGATGGATGTTGAAAACCACCCTACCCTCTTCAACTGCCTTCAAACTTTCTGACATGGACAAAGACCTCCACCTACAGACTCATGTTGGAGAGCAATTGTACAATTGAGGTAAGGATATTTCGTCTCTCAGATACCACCTACCAGAAACACAATTGCCTTCTGGTTCCAGATGATGATGAACCCACTGTGGGTTATAAAAAGCTCCTCATTATGAATGCTGCACTCAATCAAATATATATACTATATACACGTGCATATATCAGAATCAGAATCGTAATAAAGCTCTTCTGATTCTGATTCTGATTCTGATATATGCACGTGTATATAGTATATATATTTGATTGAGTGCAGCATTCATAATGAGGAGCTTTTTATAACCCACAGTGGGTTCATCATCATCTGGAACCAGAAGGCAATTGTGTTTCTGGTAGGTGGTATCTGAGAGACGAAATATCCTTACCTCAATTGTACAATTGCTCTCCAACATGAGTCTGTAGGTGGAGGTCTTTGTCCATGTCAGAAAGTTTGAAGGCAGTTGAAGAGGGTAGGGTGGCATACATATATAAACATATACACACATACTGTATATATACTGTATATATATAATCAATTTGGTTCTTTTGAACTATTCACAGTTTCAACAAAAAATTCTGAAGGAGACTGGAGTAACAGCTGCTTTGCCATCACAGGAATAAATTACATTTTAAACTATATTAAAATAGAAAAAATATATTTCACAATATCAAATGAATGTCACCTTGGTAAGCAAAAGATATGGTAGTATATTAAGAGTATATAAAATGATAAAATCTATCTACAAAATATAGAAATATATAAAATAAAACTAGACACAAATTAATACACTGCGTGTTGTAAATCCTGAAACTTTTACATCCCGCTTACATTACACATTAATATCATTTTATGCTGTTAAACATTTAAAAATGTACCAGTTAACAGATTAAATTTGGTACTAAAACTACAATTAACACAAGAACTAGAAGGTTAAAAATTACACTAAAACTAAACTAAAACCTACAACAACTATAACTGACGCTTAATGACCCACTGTACTAATAACACAGGCACAAGTTATTCATGGTTCAGTCATCCTCGACCATGATACTGCGGTACATACTACTTTAAGGTATGCCATAAAAAAATCTAATAATTTTCATTACTTGCATTATTAATACATACATAATTTAATGTATCATTAAAATGGAAAATGCAGGTCTGTTAAATCAATGATTATATATGTGCAACGAATGCTACTGTATAGCTGTTTGCAGTCTCAGTAACAGCATGTCTCTGTGAACTGTGTGCACTGGGTCTGAATCAGCTTAAATGAGACTGCATTAAGATGCATTAGATTCTCTCTATGTACCACTGGTCCACATCTACCAGTAAAGTAACACCATGGGGTGCACATGGCACCATGGACTCGCACCAGGCTGTGCCTGACGTGGCTATTAATTAAAGTGTTCCTTAATTATCTGCTCTGTTTTAGTGCTTAGCTGAGTAATTATAGCCAGCTCTCTATGTGCCAGACCGGGGGTGAATTCAGATAGACTAAGAAACCGACAAAGAGAGGAAAACAAGCGATCAATGGTTTAAAGCAATAGTTCAACCAATAAAAGAAAATGCTGTCATCATTTACTCACTCTCAGGTCATTCAAAGCCTGCATTACTTTCTTTCTTCAGTGGAACACAAAAGGAGGATTCTGAATTGCACTGGTCACTCTTTTCAAAGCATTTGAAATGAATGGAAACTGAGATGTGTATGCTTTAAAAAATTAAGTAAAAGCAACATAAAAGTACCATGAAATTGGTCCATATCATGCATGCACTATATTCTTAAGTCTTATGAAGTGATATGATAGCTTTGTGTGTGTTTTTTTTTTGATAATCTTATTTCCCAAGTGAGGTATTAACATCTATGACCAGATCAATGAGTCAAGCAAATCAACTTAAGAATCTGATTCATTCATTGGAATCATTTAGACGGGTTTGTGAACTGGATGAATTGATGTATTGAAAAGATCAGGCTCAAAGGAAAGAATCAGTCATGACTCATGAATCAGACATCACTACTACTGTTTGATTCAAGAATAATTCATTCTTTACATCCCTACCATTTGCGAACTAAATGAAGTAACGGATTGAAAGAATTCGCCTCAAAAGAATGAACTGTTCTATTTCTCTCATTAACCCTCATGAACACTAAGGAAAGCTAATTCAGATGTCAAGATTTTTATTTTCACTTACATTTTGGTCTGTTCCTCCTTATACAAATCTAACAATCCATCTTTACCAGTGTTGGGGGTAACGCGTTACAAGTAAAGTGAGTTACGTAATCAGACTACTTTTTTCAAGTAACAAATTTCTATTAAATTTACAAAAAAATACCTGAGTTACTTTTTGAAATAAGTAACATCAGTTTCCTTGTTTTCCCATTTATTCACTGACACAATTGGAAGTAAGGTGCAGAGGCACTTCCATCAGGCTGAGGCTTATTAATTAACTTTTGGTGTGAAAGGGCCTTTACATTTGGCAAAAAATACAACTTTTGGGTTTTTTGTTATTAAAAATAAATAAGCAAACCCAGCTCAGGTGACCACAAAAGTAATGCAAAAGTAACGTAATTGGATTACTTTCTATATAAGTAACTAAGTAACACAATTAGTTACTTTTTATGGAGTAACGCAATATTGTAATGCATTACTTTTAAAAGTAACTTTCCCAAAACTGATCTTTACTACGTTTATGACACTTTTTCATTATTTTTAAAAGTGTGTCTCACTGTCGTCACCGATAGCCTCATGGGCAGCGCGTCGACATGTAGCGCCATTGCACTTCGGGCGTCCCGTGTTTGAGTCCCAGCTCGCGGACCTTTCCCGATCCCATCCCCCCTCTCTCTCCCACTTCACTTCCTGTCTCACTACTATCCTATCAATAAAAGGCAAAAACGGCAAAAATAAATCTTAAAAAAAAAATAATAATAATTCTGTCTCATTTATTACAATTGCATGGAGCTACTATTACAAGTCTCCTGTGTTCTCTGGGAGAAATAAAATCATACGGGTTTAGATCAACATGAGGGTGAGTAAATGAAGACTACATTTTCATCTTTGAATAAACTATTCCTGTAATGAAGACTATAATCACAAATCCTCCTATGACTAAACAGACAGAAATAGTTTAGATATCAGTCACTACATTGGAAGTAAAAGCACTTTCCACTTTTACTTTTTTTTCTTCCCTCCGTCTTTGGAACTGCCTTTTTTTTTGTTTAGCCAACAGATGCCTAAATTTGGCACCAATTTCTCAAAAGGCTGTAACTGGAGCATTTGCTAATCTTTATCACAAAGCAATAAAAGTGAGAGCCAAAAACAGGCAGCTAGAAGGCAAGGGCTTTCCAGAATGACCTCAAGGGGGAAGAGAAGACGCAGAAGAGGTGAGTGTAATGATAATAAATAATCCTGTGGGGTTAGAATGAAATTTAGACTAAAAGACCTGTGGAGGAGTGCAGCAGTAGAACATGAGTGATATCAGAGCTGCTGTCTTACCAATCCTCATATTTATAGCAGCAATATAACAGACAGACTCACGTGACTCGTGATTCACACTAGTCATCTATAGCACCTCTCTGGGTAAATGTGCATGGAGAAAGAAAATAGAACAAGTGCAAAATGCATCAAGGAATGGTAGTGAATTTGAATACAACTATGGATTTAAACCCATAAAAAGACATATTTAAAGCCATACAATACCATTCAAAATTTTTTTAATAAATTGACACTTTTATTTTGCAAGGATGCATTAAACGGATCGAAAGTGAAAGTAAAGACTTTTACATGTTTAAAAAAAATCTATTTCAAATAAATTGTTCTTTTGAACTTTCTATTCATCAAAAAAACTGAACAATCAGGGTTTCTACAAAGAAATCAGCAGAACAATTGTTTTTCAAATTAATAATGTTTCTTGAACACTAAATAAGCATATCAGAATCATTTCTGAAGCAAAATGTGACACTGAAGAATGGACTGATGGATGCTGAAAATTCATCTTTGCCATCACAAGAATAAATTACATTTTAAAATGTATTAAAATAGGAAACAGTTCTTTTAAATTGTAATAACATTTAACATTATTTCCCTTTCATGGGAACTTCGAACTGCGTCCTCTAGGGGTCGCTATGGGGAACGCCTCGTCGTGACCCGTGTCTGAAGCATACATTGAAAAAACACCAACTCGTTGGCCGGCGACAGCCATGACGTCACTACCGGTGTGACTATAGTATAAATAGGCGCCGGGAGCTACACATCATTCTCTTCTTCGTCTTCATTGACTGTTTTGTTTGAAGCGTGCATTTCTGTGGTAAGAGCGATCTCTATTCATCTCATTATGGCGAGCACTAGCAAAGCGTTTAAGGATGTGTGCATCCGTGTTGACGTTGTTTAACATCTGATGACACACACGATCTATGCGTTATTTGTTCGGGCGAAGAGCACGCACGCGATGCCTCCGAGGGGGCAATCGGCGTGCACTGTGAGCGTTTTTTCCAAGGGAAAAGGCGCCGCTCTCATTTGTCTTTCTTTTCGAGGAAAAAGGGGCAGCTGTCTGCTTCCCGCGATTCAGGACCCGCCGATGCTGAGGCACGGAAGGGAATGAGCTCGTGGGGATCGCAGGTGGATCTGGCCGATGAGTTTGAAGAGGGGTTTCCCTTTCGCGATCGTCGGCTGTGCACGAGAGTGAGCCGCTGGAGGATCATGTTATTTAATTAACATTGTCTGATTCAGGGGCCAGTGCTCTGCTGGGATCAGCGCAGCAAAAAGCAGGAAATGTCTGAGGAGGGCAAAGAAGCTGAGGCTGAGCCTTCCCAATCCTCCTGCCCTGCGTATGATGAACTTTTGGATATTATGGATCGCGCCACGGCGAGGCTTTACTTGCTGTGAAGCGGGTGAAGAAAGTGACGTCACGAAGTATCTCGATGAACGTTATTTTTCTGGCCATAACCCTCCAGCTCAGGTGAGCTTTCCTTTCTTCCTGTTTTCCATATAAACATTGAGAAGGAATGGAAGAGGCCGTTTTTTCCTCTAAGACTCCCCTCCTTGACATCTCGCTCGGATGCCAGGGCATACGCAGCAGCAGCAGGTCGGGCTGTCGCTTCATTGCACACGATGGTGATGCTCTAAGCATATCAGGCTGACCTACTGAAAGACCGGGATAGCGGCCTTCATGAAGTCCGGGTCTGACCCCGAACAAACTCAGGGGTCCTAGCCTGTCTCGGTTTGAGGATGAAGGCTAGTGTCGCGGCTCGCGCTCCTCCCCCGCCCGCGGGTAGGGGTAGGAAGAATCGCGGGTCAAAGGAAGGTAAGTAAAAGACCTAAGGGATGTGATCCAGACAGGGCGTCAGCGCTTTTGTCCGGATCAGAGTGATACCTCAGTATCTACTCATTTCCTTCGGGGGTCTTACATCTGCCCTTACCTTCATCTTCCTAATTCCCCTGTAACCACCATCTCTCCACCTGACCGAGGTTAGTTGGGAAATTTTCCTGCATTATAGTCTCCTATGCTGGACCTATTAGGTTTGGTTGGTTCTATGGCTTCATAGTGACCATCTTACTGATGGTCCGGTCTAGAGGCTTCTTCGGACAGAGCTCCGAGGCGGGAACCATGGTGGGTGAGTACGATCCATGACTAAATATATGTATATATAAATATATATATATATATATCTGTGTACATGCTGTGGACGCAAGCTTCAGACGAAGAAGTTAATGATGTGTGCTCCCGGCGCCTATTAATACTATAGTCGCACCGGTAGTGACGTCATGGCTGTTGCCGGCCAACGACTTGGTGTTTTTTCAATGTATGCTTCAGACATGGGTCACAACGAGGCGTTCCCCATAGCGACCCCTAGAGGACGCAGTGTCTCGTTCCCTACTCAGGGAACCATAGTTACATAAGTAACCTGAGACGTACTGTTTTTACTGTATTTCTGATCAACTGCAGCCTTAATGAGCAAAAGAGAGTTCTTTCAAAAACATTTAAAAAATCTTACAGAACCCTAACGTTTGAAAAGTGTATATACAAGACATCATATATAATTTATCATTTGATAAATGTATACATTTATTAGTGGAAATTAGTTTGACTAGTAGACCAATTAGTAGACCAATAGGAAATAAATGTATAAAAACAAGTAGAAATCAACTAGCTTAAGTCTCATGAATTTAATAAGACAATAATTCTTCAACACTGAGGTTCACCAGATATTTTATCTCATTCAAATCACACGTATTTGATGTCAAACCTTTACATTTAAATTTCATTCTGGTCCTCAGAAAAAGATGAGCATATGGCTTCATAAGACGTGGAATTCAGTGCATGAGTTATATGGACTGCTTTTATGCAGCTTTTTATTCATTTTCAGAGCTTGACCGCTCCAGACCCCATTTATTCTATTTTTATTTTACTTTTTTTTTTTTGGAGCTATCCCTTTTTTAAAGTTAGAAAGTGTTCCATTTCAATCACACTGGCCAATAAGGTACTTTCGTGTTAGATGACACTTTTTTTGGATGATGATAATATCTCCAGGTAAATGTTCTTCAAAAGATTCTGCACCCTCATTTACAATATACTATGCTATAAATATATTTCAATGAAACAACCGTGGCCTTCACTTATTCTGAAAAACACTTTCAGATTCAATTCATTCTACAAGCACCCTTGATAGAACTCTATAATAAAACAACTTATTTCTGTTCTGTCCTTCAAAAAAAATCATCAATCACTGACATTTGTGTAATATCTTTCTGTATCTTCATTACAGCAGCATCTGAAGCTACAGGAGAACGCAATGTGGTGAAGAATCGCAGGTTTAGGAACAAACAGAATGATTGGCATCTGCTGACCTCCGTGAGAACAAGGCCCAATTCATCCAGATCATGACTTAACAGTGATTTGTGTTTTGAAGAAAAGAAACTGTATTAAAAAACATGAACATAAGTATCTGCCATCTTTGAACACATCAAACATCATTCTCTCCTGTACATCACTGATGCTGTTGCTAGGGAACAGTCCTGACAGTGAGGTGAGCACTTGATTTCTTCAGCATTAAAATATGTGTCCTGCCTTCCCATGTCAGACTTATGACCCTTATGGAATCACATTTTCTAAAGCACCATTCAACTAAAACAAAGTTTATTAGTGTTTTATGTCATACTATTAATTAATGCACTGTGATTACATAATATTGTAATACTATGATATTTAGATAAATAATATGTGACAATGATAAAAAAAAAAAATACAATGATAAGTTAGGTAGTGGAACTTTGTCCAAAAAAAGAGCAGCACCATGGAGCACCATGGAACTTTTAGTAATTTTATAATGTGTTATGGTCACTCCCTCAATTCAATGTGCTGAAATATAAAAAATGTCACAGGCGTGCTTGAGAATTAAGTGCCAATTTTGTTCCATTCAGTCAAACTGAGGCATGAGGAGATTTTGAACGTACACCAGTGAGACGGTGAATGAGAATTTAAATAAACAGTGGATTAGACGATTTTCTTAAAGTTCTGAGAGGTTTATGAGAAAACAAATGCATGCTGAGAAATTACATTAAAGTTAATCAGGTAAAGTTGATCAACGGGATTTCCTTTTAACTGTGTAAATGTTAGAAATGCACAAATATATGAGAGGTGAGAGCAGAGGGGAATATCATCAGAGAATAATGCTATGCATTACATACAAAAAACTAAACAAAAACTTTAAAAAAGCATGCGTAAATGATGACAATATTTCATTTTGGGGTGAAATATCCCTTTAAGAGTGAAACTAAAGCATTTTAAAGGGTTAGTTCACCCAAAAATGAAAATTAGGCTGTGTTTTACTCACCCCCGAGGCATCCTAGGTGTATATGACTTTCTTCTTTCAGACGAATCCAGTCAGAGTTATATTAGAAATTGTCCTGGCTATTCCAAGCTCTATCATTGTAGTCAGCGCGTGTTGCAGTACTTCAGTCCAAAAGAAGTTAAATAAAAAGCACCCATTCATAAAAAAAGTGTCTCACACGGATCTGGGGGCTGAACAAAGGCCTCCTGTAGCGAATCCATGCGTTTTTGTAAGAAAAATATCCATATTCAAAACGTAATAATCACTTGAATCTAGCTTGCGCTCACTGTTGTAAACGGAAGTAGCTCCGGGCGGATGACCTATGAGGTCGGCTTTGCGCATGCGCCGCTCAGAAGTGACGAACGTGGAAACACAGTGGAGAGATCAAAACAACGGTCACTAATTATAAGCACAAAACGAGGATTTATAAAGAAGAATGTCAGAGGATTTCGATATAAGCCAAGAGGAGACTGGTTTTCCTTTGCTAAAGTAAGGAAACTTTGCTTCCTTTGCTCCTGTTAACAAACGTTGGTTTTAATGAGACTCACCAGCGCATGCGCAACACAGACTTCATACGTCATCTTCCGGAGCTGCTTCTGTTTACAACAGTGAGCGCAAGCTAGATTCAAGTGATTTTTACGTTTTGAATATGGATCTTTTTCTTACAAAAAACGCATCGATTCGCTACAGGAGGCCTTTGTTCACCCCCCGGAGCCGTGTGAGACATTTTTTTTTATGGATGGGCACTTTTTATTTAACTTCTTTTGGACTGAAGCACTGCAACACCCGCTGACTGCAATGATAGAGCTTGGAATAGCCAGGACAATTTTTAATATAACTCCGACTGGATCCGAACTAGGATGCCTCTGGGGTGAGTAAAACACAGCCTAATTTTCATTTTTGGGTTTACTAACCCTTTAAATTAATTAATCATCCAGAAACTAGAACCAAAACTCATGTCATTCCAAAACCCTAATACTGTCATATTTTCATGAACAACCACTTCGAAATTTTGAACTTCTATACTATACTCCAAGTCTCCTGAAGCCTGAAGTCAACTCTTGTATGACTTTAGAAGACTCTATACATCACGCACATGTCATATGGATTAATATGGTGCTTTTTCTGAGCTTGGCAGACAAACTAATCAACATAATTCTACATTGTATGGAAAAGGGCAATATTAACATTTAGCTATTTAGCTAACTTTTATTCCATAGGGAAAACACAAACTCAAACATGTTTGGAATAACACAAGGATGAATAAATAATGACATAATGACATATTTTTGAAGATAACTAATCCTTTCACAGTAAGACTAAAGTATATTTTTCTTCTATTTTCTTCGTTTACAATATTATATTCATTTGAGTGTCTGAAAATGCCTAATAATTTAACAGAGGAATAAATATTTAAATCTTTATTATTTATTTTCTTGCTTGTTTTAACACAGCGCTTGGAGCTCTTATGATCAGTGCATTCAAAATCAACAGGATATATTTTTCCAAACAAACCACATCTGTGCATTTGCTGAGAGCCAGAAGAGCATCATGCGTTCATTAGACCATGGGTAGAAAACAATCTGACAGGATGAGGAAATTTATGCCTGGCCGACTGGAGGGGAGAGCAGAATATTGTAAGTTTCATTTTAATTTGCGGCTCCTGAATCAATTGGCACACCAAGTGACTTGGTGGATGGTAGCCATGGCAACAACACTTGATCCTCCAGATTCACTGCATATATCGGAACTAAAATGAACTGATATAATATCATTAAATTAATGCAGAGAGAAAGACAGGAAGAGAGACATGCAGGAGCTAAAATAAATCCGAAAAACAAAGGATTGTGAAAATAAGTGAGATCGGGAAAACGATAATACAGTTGCCTGTTGAATGCATAAAAAAGCA
>NW_015505645.1:1776208-1814265 GCF_001515645.1 Sinocyclocheilus grahami
ACCCAAAAATGAAAATTAGGCTGTGTTTTACTCACCCCAGAGGCATCCTAGTTCGGATCCAGTCGGAGTTATATTAAAAATTGTCCTGGCTATTCCAAGCTCTATCATTGCAGTCAGCGGGTGTTGCAGTGCTTCAGTCCAAAAGAAGTTAAATAAAAAGCACCCATTCATAAAAAAAGTGTCTCACACGGATCTGGGGGCTGAACAAAGGCCTCCTGTAGCGAATCCATGCGTTTTTGTAAGAAAAATATCCATATTCAAAACGTAATAATCACTTGAATCTAGCTTGCGCTCACTGTTGTAAACGGAAGTAGCTCCGGGCGGATGACCTATGAGGTCGGCTTTGCGCATGCGCCGCTCAGAAGTGACGAACGTGGAAACACAGTGGAGAGATCAAAACAACGGTCACTAATTATAAGCACAAAACGAGGATTTATAAAGAAGAATGTCAGAGGATTTCGATATAAGCCAAGAGGAGACTGGTTTTCCTTTGCTAAAGTAAGGAAACTTTGCTTCCTTTGCTCCTGTTAACAAACGTTGGTTTTAATGAGACTCACCAGCGCATGCGCAACACAGACTTCATACGTCATCTTCCGGAGCTGCTTCTGTTTACAACAGTGAGCGCAAGCTAGATTCAAGTGATTTTTACGTTTTGAATATGGATCTTTTTCTTACAAAAAACGCATCGATTCGCTACAGGAGGCCTTTGTTCACCCCCCGGAGCCGTGTGAGACATTTTTTTTTATGGATGGGCACTTTTTATTTAACTTCTTTTGGACTGAAGCACTGCAACACCCGCTGACTGCAATGATAGAGCTTGGAATAGCCAGGACAATTTTTAATATAACTCCGACTGGATCCGAACTAGGATGCCTCTGGGGTGAGTAAAACACAGCCTAATTTTCATTTTTGGGTTTACTAACCCTTTAAATTAATTAATCATCCAGAAACTAGAACCAAAACTCATGTCATTCCAAAACCCTAATACTGTCATATTTTCATGAACAACCACTTCGAAATTTTGAACTTCTATACTATACTCCAAGTCTCCTGAAGCCTGAAGTCAACTCTTGTATGACTTTAGAAGACTCTATACATCACGCACATGTCATATGGATTAATATGGTGCTTTTTCTGAGCTTGGCAGACAAACTAATCAACATAATTCTACATTGTATGGAAAAGGGCAATATTAACATTTAGCTAACATCTCCATTTTTATTCCATAGGGAAAACACAAACTCAAACATGTTTGGAATAACACAAGGATGAATAAATAATGACATATTTTTAATATTTTGAAGATAACTAATCCTTTCACAGTAAGACTAAAGTATATTTTTCTTCTATTTTCTTCGTTTACAATATTATATTCATTTGAGTGTCTGAAAATGCCTAATAATTTAACAGAGGAATAAATATTTAAATCTTTATTATTTATTTTCTTGCTTGTTTTAACACAGCGCTTGGAGCTCTTATGATCAGTGCATTCAAAATCAACAGGATATATTTTTCCAAACAAACCACATCTGTGCATTTGCTGAGAGCCAGAAGAGCATCATGCGTTCATTAGACCATGGGTAGAAAACAATCTGACAGGATGAGGAAATTTATGCCTGGCCGACTGGAGGGGAGAGCAGAACATTGTAAGTTTCATTTTAATTTGCGGCTCCTGAATCTATTGGCACACCAAGTTACTTGGTGGATGGTAGCCATGGCAACAACACTTGATCCTCCAGATTCACTGCATATATCGGAACTAAAATGAACTGATATAATATCATTAAATTAATGCAGAGAGAAAGACAGGAAGAGAGACATGCAGGAGCTAAAATAAATCCGAAAAACAAAGGATTGTGAAAATAAGTGAGATCGGGAAAACGATAATACAGTTGCCTGTTGAATGCATAAAAAAGCATATAAAGACATGAGCAGTGCCTTTTGTCAAATTAAATCCATAGCTATGCGTTCAACAGTTCAGATGACTTCAGCAGCGGATTGAACTCAAATTCCGCCTGCATAGCGAGATCCCATGAATCCCAGCGCCTGTTTAATTGACACTAATGGTGGGTGGTATGACCGAAATCTTATATCACATTCACAACATGACTAATTTTATATAACGGTATCAGTATGTATGTATGTTTTTTTCTGCTGGTTTTATGTAACTTGAGTTAAAACAGTTGCAATATATATGTATATTTTATTAAATGAAATTATAAATATAATAAAATAGCATTACATTATTCATATTATTTTATATAAAAATTATTGTATATTATATTATTTTTATAATTTTATATTATATTATTTTACATTATAAACACACACAAACTCTCTCTCTCAATATTTATATAAAATACATGGGTCAAAAACGAAAAAGGGTTTAAGCATAAAAACAATAAGTGTAATACTGCTTTAAATTGTTGTTGTTTTCCCCAAATTTTTAAAAAAAGTTTTCTATTTTTCAATTTTGTTTTTGTTTTTCCAAGCAAAATATAAATATCATATATTTTTCCCTGATTTACAGAAGACACCCACTAAAATGTCATTCAGTGTAACAATCTTGTCAGGCATATTTACAACAAAAATCTATTTATGACATATTAAAAGACTAATTACTTTCACCTCAAATACTAATTAGCTGTAATTTTACATTTTTAAAATTTGCCACTATCCTAGGTTTTGCCCACTGGTCAGTAAGAATTTTTTACTCATTTAAAACACAATAAAATTTAATACGCTCCCTTATTCTTTTATATATTTTAATATGTACAAGTAAGAATAAGCATGTTGTTTGAATTTGTACATAAATATTGTGTTACACTGAATGACAATGTAACATTATTTAAACCAAATTTTGACATTTTATTCTCCAAAAACTTATTTGAAACCTTAAAAGTTTCAAACACTTTACTTACACTTAATGTGCTTTCTATGGACATAAAATCACTTTTTTATTTAAATTTCTATTGATGCGGCCATCTTAATGTCTTTGACCCACATACATCTGTGATTGTACATGAACTGGAGTCTATAAAAATGTGTCAAGCCGCAACGTTGCTATAGCAACCATGCGCAACTAAACTCTCAATACAACACCCCATAATAACAAGTTCTACCACGTTCTGACTTGTTTAGGATATGTCATGCCCAGTATTTTCACATTTATCCGTATCTCACTCTCAAGTTAAAATAACGTAAAGCAGTCCTGCACACAACTAGCAACACAAATATACAGTATCTACCACCTCACAGCACAATCTCTACCAGATGACATTTCTGCCGTCGCACGGTATATCTCATCATACCACCCGGCACTAATTGACACTCTCAAACCCAAAGCACTTCCTGCAGGAGCTTGAAGGACAACCCAACCCCGGCATTATTGCCAATCAAAGCTGTGCTCTGTGAAGCAGGACTCGCGCCTCTTGCTCTGTCGACTTGAGGCGTGAGAGTGGAGGGGTTCGAGAGCATGGGTCGGGCCCTGCGGGGAGAGATGCTCTCGGTTGGATACTGCGCCCTCCCTGTCGCATGTGTTCTCCCTGCTTGACACTTCCTCCCACTCATGCCTGGTTGTGCAATGGCTGTTACACAAGACAGAGCAGCTTCCAGAGTGATAAGAAGACTCGGGTTGCAGCACAAGAGGGAAAGATCTGGCAGAGCGAGAGGACTGCAGATGAAAAATGGCAACAAAAGGAGAGTGAGCGAGAAAAAGTCGATATTATTCAATTCTTTCATCTACAGGCCAGTTGGCAGGACGGGGTTTTGCTGCAGGTCAACAGGTACGAGAGGACGAACAGACGTAGGGCCAGGAAGCTCAGCATCTCATCAAGAGTCTGAAAGTGACAGTCGATATGCTGAGAGTAGAGTCTGGAGAGAATTGGGGAAAGGGCTGAATTGATTACTCATTCAATTACAATAATTAAGCGGCTACTTGAGGCACTCTGTCTTAACATGCTTCTTGTCATTTATTACTCTTTAAAAGAAGAAAGGAGAAGTCCTTCATTTCTCTTTAAGACAAAAAAAAGAGCTCAACAAGGGAAACTTTTGTGTTCATGAGCATCACATTAAACACTATGACCATTTTTTTTAAATGCAGGTGGTGCACAGCCTTTAGGCAAAATGCACATTTTAGGTAATGCAATCTGATTACTTTTTGACCTAATTTGTTTATCAAATTGATCTGAACAGGATAATCTTATATCATACTGATATAAAAATAAAAAACAATATAAATATAAAAACAACAAAAGAGAAAGAAAATGTACTCCATTCTTTGTAATCAACTACATGAAGTGCATTAAACATTACATTGCATTTGGGTTTTGCAAACTGGTGCTCGTAAAAGAACGGTGGGGGTTTATAAATGGATGAAAAGCTAATAATTAAATCTTAAATTGTTAAATAAAAACAATTAATACATTCAAAATAAGACACTTACTAAAATGAAATATTTTATTTGCTAATTTTATGTGGCCCCTTTAAAATTTAGTGTTGAAAAAATGATTTTATGAATAACTTATTGCAATGTTGAGAACATTATGTAATCATGTAAGCAATGGAAAAGTAACTATAGTCTGATTATAAATATTTTAAAGCATAATATCACCTAATTACAAGCATTTCATTTTTGGAATCTGATTATATAATCCGGACTACATACAGTATAATCAGTTGGATAAGCCACATAGAAAGCAAAAGCAAAACTAGTCAACATTAATAATATAATATAATATAATATAATATAATATAATATAATAACTCAAAATTAAATATTTTAAACATTTGTTAAAAAAATAAATAATAATAATAATAATTCATTAATACAATTAAAAATGTAGTTGGCAGAATGGATAAAGGGTGAATATACATTTCCAATAAATAAAAGAAAAAAAATTACATAAATTTCTTACAATAACAGGGTTGAAGGTTGACCATGATGAACGAATGCTAAAAATTTTTGCAACAAGGGAAATTGTGCAGTGACAGGTGTGCAAAATTTAGGATACAGATAAATAGTTTCTTAAACATGTCTAACATTTAAAAAATGATTTAAATTACATTTAAAAAATGATTTAAAACATTTAAAAAGGAGATCTAACCATTCCCTATTTGTTGAAAGTGCCAGCCATCATATGTATATGATTAACATGAACTCAGTGAACACTAATTCATACAGTAGCCCAAATATACCAAGCAGACTTCATTTGTTACAACTGGACTGTCTTTCATCTGAGTGGCTGTTGAATGAAGGTCATGTGAATGACCTCTGCAGGACATTATACAGCCACAATTCATGTCAACAATAACAATCGTTTACACTGACTTCCTCGACCAAGCTGACCAGCTCTCGGCATCATTAAGCGGATCAAAAACAGTCCCATTTTGGACTCAGCCGCGGAAAAAAAAAAAACGTTAGCCTGTTCCTATTATCCAGAACAAAGACAACAAATCTGACTTCACTGCAACGATCTGCGAAATCATTCGGGGTGAAAAACTGCCGCCTCTCAGCTAGAGCGACTCCAATCACAGAAATCAAACCCCCGATAATGAGGCGAGAGTCTCAATATCAGAGGCAACCACAGGAACAGTCAAATATTTGTTGCAATACGCCATCTGGAGAAAGATGAAGACAGATGATTCAGAAATGTAAAGAAAACCAACAACTAAATAATAAGCATTTTTGTCCATTAAGTTGTACCACAAACAAACTGCTGAGAGCTTTTAATTCCACTCAGCATGCCTAATGGATTGTTAAGATAAAATGAGCTAATATCGAGGAAAATTTCAAATGCTTCTAGATTTATGTAGATTGTCAAAAAACTTTTATTGCACCCATTTTGCCAAAAGCTGTATCATACTGATAGTGAACAGTACTTGTAATAAAAGCAAATGGAAATCACGTCTCCCGCTGTGAAGCGATGGAGAGTCCCGTGCTAATGGACGGTGTACAGCTTGTCTTGCACTGTTCTATCTGAAAACAGTAATGAGGCATTTTGCTGATGATGGGTAGGTGGCAGAAACACAATGACTGGGCTCCGTTGACCGACCTCAGATGGGAAAAGGCCAAAACCCACACAAACAGATTGGGAGGCTGTGCTGGTTGGCAAGCAGACGGCTTAAAACTATGCTGGTTCTAAAGTGCGAGTCAACTGGAGATGGATCAATTTCGGGTGACCCGCAGAGCAACTTCTGTTGCACAGATTTATCCTCTATTGTGCGAGACAGCGCCTCATTTTGGCTTTGAAAGACTTAATTGGGTTATGATACAGAGCATTGTTTGAAGGAGGCATATGGGGAAGCGTTCACGCAGGCACAAACTAATGCAACACAACCGACATCTACTGTTTTTTTTTTTTTCGGATTTTTCTGTCATCTTGTTATTAGAGGTATTTGCTAAGGAAAACATCATGATTACTGTTGCTCATAGCTAAGGTTAGGGATTTGAACAGCGTGTACAACTCGCAGCGGTTGTGCTGTGAACTTGAATGATACTTCAAATCATGTGGCTTGTTGAGAAGAGGTGTGCTATTACTGTTCAGAGCAATCTGACTTTTTCTTTTTACCTGGCAGGTGATAAAATGAGTGGCATTTACTTACACTGAAGGGACCTGAGTCATAACAGCGCAGAAATATACTAACCATTCAAAACACTGCACAGCAGCAACTGTGTAGTAACTGCCTAGAATACCCTAGCAACAACATAGAAACATGCTAAAAACAATTGACCTTAGCAGCCACCTAGAACACCCTAGCAACAGAATAATCATACCGAAAACCATTCACCTAAGCATCCACCTAGAACACCTTAGCAACAGTGTAGAAACATTCCAAAAACAATTTAGCTTAGAAACCACATAGAACATCATAGCAACAACAAAGAAACATGCCAGACACATTTGACCTTAGCAACAGTCTAGATCACCCTGGCAACAGCGAAAAAACATGCAGAAAACATTTCACCTTAGTAACAGCCTAGAACACCCTAGCAACAGCAAATAACCATGCCAAAAACAATTCACCTTAGCAACAGCCTGGAACACCATAGCAACAGCGAAAAAACATGCCGAAACATTTCATCTTAGTAAAAGCCTAGAACACCCTAGCAACAACACAGAAACATGGCAAAAACAATTCACCTTAGCAACCACCTAGAACACCCTAGCAACTGCACAGAAACATTCCAAAAGCAACTGACCTTAGCAACCACCTAGAACATGCTGGAAACAGCATAGAACCATGCCAAAAACATTTCACCTTAGCAACCACTTAGAACATCCTAGCAACAGCACAAAAACATGCCAAAAACCATTTAAAACACCTTAGCAATGACCTAGAATGCCCTAGCAACAGCACAGAAACATGCCAAAATCAATTCACTTTAGCAAACACCAAGAACACCTTAGCAACAGCATAGAAACATGCAGAAAAAAAACATGTCAGCATTCATGTAGCAATCAACCTAGCAACTACTTAGGAATCAGTACAGAAACATGCTAAAACCAATCAGAGCACCTTAGCAAGTGCGTAACAACAACCCCAGTAATCTCATATAAACATGCAAAAAAACATTCAGAACACATTAGCAACCACCTAGAACACCCTAGCAACAGCATAGAAACATGCTTAAAACCATTCAGAACACCCCTAACACTATGAGAGTGAGTTTCGAGCATTTTCTTCAAAAAATGTAAACTATCTAGCTAATACGGTCACTTTGCGGCTGAAGTCAGCTCTAACATGACCTGAATTTTTAATAGCAGCCTATAAAAATGGAGAGCAGAAGAATTTCTTAGCCTGTCAGTCTGATATTCTGGAACAATCCGAGGACCTGAAGAGAGTGAGAAGCAATTAGCCGGTGGAATTTAGCCCAGCATAGAGAGGTGTATTTTAAGAAAGGTTAGAGCTGATGGGGGACACGTCTTAAGGACATTAAGGAAGATTGGCCACTTCTTCTTGGTTCACTGATCCAATTGCATATTAATATCTTTGATTTCATTATTATTCAAATATCCTCCAATGAGACTGGAATGTAATATCCGAGTGCCCTCCTCTGGATAGAAAACAGTATCATGGCTGCACACTCAGGCTGGATGGCAGTATATCAATACTATAACCAATCCGATCCGAATCCACCATGACATTACGGAATAACTTATAGCTCTATTTCCCAGGTTTTGAAGTTGATCTCGTAAAAAAAGTGTCAAAAACACACTAAGGAGACAGACCTGGTATTAAATTAACTAGATGTTATAGAGCTTAAAATCACTTATCACAATGCAGAGCATGATATCACGCTGTTAAAACACTAAATCAAAGCTTTTACAGTAAATCCCAACATCATTCAGTATTTTAAGCCGCCTTTTCTCTCTTCTGCCATCATGAGAATAAAATCTCTGAGTGCAGTATTTATAATATGTTGAACTAGATTCCTCCTTGTGCACTCAACACACACAGATCTATCTGCAATTAACCGCAAATGTATGGTGGCAATTAACCTTATAGATTGTAATTAACACTTTTGCTGGTTTAAACCACTAATTTTACAGCATTTTAATTAATGTAGATCTCCCTCCGACAGACTGTTATTTGCGGTCTCACCCTTTCGTAATGAACACAGAGAAAAGCTGCAAGGGTCATGTTCTGTAAGCACGACATCTAACTTCATATCTTTGTATTATCAAGACTATTTACAGTCTTTCCTCATTGACTGAGCACACAAAACCAAACACTTAGATACATTCAGATACAGCAGTACAAAAAAGCAATGGTCCGTCACACCTGAAACTATTTTGATCCCCTATTCAGATTCTGAGTCTGTCTCCTGCTGGTTTAAGATTTCATCTCACATCTAGCATCATTAATAGCTACTGCTTCTTCATACTGTCCTCTGCAAAATCCATTTCATTCTATTTACGGAGTACTCAGCTCATCTCTTCATAACTGACATACAAATAAATATTTAGAACAGTTTGGATCGGCGAGTGACTGATATATAGTCAAACTTGTATCTGCATGGCCAGCACTGTAATCAAGAGAACAAACAGTTCAGAAAAGAACAAGTAAATATCAGTTTGTTGCATATATAATGGGTGAGAATAGAGCAGAAGTAAAAATCCAGTTCATTTTCTCTATAGAGAAACTGATGCTCAACAATAACATAAACCTTTCAAAACAGACCTACTATGAGCTCTGAGGTTGTTAATGGGTGATATATGTGCCTGTAAGTGTGATTTCAGTCGAGTTTAATTGCAAAATTCCCAGTGAAGAACTAAACTACCCATAATTCTGAAGACACCAATTGCTGGTACCATGAAAACGTAAATCGTTGCAAAAGAGATTCACTCCCATGAAGCACTGAGAATGATGTAACTGAGCCTCTCAAACTACTTGAATATAAATAAATCAATACAAATTTTGCAATAAACTTAATATGCTGCTTTTATATTCATACATTATAGTTTTATGAGTTTTGATTCAGTTGCGAAATTCACAATGTTTAGATAAAGTTGTAGCGTCTGGACTACTCCAACACACAATATATATTTTGTTAGCTAGCTTTCACAAATACTTTGTAACACCCCAGGACTATACATTATAGTTTTCATGAGTTTTGATTCAGTTGCGAAATTCACAATGTTTAGATAAAGTACACAGGCATATACCACTTTTCAAAAGTTTGGGGTCTGTAAAATTTCTTAAAAAGTCTCTTATGCTATCAAGTCTGCACTTATTTCATAAAAAATACAGTAAAAATAGTAATATTGTGAAATAGTTTTACAATTTAAAACAACAGCTTTCTATTTTAATATACTCTAAAAATTATTTTAAAACATTTTTATTTTAATTATTTTTAATTTATTCATAAGATGTCAAAGCTGAATTTTCAGCAGCCCTTACTGCAGTCTTCAGTTTGACATGATCCTTCAGAAATCATTCGAATGTGTTGATTTGTGCTCAATAAACATGTCTTGTTATTATCCATGTTGAAAAGCTGTGCTGCAATATTTTTCGTGAAAACCAAAGGAGATTCTTTTATAAACAGTTCAAAAGAACAGCATTTATCTGAAATATAAACAAATACATAAAGAGGTTACAGCTACTTTTGATTAATTTGATATATCCTTGCTGAATAAAAGTATTAATTTCTTTCAAAATAAGACCACAAACTTTTTGAACATTACTGGCCCCAAACTTTTGAACAGTACTATAGCTTTTGTCCTTTTCAGGTTTGTATTGTGGTCATTCATCTCAGAGTTGGTTGGTTTAGTTCATGGCTTTACTGATTTATTTTTTTTAATCACTATGAAGAAAATGAATGGGAACAATATGAATCAAGCGTGAAAAATGTGGGCAGTCACAGTTGTGCTCCACAGCCAAAGACCCTTTAAATAGCTAATACTTTTTCCTGAAGTCAACTTACTATACAATGCTAGTAAAGAGTAAAGATTTCTTGCACGAAAAATGCACCTCAGACCCTGCACTGTTTTTGCTACTGTACATTTAACACCTCCGTATGTAAATGACCTCTGTTATTACTGGCTTCTTTGCAGGCAAAAAAAATCTAATCTTCAATATACAAGAAAAAACACTTTCCATTACATATTTTCCATGATATAACCTCTTTAAAACTCCTCACCAACCATTCCTAATGGAATGTGAAGCATTATCCACTGAAGTCGGTCATTCTGTGGGTGATAAAGAATGACGGTCTTACCTTCAGGAGCGTCTGCGTCACATATCTTAGTGATGGCAGTGGAGTGATTGACTTGTGATGGGTCTGCTGTGGGCAGCTGGGTCTGGGGACAAAAAAAAAAAACAATAAGCCCAATCTGATCTATGGAACAGGACTCTAAATGCATGCAAGTTAAACATAAGAAATATGCTTTAGATTTTTACATAAGTATATGTAAGGACATTCCCACTGTAACAGCAGATATGATATTTGTCTTTTTTTATGTTCACCTAATAAGCAGTTGAGCACAGTTTAGTCATTTTAAAGACTTGATTCATAATTGAACCCAACTGACATAATTTCCTTCAGTAAACTAGTGCTAAAACAACACAGACTAGAGTGAGTATAAACAACATTTATATTTCTCTCTTACAAGAATATTGATAACAGAGCAAAGCAAAAAAAAAAAGTTGTGACTGACTCATTCTGCATAATTTCATTTGACACGTACTAATTATAAGAGGCAGACTGACTCATAAGCTTTTTGGGTTATTACATTATGGGAAAGTGTTCAGAAATACAATTACAGTTTGAATTAGAGATAATGCATTGCTGTTTATGCTGGATGATGAAAAAAGGGATAAACCTCATTGTTAAAAGTAAATATATGAACTATCTAGGTGTAATTATGAGTCTAATAATTATTTTTAATTATATAAAAATCAGATTCATACTGAAAATCTCCACTTTTTCACCATTTACTATTGCACGAATTTAAAAGTGACTCTATTTACTTTCTTAATGAACAGTGCCCTTGTTGTATTATGCAGGATTTATTTATCTAGTATATTAATATACTTATATTTATATGTGCTATTTACACAATATATATATATATATATATATATATATATATATTTTTTTTTTTTTTTTTTTTTTTTTTTACAGATATCTCACTGACTGATATTTCTTCTTTGAGGACTCTTATGAGCATAAAATGGACTTTCCCTAAATGTTTTTCTCACTGTGTGTGCCAAAATTGATATATAAATAATACAAATAATAAAATATGAAATATCTATAAACATTTAATAAATAAATACATATTTAATCAAATTAAATAATACAAATTTAATATGAACTAAAATAATACTTTATTTTTCATCACAAATCCAAATCTAATGCAAACTACTGTTTACATTTTTAGCTACTAAAAATTACAGTTCTATAAATTTCTTGGAACTGCGCTTCGGTAAATTACTCTTCCAACCATTCCAATTTAAATTCCAATTCTGTATCCTGTTTGCTACATCAATTCCAATTCAGGAATTTAATTGGAATTTAAAAAAACATCCTCAATTCAATTCTGCATGGCGCACAACCCCGCAAAATATGTATTTCATTTATGCTTATTCCAATATTTACATCTAACGCTGCAGAGGGGCGAAGGACGGATGTAATTGGTCAGATTTCAACACATGCTGTGATGTTTACTGAGTAGAACAGGTTCGATCTTGCTGTTCTTCCTTCTCTGTCCTCAGCAGACGATTTGCCCCATCAGACTTCTGACAGCTCGTCAGCCTCACAGCAAATTACTCTTCATTTGAGCTTGTATTTACGTAAAGGCAGCATAAATTTAGGATGTAATCAAACGGGATAAAATGCACCACTGATAGATGCAGAATGACTGCCCTTCCAGAAAGTGAAGAGAAATCAGATTTGATTGATGAAGAGTTTGTCAGTTTCAGCCACAGTCTCTCATGGATCGTTCACAGTCTGTTTAGTGACCACCTGATGCATTGTGTGCATAAAAATAGCAAGCGCTGACTGAAACTGCCAGGTCAACCTAGATTGGAAGGGTTTATCTAACTTTCTGATGAGTTTTTTTCCTTGATATTCTATTACTGTGGTATAATTTAGCACATAAAAACATGAAAAAGTGTATTCAAAGGCATCACATCTAGGTCTGAAGGTCTCTTCCTGTCTAAGTGGGTGGTTCTTGGCTAGAATAACCTGACCAGATTTTGTGCCAAAAGTTGATCAGCAGTTGCTAGGCTACATATGGCAAGATGTATAGATTCACAGTTAAAAACATGCAGGCAAGTTTTCACACTTAATATGATCAGGTCAAACCTCATATGAATGTACAGACCTTCGAAGAAGCAAAAAGAAATACATAGCAGATGCAGGACGGCCTTTAATGGGTTTTGAAGGGAGTCGGGAGAGAATGTTTTGAATGGCTTTCAAACACTTGCTTTGTAAAGGGTTGATCATTACATACTTATGTCACCAGCGTGGGCCCTGTTTGCTCAGAATACGACAGCTGTAATCCTGTAATCCTGATGGCGTGCAGCACAGGGGATTGACTGTTACACAAACAAACCCACATCTCACCTGCAGCAGGTATTTCTGGCTGCCGTACATGACGTATTGCGGGGCCAGACTGTAGATCATGTAGCTGGTGTGGAGAACGATGAGGAGGAGGATCATGCAGAGGAAGAGGAGGGCCTGCGGTCGGGTTCTCTGAGGCCTGATCTTATACAGCTGCACAAAAAGAAACAAAAACATCCTTATATTTCTCATACGACCAAGTACTACGAGTGTACAGTACTCTGAACCGCAGAAATGCTCTATACAAATAATGTTGCATTAAGAGCAACAAAAACAAGGATAGATATAGCAGAACTGCAATAATGGAATCTTTCAAAACATAGAGGGTCAAAACGGAAAACATTTTTCCAAGTAAAAGGTGTAGTTATGGCACAAGGTAAAATTGCTGAAATGAATAATCAGAATTCTTCAAAGTAATTTTCCTAAGCCAGGTGCCTCGGTGCATTACTAAATTCTGCTACACAATCCTTGCCCAATATTTTATGTTGGATTTGTAATGAAAAACCAAGTATTATTGAAATGAATTGTTATTAATAAATTAAATATGTATTGTTTTACACAGTGTATCAATATTTTGTTTCAGTTTTTATATACAGTACAGCAAATCAGCACATTATAATTAATTCTGAAGGATCATGTGACACAAGACTTAAGTAATAATGCTGAAAATTCAGCTTTGCATCACAGGAACAAATTACATTTTTTAATATATTAAAATAGAAAACAGTTATTTTAAATTGTAAAACTATTTCACAATATTACAGTTTTTACTGTTTTTCGAGGACATAAATGCAGCCTTGGTGAGCATAAAAGATCTCATTAAAAAACGTTTAAAAAACAACTTTTCCAAACTTTTGACAAGTACTGTATAAGGTTTAATATACACCATATTTATTGTTGATATTTTATATGAAATTGTTTTAAAAAATTCTAGTAGAAAAAAAGAGAAAATTACTGTTGTTATTTTTTTGTAATGAAAAGTATTCTTTTTAATATAAATATGCATTATATAAAATATTTATTATGAACTGTATTTATATATAAACACAAATCAGCATATAACTTATAAAATAGTATTTTAAAAAAAGGAAGTTTTTGCAGTCTCAGTGTACTTAAATTTTGCCTAGACAAACTAAATGGCCAAATTTGATCATTAAAATTCAGTACAATAACACTCATGCCAGCATAAAAATGCTTAATAAAGCAGGTGAATGAAATTTGGGGGTTGGGAGGTGGGTTGACTGTTGTGTCCCACCCGTATCCAGAAGAACCAAATCCCCATGTTACGGATCCCAGCCATGGAAGTGAAGACAAAGTACATGGTGATGATGGTGATGAGAACATAGTCCAGTGGGAAAACCTGAAGAAAGAAGAGAAAAATCAACCAGTTTTGGACGACAGCTTGATCTATTTCAGCCATTCGCCAGGGCTACTATGCAGTCTCTTTTTCATCTCCACACAACACACACTTTTCAGGTCTGGGTGTCAACTAAAAGAACCATTACCCTGACAATGAAGATGGCTGGAAGGCCATGACAGTGTTGTCCACTTTCACTGCCTTTTTTGTTTGTGTACCAGAGTGGTTTTCAGAGTAAGTGATGCATGTTTCACAAACCACACAATGCTGGAGGCACAAAATATATATATATATATATATACACGCTCTCACTTTCAGCGGTGGCCTAAAATACTGTCACTCCTGTGCTAGAGATGTATCGCTCCACAACTCTGAGGTGATCTTTCAGCAATCCTGACTATTTTAAATGCATTTCATCTCAAAAGTGCCACGGGAAGCACATGGCAGAACTGTTTGAAAGTCAAGCTAAAAATGATCTTTGAAAAATGAAATGATCCTGTTCCTGGAAGAGCAGTTGGCTCGTAGAAACAGCAATGCCTCTTCCGTTGGCAGCTTGTCCTCCATAAGTCCACTGGAGCTGAAATGAGCAAAACACATACTGAACTTACCTGTTGGCCCCACATCGCAGACGGAAAATGGTCAGTGACATCATGAAGTACAAATTAGAAATGTTTCTGGAAGCATGAGCAATAATTTTCCGGCCTGCGTGTCTTATCCTTTTGCAAATTACTTTTCTTTTTCCATTTTCACTTGGCCTAATTGCAGAAATCAATGGTCTGGATTTCTGAACAATTTGGTTTAATCAAGCCATCTTAATTAGCGGGTGAAACAAGTGATCATATTTTATTCAAGCACATGGAAACTGATCGCTGTGCTACTTGAAGTATATTGAAGGATTTGAAATCTCTTCCAAAAGCACTAAATGATGAAAAGCACACTTATTTCTGATTCATAAATGGCACTTAATTCAAAGGTCATCACATCTTTTTATGTGGCAAGCGGCCACAGACTACAGACAGAGTGATAAACTGTTCAGTGTCTTTTATTTTATTTCAAGGATTTGGACATTGTCATACTTGCAGATTGTGGTGCAGTGTCATCACATTTCCTGGTTTCTTTTGAGCAGCTAAGATACATAAATGCAACCACAAATGAACCTGAAACTACAACTTTCAAGCATTATGAATCTCAGACACACGGCCTTGAAATGAGCTTAAAATCTGATTGAGGTGAATGTTTAGTCAGACCCAGTGAAATGCATATCTAAATGGTGCTGATTTCTTTAAGTAGCACAAAAACATGAGGGTACAGTTCCAATTTTAAACTGTGAAGAAGAGTGAGTGAAGAATATGTTGAAAAAATATGTTGGGCTTCACCGTCTACACAAATCGATACTATATTCAAATCTACCCACTACGAATTTATTCTTTGAGAATGTTTTACACTTAAGCAATACAGCCTAATTAGAGGAAGTAAACTGCTATTGATGATGTACACTGCCGGCCAAAAATGTTTGAGTAAATGTATGATTTTCATGATGGTAAAATCCTTTTGATCTGCCAGCTTTTGCTTGAATACTTTCAGAAGAAAGTGAAAACGGTAGTGTATGAAAGTTTTAAATTATTTTTTGTTGGAAAACTTATAGTTATTATTAAACATTAAAAAGTTGAAGAAAAAAAGCAGCCAACAAAGGCACATATGTGAAACTCTTCAATACTGCTTTAAAAGCATCTCACGATGCCCTTCATGAAGTTTATTTAACATTTATTGGCCACTACATAATTATCATGCTTGAATTTTTGCTATTTTATAGTTTTTCATTCCAATAGGAAGAAACATTAAAAACAGCAAAAATAAGGAACGAGTAGGTGTGTCCAAACTTTTGATTGACAGAGTGCACTTGCCAATTAGAGAATAATGCTGCTTGTCTTGGCAGAAATTGTCTACGGTGAGCAGATCGCATTCTTCACATCTCTTGTGACAGGCAAGTGCTATTCTGCTACTAAGTTTTGTAGTAAAGCCAAAGCGAACAATGCTTTCCATTTTCTGGTACCTTCTCCTCCTGAGTCATTACACAACTCTGGTTGCACACAACTGTCACTAGCACTCATGTCGAGGACACAAACGTAACGTGATTCTGAGACAAAAGAAAAAAATAATGCTGCTCACCGGTTGCAGTGCCAGCAGTAGCTCATTAAGAGGGTTGGTTAGTTTGGTCCCAAAGATGATAAATCCAGTGCTGATACCAGCTGAATGTAAAGCCTTATCCAGACTGCAACAAGACAAACACATTTAACAACATCATCACATAAGAGAATGAATTAAAAACATCATTAACTACAGTTCTCCATGGTCTGCTATAGAATGATGGTACATTATTGTAAGTGTGAGCCAATTTACAGCGCTGCGGGTGTTGATGAATGTGTGTGTACAATAACAACAGATTTATGGTTACTCCAGCACTGAATCAAAGTGTCCCTCAAATGCACGGTGCTCTGAGGGGACGCCATTCTTCCTGTGCATTTCAATGCGGTGAGTCATTTGTTGGTAAAATTTGAACGTGTGTATGTAAGAAAAATAATTTAAATGGGGTAGAGACTGCTATCAAAGTGATATTTTGCGCAGGTTGATGGAACTTACTTGGAAATAAACAAGGTGATGAAGAACAAAAGGGCCACCAGGATGAAGAAGACCCCAAGCAAGATCTGACAAGAAAAAAAAAAGAGGAAAAGTTACAAAAGTGTTGGACAAACTACTTTAAAAGTTTAGTAACTCGAAAAAACTAGTGGAATAGTGGAATATCCCAAAATTGCAAAGCACAACCATAGAAAATATGCACAAAAAAAACATGACAGATTAAAAAATTAAATGTGCTGCTTAATATTTTTGTGGAAACCTTGATACGTTTTTAATGAATAGAAAGAACAGCATTTATTTCAAATGGAAATTTGTTGTAACAATGTAAAAGTCTTTAATGTTACTTCTGATTAATTTAATGTGTCCTTTTTGAATAAAATTTAAACTTTCTTCCAAAAAAGAAAATATCATATATGATATTCAAAGATATGCAGAAAACAAAAATATACACTTCAGCACCAAATGTTTGTGCAGAGGACTGAAACTCCCTATTGGTCCATCATGTCTAACCCAGAGGTCGAGTTGTTTTTTTACACATGGCCATATGGTGCGACCCACCTCAGACTGTCGCCAAGAGTAATATGGACGACATGGTCACAAGCTCTCTAAATAAGGAACAGACTGAACGGCAGAGAAAAGAGTAAATGAACAAAGACGGAGACGCAAACACTCACAACCCACAAAGCAAAACAAAACCAATATGCCAGACTGAACGGCTGCCTTTGACTGGCCTCCCGGAGTTCACGTCTGCTTGACTTGACTTGAGGGAGTAAACAAAACCCTGAAGTGTGCAGTAATTACTCCAGATTTTCACAAAAAAAAAAGGAAAAGAGGTGGCAAAAAGAAAAAAAAGAAGAAAAAACAAAGTTAGAACAAGTGGAAAATACTTTATAGAGACATAAAAGATGGACACATCACTCTATCTATCTATCTATCTATCTATCTAAAAATACAGAATACATATTTCACATTTATGCTAACATTGTTTTATGCAATAATTACATAACTAGAAATGTTTAGACTAAACAATGCTAATACCAACTCTGACTCCTAACGAACATTCACAAAAGCAAGTGACATGCATTAGACATACATTTCCCTCAAGAACAATATGACAGATTGTGAACTGTAGCGAGAACATAGATTTGTAAATGAGCGTGAATCCTCCTTCGAGACATAAACTATAACTAATTCAAACGAATGACTGCGAGTTATTAGTGATGCTAGAATTACGCTTTGTGGTTAAAAACACAGCTGGAGCTATTGTAAGAGTATATTAGGAATTTATGTCTCAAGCTGTTGCTGTAACACCAATAATAAACGCTTGCAGTTATAGTTGTAATAACCGTGACAGCCAGAGCTTTAACTTTACAGAAAGGAGTACATTAATAACAAAAGTTACAGCATCAAGCAATTCATAATTCAGCATGCCTTCAGCTACACAACAAAACCACAGCCTTCAATATAGAGCATAAACACAGCTACCTAAACTCATGTGTGCCTGTTTTAAGTTCCTTTAGGAAGGTACCTACATGAGGTTACATGTCAACATGTTTTTTCCTGTGTTATTGTTCCCCTTAGAGAGGCCTGGTGGACCACCACAACTGTCAAAGACATTTCCACAACCATCTACTCAAACATCATGCCCACATTAGTAGAAAAAATACATAAATACCATAAATAAAGAGGCAATTTTTAGAGGCAAAATTATGCCAAATTTAAACGGTAAAAAGCACTTCTGAAGTGGCATTTAGGTGTCTTTACACAGACAGTTTAATGCTGCTCAGAGGTGGTTTAAATGCATTTAAACAGCAATTACAATTGTATACTTTGATACTCGGAGCTGAGGTGGGTCTGAGCAAGCATAATTTAGTCTGTCAATTGATCCAGCATTTATACTAAATTTTGAGCACAGAGCAAAAGGTGTAAAGGTGCCTTTAAATGCAAAAGAGAGCAAAATAGAACACAATGTACCACAAAATAGAACACAATCTCCAAAATAGAACACAATTTACCAATGAATTATATAACATCAAAGCTGATAAAGTGTTAAGGATGCATATTTGCCTTGAGGAAGGTATTCAGAAACGGTTAACTTTTCTCATCTCTTTGTTTATTTCACATTTTGCACAATTTCAGGCTCTGTTTGTTTATCTATATCAATTTTAAATTTGCAGTGGCTTGTTTCCCCATGTTTGGCTATAACAGACCGCTCGAGGCCCCTGGCAGTCAGAAGCCCCTGGTCACACTGGCCTGGTCCATAATCGTCCTTGCTCTGAGCTCTGCCAAGGGCTGCTTTATCAGGGCACTGTCTGAAAGTGCATTACGGGAGAGATTTTTTTAATATCCTTTGAATGATAATGAAAGTCTCTATAGGTATCACACATGCACAGGCTTCATAAACAGGTTTATTTCATTTTATAATTGGACTCGCGACCACCTGCCACTGCTGTCATTCCCGCGGCCTGCTGGGTTCTAATGTGCAAACCTCTTGACACGTGTGGAACTGCGCGCACATCTACTACAGCTCTACAGTTACAAGCAAACCACCGTGACGACTATACGTATAGATCCAGCGTGCTCGTTACTTGTCGCAAAGGGAGGAAATATGGGCAATTTGCATGGTAAGTGTTGTGTTTCATCTTCTCGAGGCTCATTAAAAAACCTAAGCACCTCCAATTCACCACTTTCAATTTTCCGAACCAATTTCCGCTGCAGATGAAACGGTAAACACAATAATTAAAATCAATCAAACTTAATCAATCAATCTGATACAGAATTAAGGTCAATTAACCTGCTCTCTTAATGGAATCAATCACATCTGCCGGGTCCACATTAAAGGGTAATAGAAGTGTGGGTTCATGTGTATGTGTACGCACATTCATGTGTGCAATCTATTAGTCTGTGCTGACAGCTGAATTTATCTAAACTCATCAACAGGGACTCACACGTATCAAATCACCCCATTGGACCACCCATGCAACAGTTAACACACCACCCACTGGGCCTCATTTTCTACAGCCGCACGACTCTGGAGAATATGAAGAGGAGATGCTGACCTCAGACAGATTTAAATGCTCTGAAAACCTTTGCAATAAATCATTAAATTTGCACTGTAAATCAAAGACAAATGCTAAAACAAGTGCAGTGCATCATGGCAGCGTAAACGAGGTGCAGTGACTGATGGAAAGATCCATTTGGCAGACAGATTCCTCTCAGTATGCATTTCCCCCGAAGCTCTTATGGGAAAATTAGTAAATCTCAAGCCTAGTTTAGGTATAAATAGAGTCTGGAGTCTATCATTAGAGTGCCATGTTCATGTCTGCTGCTAGTGGGCTGCTAAAGACTGAAACGAGGAAGCCCTCTGGTGCAGAGCATGCTGGGAGAAGAAATGATGCAAAGAATAACAGCAAATGTATGAAAGACTTTAAAGATAGGCTCGAGGAGTGCAGAAGGTTTGTGACAATCACAGCTATTTTGTGCATCACTATGTATATTTAAAGGGACAGTTCTCTGTAAAATGGAAATCCTGTCATCATTCACTCATCCACATTTTGCTATTTTCAAGCTTAATAGCCTCAGTTTACATGAATAGGCAGGATACTCTTTAATCATCACTTTTTGTGTCCCATAGGAGAAAGAAAAGTCGTAATAGAGCATGTTAGCATATGGCTTTTAACAAGGCCAAGGTCTCAATGAGCACACATATTGGAAAAGAGCTGGCAAATAAATAAATAGAAATATTAGATATTCAATAAAAAATGGCTTCATTAGCTGCACGAAAGCAAAGCAATAAGGCGAAATAATGCATCTAGCAAAGTGGTTGCTCAGTTTGGCAAATCTGTGCCAAGGTGATAAAACCCAAAGGTTTTCTTGATTTTCTAGGGAATATGTGTTGGCATTCAAATGAAGTCATAACGTACGAGTTACATCAAAGTCACCATGAAAATTAATTTCCTTCACACCTCCCCCTTGATAGACTTTGCAAGATAGGATAATGGCATAATGGAACAATTAATTAGGAAGATGACGAAAATGCTTGAAAAACATCAAAAGGGAAAAAAAAGCATATAAATGGTAAGTGTTATATAGTATAAGTCTAAGCTTATATATAAAACATTTATGTAAATCATACTTTATGCAACTGTTCTGGAACTTTTAATGATTTTATTACCAAACCAAAGGAATGTTTTAAAGTAAACATGAAACAGCACCTGCAACCCATTTTACTTCCATAATGTAATGTATTTACAAGTGAAACAGAAAAATTCAAACAGACCTGAATGAAAGTTTGCAGACAGCATCTAAATTTATTTACCATTATTACATTAACCTACATTAAATAAATGGTAACAGACATTAAATTACCGGATTATTAAAAATTTAAATTTTAAACTTGATTTAAACTCGACATTTATAACAATGTCGAAATAGCTATTTGGCTATTAGTTCACCTTAACAAAAAAAAAAAAAAAAACACTGACAGCATAAAGAAAGAAAAGTTATTTCAGATGCAGAAAAACATTCTGATAAAGAGCAGGAACACTTATTGTGTTATTACAGTAAACAGCTTTTTATTTTTTTGAAGAGGTTTGTCATAATTTAGTCTTTCTCTCACTCTAAGAATTAAAACAATTTAGTGCCACCTTATTAAAATAAACTCCAGCCCCATTTTTAATGCAAGAATTTACATTTATATTTATGCATTTGGCAGACACTTTTACATAGTCTTGAAAGTTTACATTTTATCAGTTCATGCATTCCCTTTCTGAACAATGAACAGTGAATGTGAAAATATGGCTGCTCGCATGTTTTCAATTGTCAGAAAGTTGTACAAATTCAGAACCAGCCATCTTAGTTTCAATAGATGGTCTCACTGAGATGTTTAAAAAAAAAAAATTGTTTTTAGAGTACACTGAACAAAAAAAAAAAAGGAAAAAGTAATTTCAAAAAGTAATTTCTTTTTGCATGACCTCTGTGATTATAAGCAAAACACGCAGCACAACTGTCACAAACAGAACCACATCAATGTGGCCAATCAGGAGTTGCAAAACTCCTGCAAAAAAAACTGCAAAAGGCACATGTAGAAAGTCAATAAACTTAATCTGAGGCAAAACTCAACCTACCTTCATAGGACGGAGAGCAGAGCCCACTTTATTGCAGCAGGTCCTCTCTGCGATCTCCAGGTGACGGCCCCGCCGATGCAGCACCTGTAGTTTAGCTTCAAGATCCTGGAGGTTCCTCCGGTCTCTCATAGAGAGAGGACGCCCATCAGCACACTGAAGAAAAAAGTTCAAAATTGCTTATTGCATAAAAATACATACTGTTTTTTATAATATGAGTATGGTTTCAGCAAATCAGCTACCACAAAAGATGAAGCTGGTACAAACCATTGTTTATCCTTGTTTACATTTCTGCATTTGGTGATTCAATTAAAAGATATACTGTTACAGCTAAAGGTTTGTTTGTAAACCAATATTTAGTGTGGTCTGGGTCATATTTTCCTTTAGCTTATGCAATTCTGTTCATGGTTTATGCAGACAAAGGATGTCATATAACCTAACCATGTTGGCCTCTACCTAATTTTTGCCAAAACACTGTACAACCTTTGACACCAACATATAGGAAGATATGGAAAGAGTTTTCTCCTTCCTTTTAAGCCTTTTTATTTTACTATCTTAACTACACTACTGTCCAAACATTTGGGTGTCAGTAAGATGTTTTTGAAAGAAGACTCTTACACTCACACGGGCTGCAATTATTAGATTCAAAATACAGTAAAATCCATAATAATATTGTGAAATACTATTATAATTCAAAATAACTATTTTCTATTTTAACATTTTAAAATGCTTATTCCTATGATGCAAAGCTGAATTTTCAGCAGTCACATGATCCTTCAGAAATCATTCTAATATGCTGATTTGCTGCTCAAAAACATGTATTATCTTATTATCAAAGTTAAAAACAGTATTTTACTGTCATTTTTGATCAGTTTAATGCATCTTTGCTGAATAAAAGTATTAAAAGTATCCAAAACTTTTGAACAGTATTATATAAATTGCATTCTTTATTTGCATCTATTGACAATCCTCAGATAAATTTTGGGTCGAGACCCACCAGTTGAGAACCACTGACCTCAAGGACAGCAATGGACAAGCAGCTCCTCTTAAATAAAGTGAGCAGAGCTCTGATATGAATTCAATTCACACACACAGAGACCTTGGCTTTGAGCTTGTCTATCTGGTGCTCCACCTCCTCCATATCTTCAGTGTTCTCCAGCCGCTCGTACAGGATGCTGCGCGTGCCTTTAATCAGGTTCAGTGGCAGGACGGACATCCCGTACGCCTGACATGGAGAAAGAAAGAGCATTAAAGACCAATTATACACCATTCACAGTCATCAGGGAGAGTGCCACCACAATTTTACCAAGAGTCCCGCTGAACGCCTCTAAGTGCCACTGTGCAGGGGGAACTAAATCCATACATTATGACACTTGATAATAAAAGAGCACTTTCTAAATTGTCATTCAGAAGCCCACTGAATCCATGTATGTGTTTTCTGTGCAATGAGGGTGAAGAAGAGGAGATGAAAAGTGTGTGAGAGTGTGTGCTTGTATGCAGCGACCATTTTGAGATGTACGGCTTGATTTCCTGCAATGCACAGCCTAACAGTGCCCCCATGTGACGGCACGAAGGGCACTTTCACATGCACAATGCATCAGAGAAGAAATATCTGAGCTCATGTAAGGAAATATGATCAAACCCTGCCGTGTCTGAGGGCCGTAAATCAGAGGTTATTTCAACACCCTGAGCTCATTGATGTTTTTTTTCCCATCTTGGCATTAGGAAGTGCAGGTCTTACGCAGTGAGCAGAGAAAGGCTTGGGTCAGAAGCCTGCTAGCCTTCTCAATATGGGCTTTGCGAACTTTAATTAAAAATAAAGACCATCTTCAATACTCTCCTGGTGGCAAATCAATACAGGCAGAGAATAAAAGAGACCAGGTTGTGCGTACACACACACCATGAGAAAAATGCATTCTGCCATTTTCAAAAGCTTTCATATCAAAACGCTGACAAAAATCAGCGGCACAATTAGATCTTCAGAAGGTGACTAAAACACTGGTGACCTTTTTATCTTCTCTGCCGAAGATGCTTTTAAAGCAGGAAACGTGACATTCTCTGTAAAACTCGTCGTTTGCTAGAGTCAAGCCGAGTGCGTGCATGCATGCATGCATCCGTCGCCACAGGCCGTGACACCCTCTGCTATGAATCACGAGGGCTCTAAAGGCCGGACCATGTCCCGAATACCAAGCTCTCCTCATAAAAGAGGAATCTGTCCTGCAGCCCCAGTGAGACATCTCCTCCTCCTTCGCCTCCTCTTTCCCATTCTTTCCTGCCCTCCTCGCCCCTGCAGTCCATCAAGCGTGAGAAAAATAAAAAAAGACACTCCAGACAAAAACAGGTGTGTTCTGTGCTGATTGGAAAAGGAGACCCGAGGCAGGAGACAGAGAGAGAGTATGATACTTTGAGAAGGAGGGCGAAGAGAAAGAGAAAAAGAGGAAAGGTGGAGAGATGGAAGATGAAGGCGTTGTGGTTGTGAGCTGGGAGATCGGAGGAGAGAGGGATGAAAGTGGGATCGGAGAGAGAGAGAGAGAGAGAGAGAGAGGAGCAAAAGTGGAGGCGTACACCCCCTTACACAAGGATGCTTTTGTTCAAAGTGTGTGCTTTTTGTGGCTTTGCAAACCAAAAAAAACATCTAGATAACAAAATATTTAAACCAAATTCTATTTTAATCTATTATAAAAAAAATTAGTTATTTAGTGTTTTGAGAATAATCTCATAATAGTCATTTTTGTAAAAATAAAGTTCTAGATAATGAAGTCATAACATTGCTCCCCCATGCTTTCAGAAATGGCTTGTGGAGATGGTCTCTGTTTTAAACCTTTAAAAAATTCGGCTTAACGAATCAGTCTCTTAATTTTTCCAAGGTCTGGGGTCCCTTCCTCCAACATTAACATAATAGTAGAACTTATTATACTATTTATAGTAATTATCTGTTATATTTTTGTGGTGATTTTTGTCCCTGTCCTTCCGTGATTTATATTCATTTTATGTATTTTATTTAGGCATTATTGTAATTTATAAATTCGTCTGGCTTTTTTTTTTTTTTTTGGGTGGGGGCTCAGGTTGTTTGATTGCTGTTGTTATTAAACGAAAAAAATGCAAACAGATGTATGGAGAATTCAGCATGCATTAAGCAATGGTCTTCTGCCAGATGGTGTTTCTTCTGTCCTTTTTGGTGTCTGTAAATTAAATACAAACGTGTTACACTGCTGGAAATGAGAGGCTAATTCTATTTGCTGTTGCTTTGTAAATATAACACTGTCAATTTACACCGTCCATGCAGGTGTGGAGCACACTGTGTTAGAGAGAAGCACACCTGTGTCACTTGTCATGGTGAAAACTAAATTAATATAATATCTAAAACGTTTTATAAAATGCATACTGCAGCTCTGGTTCTGGGCGCTGATTGGTCAATACAACGTTTCAGCTAAAATGGTAAAAACTAAGTATAGTTAGTGTGCAAAAGAAACTGAATAGAAGAGGAGACCTAAGAAAATTAAAATTGTGGCAATTGTTGTTGAAGTGGCTCCTCAGATGCACCCAAGACGGTGAGGAGGAGGAAGAGGCTCTCTTGCCAGTCACAGGTCATTTTTGCAGCACTATGATTAAATCAGTGGAAATTAATGCGGTCACCCTCTCATTGGGAATCAGCATCTTTGGGCAGCAGATTTAAGAGGTAGAGGAACCCTCCAGGGCTGAATGTCAGAACGCCAGCCAGACTTTTAAATCACCACTCTGTGTCACACAGCACAGGGACCGAGACGGCCCACGGTCAAGCGGATAGATCAAAGAGCCGTGATATACGCTCATATGCATATGCAAATATTACATGCATATTAAAAAGTCAGCGGGTCAATAATTTTCATTGTAACGTCACACCAGCAGCAAAATGAGCTTGATATAAGACCTCTGCATCTACATTAGCCAATGAAGGACGTTAAATGGGTTCAAGTGAGAATGCAAGTGGCGTTTTTTGATGTCTAAAACTACTCAACCACAGCACAGTTTAGACTTTGGGAGGTCAGGAACTGCTTTGAGCAGAAAGTTTTTTGAACATAAAACACACTTTTGCACCTCATAACATTGAGGGTGATAAAGGCTTCTTGAAATGGCATCTTGGAGCAGGACAAAGGAGGGTCTACGAGTACATGAAGGTGTCAAAAAAGGAGGGCCCTTTCAAATGATAAACACGGATGAGGTGACGAGTTCAAGGTGATTACTAATGGGAAAAGTTTAAACTAAAGTAGCAAGAACTGACGTATACTGTACACAACTGATGAGAAAGACTAGCCATTTAAAAACTATCAGTGGAAGGTTTAAAATAAGTTTGCAAATGCTTGAATTCACTCTTCTGAGGATTAAACAAAATATGAGCCATTGTGCAGGAAGTAAAAAAGAGGTGTTTCAAGTGCAAAACCACTTTCTTCAGTTCAAAGAACAAACAACATTTTCCTAGAAGGAGCTCTTCCGCATTTTCCCGAACAAGCGATTCACCCCCAAACAGCCTGAAATAACCAAACTTTTGCAACTTCATGCTGTTTCACTTAAAAAGCACAATTAAAACTCCCAGCATGATTGTTTTCAAGAGCTGGCCATCCAAGCTTTGGATAGGTAAGTTAGCTTTGCCCACCCTGAACATATGGTACTTCAGAGGCTTATTAACAAGCCGAGGCTCCTGTTTGTATGTGCTTAGGTTGAATATTAATTTCCCAGTAGCTCAGCAAAGTGTGATGTTGGCCAAAAACAGCAAGTGCTGAAGGTTTGAAATGCTTGCTTTAGCGTTTAGTTGAAACGCAGCCGGCCGTGGTGTTGTCATTACGAGTTTACATCTCGGCCAGTGGTTTGAATTAAGAGCAAGTGGCCACCTTGGCTCAAAGTGCAGTGATAAATTAACCTGCCCAGCCTGGACAACACTGCGGCTGCATACGGTGCCCATCACTTAGATTCCATTAGGTTAATCATGCATAATAATAACACATAGGCCAGTATGATAAATCACCCATCGCTTTGGAAACGTGGATTGGGGAGGATGGGTGATTCGGCTTCATTGGTGTAGAAGGGGAGGAGGGCTGAGAAAAGAAACAGTAGGAAAGAGAAAGTGATATAAGGACAGCCTGAGTGAGTGAACCCTGGTTTTTGTCAAGGAATCTTTGATTGGTTTTGAGTCTCTGTACCACAACAGAAAAGATCAAAAACAACAGCACACTAGGAGTCTTTCTTTCTCCATAAGCGACAAGACGAGGTCAGAAAGAAGAACATTACTATCCTCAGAGCGTTCTGAAAATTGTCAAAACTTTTTAATACAGGCCTGTATTCAACAGCTTGAAAGTCTCTGTTATGTTCAATTCAATTCAAGTTTATTTGTATAGCGCTTTTCACGATACAAATCGTAGCAAAGCAGCTTTACAGGAAATGTACTACAATTTGTACTACAATTATGTGAAAAACACACTTAGAGCAGCGACTTAATAGTGCCTTAATAGACTTAATAGCAGCAGTAACCCAATATTGTACTTCTTACAGATTTTTCATAATTAATATGCAAAACTAAATGTGCAAATTTAATTTGTTGTATATACTATTTTTTTTTATATTAAATCATTAATTTTAGAGTTTAATATGTTTTTTTAAAGACTGGGGACAATAAGATTTTTACTGTTTTTTTTAAATAAGTCTCTTATGTTTATTTAATATGGTGATTTATTATCAATGTTGAAAACAGTTGTGCTGCTTAATTATTTTTATTATTTTGGAAATTGTGATACTTTTTTCAGGATTTTTTGTTGAAATTTTTTTTTATTTAAAATAAAAATATTTTTAACAATACAAGTCATTTATTGATAAATATCATTTATCAATCTAATATATCCTTGCTAAATAAAATTATTAATTTCTTTCAAAAAAAATAAATAAAGCAACCTGACCTCAAACTTTTGAACTGTAGTGCATATTGTTACATTTCTATTTTGAATAAATGCTATTCCTTTCAACTTTTTATTCATCAAACGATCCTGAAAAAAAATCACAAAATATTAAGCATCTATTATTATACATGCACACACCCACGCAAACACCATTTCAGAATTCACAATACCAATTTCGTTATCACTGCAAAAATGATTATGCTATTGAATATGCTCCTTTATTTCAATTTAAATATTTAAATAATTATTTAAAAATAGTGTGCCACAGTGCAAGATATTCCACCTCATTTTCTTCAATCCCTGATAAAGCGGAGATTCTCATAGCCCAGTTACTCATGATGTCGGCGATGAAAAATGGATGACATTAACAAGTGTTACAGTACAATCAATTTATCTTATTCGAATAGAACAGCTACAGTATGCTGAAGGAATCAGAATATGGGCATTTATTAATGGCCTTCAGGCTCAGATATATAAATAGAAGAGAGATAACAGGGCATATACATCACGCCGACATCTCAGGCACACGTCCACACACATCGGTGAGAAATGACAGCATGCCATTTTGAGCGATTGCAGGCCAAAACACAAGAATCACAACATTTCTAACATTGAGGGGCCGTTTCATCATTCAGGATGACTACAATCAAAGACTGTTTCCATACAGGTGGCTTTTGTGTCATATGAGAAACCTACACATCTGGACTCTACAGTCACTTCAGGAAAACTATTCTCTTACACATCTAGAACTGCAATAAACACTTTCTAGTTGCTCTCATTACATAGTCAAAACACTGACACTTGTTCAACCAATGGCATGAGTTTAGGGCGGGACTATCTGTTTCTTCATCCAATGAACGATAAGACAGTGTTTTTGCAGTTTAGTGATACAAGTGGTACAGAACTTACGCACTTCAGCCTATAAAAGAATAGACAAACAGAATGTAATTGTGACATACGTAAATTGTGGGCAGAGACCTGCATATTATGTCTAAAACTGCTTCCTACGACAGTGCTGAGCAGTCTCTTCACACAACCCTCTTAAAGGCATACAAATCAATGGGGCACAAGTAACCACCCACCATTACCAATTCTCTGTTGGCCACTCACCGTGTATGTGATCACTGCCAGCATGCCAATCAAGGTGAGCGAGCTGATGGAGAACGACAGGGCGGCCAGGCCATCTGCAAGACAGGGGGAAATGTATTTATGACATGGGCCAAATGCAGAGCTCTGTTAAGTTTTGGTCATACGCCAGATATTCAGAGCAGTTCCTGCCCCCCAGGGAAATTCCTCAATGCACCTCATCTTCTCTCCTCTCTTACTATCATTTCTCTCAGCCTCCTCTTACTCTGACATAGTTACTGAAAGGTCAGCAAAGTTTTTGCCCTCTAAATTGTAAAGGGGTCATATGATGTTGTTAAAAAGGACATTATTTTGTGTATTTGGTGTAATGAAATGTGTTTATGCAGTTTAAGGTTCAAAAAACATTATTTTCCACATACTGTACATTATTGCTTCTCCTCTATGCCCCGCCTTTCTGAAATGCGTCGATTTTTACAAAGCTCATCGGTCTGAAAAGCGAGGTGTGCCCTGATTGGCCAGCTATCCAGTGCATTGTGATTGGCCGAATACCTCAAGCGTGTGACAGAAATGTTACGCCCCTTACCATACTGTGATGGAGCAACGAGACAAAAACATTAAAAAACCCATTATAAGCGAGGCATTTGTTGCATCCAGTGGGGACATATTTACGGATTATAATGACTTATACTGTCATTTTACACGTTATGTTGCATCGCGCCGCGTAAACATAAAACCATGTCGGCATTTGTGATCGGAGAATGACAAACAACAAGCCCTACTCTACACTGCTCAAAACTCGCGTTTGAATCATCAGTGGCAAATTCTTTAAATATGAAAACGAACTTACAGACTGTGAGTCAGAACAGCCGGCATTGTAGGCTACTCTCCCAGGAAACAGTCCTCCATAAAATGCGCTGCACACATCTGAAGAATATTTGTGTTGAACAGTTCTGGAACAGTGTTGTAAATACAACTTAACCACTGATTTCTAGTTGTGTCCTGTTTTGGAAGGCCAAACAAAGTAGTTTTGCTTTCACAACGAAACACAGCCTCACACACGGCGGGCTTGAGTGAGCGTAGGCCGGCGGGCTTGAGAACGGTGCGGCCGGCGGATTCGATGAAGGAGCGGCAACCACATGTGATGACCCTGGGCTGGACTCCGCTTCGTCCACGGTGAAAGTCGATCCAGCGATCCACAGCGCGAAGTTGATGTATTTCCTCAGCGACCAGCACGGATCAGCTCTAGGCATGAGGAAGCGGATATCGTCCTCTTTTGGAAGGCCAAACAAAGTAGTTTCGCTTTCACAACGAAACACACAGCGTCTCCACAACATGGCGGCGGCAATAATACTACAGCGAGAATAAAAGTTACGCCTTCTTTCTTTGCGTGAACATTTGGGGCGGTGTTATGCAAATCTTCCCACACAGTGACGTAGACATGTGGGTGTGTGTTTAAATGAGACGTTTTAGGAGGGCGTGGACAAGTCTTAACTTTTATAAAGGATATCTCTTTGGATTTGAGACTTTAGTCTTTGCAACTTTAGGGATCTTATCTATGCACGAACAGTTTGTAACACTCCAAAGAGAAAGGAAAATTTGAAATAGCATCATATGACCCCTTTAATAGTCACAATGACATGTTGAAAATATAAAGGACATTAAGGAAAGTTCTTCAATAAAAATATGGCTTTATTTAGTAGTCGATATCAATACCAGTAAAATTTCACAATTATTGATACCACAGCAAAAGCTAATATGCTACTAAACATTCTGCTTTATTTAGAATGTTTTTATATCATATTATTACATTATATTATATTATATATTATATTGTTGTTGATGATTAACAATAATAAATACTAATATATGAATACATTAAACATTATGGAATATAAAAGTGCTTTAAAAGTATTTCAACTTAAAAGAAAGTAAATTAAGTAAAAATTTAAGCATTGATCTTCACATTTATTAAGTAATTGTTCAAGTAAATTACCTTGAATAAAAATAATAAACAAAATATGACATATACAACAAATTTAAAATGTAAGCAGTATATACTGTTGTTGTTGTTGTTGTTGATAAATAATAATAATATAATAATAATAAATATTAATATAATATAAAAATAACAATTTATATTTAAACTATGGAATGCAAAAATACTTTAAACATACTTTTATAACAATTAAATAGATTAAGCAAAATGTTTAAATGTAGTAATAAAAAAATAAATAAACAAATGACAAGAAATACAATAAATAAAAATATATATAATTTTTTATTTCAATGTTAAAAGAAGGCCTTTTACTAATGAAATATATATATAATATATATAATAAATAACCTTCATTATTCAAACTATTTTTGTTTCATGAATATATAGTGAATATACAGTATGCTGAAAATATAGAATGTGTGCAGTAAAAGAAAAAAATGCTGAGTTATGCTAGCCTACAAGACTACAAAAAAATTGAGAAACAACCAGACAGCGCCATCTTTCTGCTCTTTCATAATTTAACAGACACACACCTGTATTTTCGCTGTGAATGACTTGACTTCTCACATTCAAAAGAAATTGCTATTTTATATTATATACATATATATATATATATATATATATATATATAATAAATACATGCATGTGTTTGTATTTATATATACATAATAAATATACACAGTATACACACATATATTATGTAAACAAAAACTTTTATTTTGATGCGATTAATCACGATTAATCGTTTGACAGGACTAATTCTTAAAGGGATAGTTCACCCAAAAATTAAAATTTGATGTTTATCTGCACTTGGTACAGTACATTTGACATTTTGTGAATCCCTAGTCCTCAAGACACAAGATGGAACGTGGAACCGAGAAAAAAAAGAAGAGGAAAATGAGTGAAAGGAGGAGAGGGCATGATGCCAGCTGTCAGATATGAGGCCAGCTGAGGCAGATTTATGGGAAGTGACCGCCACCGCACTCCCTGTTAGGATCCCACCTGTCATAGGGAGCGAGAGAGTTGAACACACACAAACTCGCACAATCTCCCTTTCCTCTGGTTCTGAGCTATGGCCCAGCGGAGCAAAACACAGCATCCCGGCAGCCCTGAGCCCAGAAAGCCCCCTTCTGCCTGCAGCCTACCTCAATTGAATGCAACCAACTGTTCTCTGTTTGTTTTCCTCAGGAACTTCTTTATATCACAGAGCAAAACACAGCATCCCGGCAGCCCTGAGCCCAGAAAGCCCCCTTCTGCCTGCAGCCTATCTCAATTGAATGCAACCAACTGTTCTCTGTTTGTTTTCCTCAGGAACTTCTTTATATCACTCACAAAATGACTTCTTTCCATTTTGTTGAACCACATAAAGTCTGAGAAGTGTTTGCTGCACCACCCACCATGTTCCATATACAAAAAGCCCACGAGACACAAAAGCTGATGAGAAGAAATGAAGATGATTACACTCCTGCTTCCTAATGTAGCAAACGGAAGAATATAAAAAGAAGAGGCACTTTGATGTCTGATGGCTGAAATGAGCATTTACATCTGAAAAGGTGTTTCCCTTTGTGATGTCCCCGCTTTTGTTAAGTGGCGAAGGCTCGATGCCGGAGACAATGTCGTTTGTGTTTGGTACGGAAAGCCGCTCTGTTTATGAACTCCTCAGAATGCAGGGAAACCTGCGTTTTCCATCGCTTCCCCGGAAGATTTTCTGAGGGATTGGACAGAGAATATATTGTTTATTATCTGAGGCGGCTCCACAGCTGCTCTAGCGGCTGATTCCTCGGCACTTGGAGAGAGTGGAGGCCCTTATCTCGACATGCAAGGAGCACCTCGGGCTTATGTGCGCCGAGGAGACCGCTGCCACTGAGAAGTGTATATTAAAGAGCTCTTAGCTGCGGTATTCACAACATGAGCTTGCTATGATAACCTCATGGAGATGGAAAGAGGCTTGCTAAAGCCAACTCACTCACTGGATTCTGAATCACAGAAAAAACACGCTGCTCCCATACAATTATCGGTAGAAACATTATCGAACAAAAGTGGCACAAACCTCAATGCACTATATGCACTACAGAAGAGGTTCTCAACTATTTTGATTGAAAGATTTATCTTAATCTTATTTATGTTTTTAGCATAGCCATAGCCATATGCTAGGCCTATATATAATGACTATTAATTATGAGATTATATGTTTAACAATATTATTAAATCACTAGTGTTTTAAAAGAATAACATAATGCAAAATAAATGTCCTGCAAAGGTAATCTAAATGTAAAATAATTATATTCATGTTATAGCCAATAAAGAATAAACAGTCAATATTACAATTCTCTCCAATTTAGTGTTAAAAAACAAACATTAAAAATAAAAATAAATCATTGAAATACTACAAGTGAATTCAGGCATCACAACGTTATATGTACAGTATTAAAAAGGGATATTCATTCGTCATTTTCCACACCCTTAAAACAGATCTGAATGCAAAATTATGTCATCAAATCCAAATTTGATTCAGCGTAGCTGGTGCCTCCTCGTCACTCTAACTCCAATTTAAAATGTGACTGAAACACATTCGGCTCAGTGGGAAGGTAAATCAGAGAACAAGAGCTGGATTCTGGGTCCAGGGCTCCGCTGTATAATTAAGTGGATACTTTTTTTCGAGCCTATGTCTGTGATAAGATCAGATCTCCAGCTGTCTACCCTTCTGCACGCTTCCTCGCCGTCTCGCCCCAGTCTTTCCCGCTAATGGGGAATCTGGTATTGCATTCAGTTTACGTTTTAGGTCTGTTTCACATGGGGGAACCGGCAAGTGAACTGCTGCATATCTGTGGAATCGGTAATGGGCAACCATGGCTTAGCAATGACACTGGGTGGAATTCGTCAGCTGGTCTTGCCGCTTGAGTCAAGATGCTCCTTCGGCAGCTGAGGCTTCTCAGGGACATGATAACCCTGCTTATATAGCACACAGGGTCTTGTTATTAATTTTACAGATGGAGTGGGGATGAGCAGCAGGGTACCACGACCGTCAACCTCAAGCTCTGCTGCAGATTTTGACAAACAAGCCTGTTTCAAAAGGGGCCTTTTTCTGATGTTCCTTCCACCAAAACTTTTTGCTTGATTTCCATTCATTAGGCCAAGGCTACTGGAAGGGCCAATGACAGCTCTAAGACCCCCTCACAGGAATCAGGCACTGTCTCAAAGAGTCACAGACTTACTCCAGGCTATTATTGGATTAGGATGGGTTCCTTAGTGACTCCTGCCAACTTGAGGGCCTTCAAGGGAAAGTGAAGCAAAAGTCACGACCCAACCTAACAAGGGAACTTCTCTGAAGGAACACCATGGTGTTGGCAAATCACTTCCTTTTTCAGAGCAGAGCAAAACAAACCATGGCACAACAAATTACTTTTCCTGGAAGGAAAAATGACGTTACTTGTTATGTGACCTTCAAATGGGCCTTCAGAAGATGATAAGAAAGGCTATAGAGAACACTGACTCAAAAATACTCAAACATGGACATTGGACATAATATAGGAGCCTACTTTCCACAGACTAACTTTCTTTTGCTCAACCAGACACTTAACTATGAAAAAAGAAACTTAAAACAATTAGAAAAGGGATGATCCTTCATACTCGTCAAAGTGAATACCTCAGGGATTTTCATATTTTTTCTTGGATATATATATACCTGTAAGTGCAGGTGCAAACATGGGCCTGCCACTCCTGCTTCAAATGGAAGACCTGATTGACATGTCAAAAGCAGCCAGGCCTTTCCTTTTTCAAGACAGCAAATTTAGGGAGCACAATGAGGTCTGTTGACATTGACGAGACTAAATGTCAGTGCTGTCAAACCCACACATCACCTCTGCTCATGGCTTGGCAGCATCCGTCACTCTCTAAAAAGCACCTGTCGCTTTGGTGTTGTGGCCCCGGAAGGCTTCAACAAAGCTCTTTTGCCATTTTCTTTGCAAGTGCCAGTAAAACTGAGCTGCAATTTCACCTAAAGAGGCCTTTATGGTACTTACGGCTGCTGCCCAGCTCCTCGAACAGATACTGCACCTTCTCCCACTGAGTGGAGTTCTGGTTGGGCGGAGATTCCAACGGAACAAATGTCCTGAAACAGAAATTCATATATGTCATGATGTCATCATTTACAGACTACCATTTAAAAGTTTGGGATTGGTAAGACTTTCTATTTTAATATTTTAGAATGTAATTTATTCCTGTGATGGCAAAGCTGAATTTTCAGCAGTCATTACTCCAATCTTCAGTAATCATTCTAATTGATTCGCTGCTCAAGAAACATTTCTTATTATTATCAGTGTTGAAAAGTTGTGCTGTTTAATATATATATTTTTATTTTTCCAGGATTCTTCGATGAATAGATATTTCAAAAGAACAACATTTATTTTAAATAGAAATCTTTTGTGACATTGTCAATACCTTTACTGACAGTTTTGATCAATTTAATGCATTCTTGGGAAAAAAAAACAGCTGCTTAATATTTTTGTGGAAACCACAACATTTTTTTCCCAGGATGCTTTAATGAACAAAAAGTTTTAAAAACAACAGTTTTTATTCAAATTAGAAATTTCATGTTACATTATAAATCATAGATCGATCCTAGATAAATTTAATGCTAATTAAAGGCATTAATTTATTTTCTGTCTTACTAAACCCAAACCTTTTGAACTGTAGTATAAATTTCAACAACTATCTGACACTCAATGGCTACATACAGTACACACTGAGACTTACAATATGGTTATTACTCAAAAAAAACATTACAACATACAAGGTCATAAAGTAAAGACAAACTCTTCAATCAAATGTACAAAATTACAATAGAACAATATGCAATTTTATCAAGTAAACATGAATACTTGAATGTATGAATTAAAATATATTATGGTTACCAATATATGAATTAAAATATATTATGGTTAGTTTTTTATTGGTTAACTTGAGTGTCGAGGCATATCCAATGAAAGTTACATTTCAAATTATCAATAAAATATATAATTTATCATGAAGGCAAAGCATCAAGATAATTAATTTCAAAGTTCTGCTATACAATTTATTACATACATTTTTACATACATACAGAGTTATAAAGAATGTTCTTTTGATTTATATAATTGAAAGGTAAATAATTTTATTAGTATCTTGAGTAACATTCCACTCCATGAGAGGCGACCACCTTTATGTAGAATAAAACTTTTTCTAGGCCTCTGATAAAGCAGGAGTCTTCATCTTATGTCGGTACACATAATTTTAAAATATCTCTTCAAATTAATTATAAAATGTTCAGTGGAGCACTTTTACTTAAAAGGTAAAATGTCTTATATGTATATATATATTAGGGCTGCACGATATATCGTTTTAGCATCGATATCGCGATGTGCGCATCTACGATAGTCACATCGCAGGTAGTGATGGGAAGTTCGGATCATTTTACCGACTCAGACCTTTGAGTCTCGTTCAGCAAAATGAACAAATCTTTTTTCGAGTCATTTCGTTCATTTTAGTAAAATATAATTCAAATGTTACGTGTTACTTCCCTAACACGTCTACTACTTGCGCAAACGTTGATCACACTACAAACAATACAAAACTATAATGCTATAAGTAACAGGAAAGATTAATTCATTGTTTACCTGGATCTTCAGTCTATGATTAGCTCACCTCACCTTATCTGACAAGTCTTCGTGTTAGAGTCGTTCGTTCATCACGTGACAGCCCCATAAGCTTTAACCTATGCAGTCTGAGCTGGAAAGAGAATTGATTAGTTCATCTCTCGAGCCTTTCGAATCGTTCGTTCTTTTGTCACGTGACGTGACAGCATTGGATAGAGAAATTAGTTTGGGGCGGTCACGTGATGAACGAACGACTCGAAAAACCGAAGACTCGAGAGATGAACTAATCAATTCTCTTTCCGGCTCAGACTGCATTGGTTAAGCTTATGGGGCTGTCACGTGATGAACGAACGACTCGAAAAACCGAAGACTCGAGAGATGAACTAATCAATTCTCTTTCCGGCTCAGACTGCATTGGTTAAGCTTATGGGGCTGTCACGTGATGAACGAACGACTCGAAAAACCGAAGACTCGAGAGATGAACTAATCAATTCTCTTTCCGGCTCAGACTGCATTGGTTAAGCTTATGGGGCTGTCACGTGATGAACGAACGACTCGAAAAACCCGAAGACTCGAAACAGGTGAAATACTTGATGAATTCCAGTACAGAACCTATAGGATGTTGCGCATGCGCAATCACTCCCCGAGACGACTCGTTCTTCCAGAGTCACATTAAAGATTCGTTCAAGAACAACCCAACACTAATCGCAGGATGTGTGATGTTTAGTAGGCCTATACTGATCGTTATATTTATACTGATTGTTTTCTTTGCTCACACACAGACAGTACAGAGATGTCCATTTTTAAATAAATTTAGTAGCAGAGATACTGCAAGCGATTTTTTAGTAGGGATGCTCCGATCAGGATTTTTGCAGCCGATACTGAGTACCGATCAGACACGGTGTCTACACTGGATGTGACAGCTGTACAGAGATACCCATTTGAAATACATTTAGTAGCAGAGCTACTGCACGCGATTTTCAGTGCTGGAAATCCATTTATCCTTTGTTGAAACTTCCACGTCGTCACGGAGAGCGCAGGTCACGGCTGCTTAGCAACGGCAGACGCCACGAAAGCACAAGCTCCCGAGTAAAAAAAAACTTGAGTAAAAGTCTGATTTTAACAGTACTTATGGCTTAGGTGAAGGGAAACAACTGAGAAAGAAAATGGATGTGTAACAGTATATTGTATGGGATGATATTAGACTCAAAATGATTAATAGATGCACG
>NW_015505645.1:1814573-1838516 GCF_001515645.1 Sinocyclocheilus grahami
TTCGTTGGTAGTTGTGTGTGTGGGGGATGTGAAATGCAGTAAACTGTGAAAATGAAGTCTCAAAATCCAAATGAACCGAACAAGATCGACTCGAACTAGACGGCAATTAATGCACGCGTGTCACCTGATCCAGATATGCATGATTCCTTTTTGCATGAGAAATTTATATGATATTAATGCAGAACTGAACATTTTTATTCACAAACATGTCTGTATTTGTACAAATCGCTGTGCTGCATCATTTAATCCCGAATTCCACAGACTCAAATTGAAAGGCATTTGTTTGTGGTTAGTAAGATACATGTATAAAATGTATGCAGTACATGGATAATTGTGCGTGCATCTATTAATCATTTTGAGTCTAATATCATCCCATAATATTGGTTCACAGCAGTTTAATGTTCCTGTTGCTTTCTCTGTCATGAACGTTAATCAAACAACAAAACACAAAGAAAACTCACTTTTGTAGCTTTAACACAGATTTGTTAGATTTAATTTATAGTGAAAACTATGCAGCGTTATTTTACATTTGATTATTCAATTTCTGTACCTAAATACTGTTAGACTTACCTGAAAATACCTGCACTGCTTATTTCATTTGTATCTTTGTTCTGTTATTTATCTATGCTTGTAATTTGTTTATTTCCTATTCTGTTTTACTCGCCTACAAAATCACCCTAATCATTGATTATTTTTTTCCAAATAGAGCTATTGAAGTCATCTGATTTTTTCTCATATCACAATATATATGGCAGAAAAAAATATATTTTCCAATATCGTGCAGCCCTAATATATATTAATGTCTGTGGTTGACGGCATGAGTGTGTTTACTGTGAACTATCATGTAGAGATCCTTGTATACAGCTCATGTGATGTATCGCCGCAAGCTTTAAAAGCAACTGAGAATACAGTATGCTCACATTCTCAGTAACTATCTGCAACACAAAGAAAGCCAGTCCTAAAGGACACAAATAACACCTACTGTTAACATCAATCAGAAACTTCAGAAGCTAAAAGGGCCGCATTCAAATCACAACAAATGCAAATGGCCACAAAATAGGGTCACTTTCTTTTTAAATGCAGCCACATCATTCAACATCACTGGCATAATCTGAGCAAATTCAATTGACGTGTCATTTCAGCAATGCTGCGTCGTGCGTGAAAATGTCATCTTTTAGGGGTGTCAGTAAATTACGTTGTAGACTGTACGCACAGTAGGACGTGATTTCATAAATCGACCAAGAACTCAGTGAAGGTTTATGCAAAGGTACACAAGCTCAAAGACTTAACACGTATCTGACCTTTGTGTCCACTTTCCCTGTCGTTTGCCATCATCAACTAAGGTCCAAAATACTATGTCAGCCAAACTCACTGTATTGTTAACTTTCACTCGGCCAGTTAAATGATATCGCATTAGACACTAAATTAAAAGCACACAGCCTAATTTGTAAGCAACGACTGGTGGCTAATTACAGGCTAATAGGCCAAATACGATCTATTGACTAAGGATCTGTCTCAGATGTCCTCGTGAGCACCCTTTTGAAACCTAAAATGACAAATGGGACACTTTACGGTCTCTTGGACTTCACTGACACGCACTAGAGAAGGCCACGTGAATGCAGGTCCACATGAAGACATCCATTTGGGACAGGGTCCATGTGTCTAGGGCTTAGACCAAGTACGGCATTGATAGAGTGCACTTAAAGCTCTCGAGACATTTCGATGGGTACGAGAGATTGAATGGGACTACAGAGGCTGGGAAGGGTTAGCTCTCCATTTATAAGTCCCATTCTTAGCGCAGACCAATCAAAACAGGCAAACAAAAAGAAATCACTCTCCAAATGAACAATCACAAACACAGGGACTCTGCGTCTCACCCTGAAAAAAAAAGACGATGGAAAAGGCCATCATGTCCTCCCACATCAGGAACCCTGAGACACAATACTCTTGGTAAAACACTGCACTAGTTCAAAAGGTAAAATGAACATCAAATTGCTTCTGTCCGAAGTGCCATCCCCACTATTAAATTTGGTCCACGGCATGTCCCTCTTCCCATTCTGCGATCAAAGTAACCCATCCCACTGGGTCTATATAACATGAAGGTGTGATGAAGGTATCCTGCCCCACAGGAACACTATTTAATGGTTGAGAGCACATTAAATTATATGACCTGGTGAGCAGACGTGTTATTCTTGCAGCAGCAAAGAAAATCCATTATGTTTATGCTGCACGAGCACTGCTGAGAACAAAAAGTATAAACTCGAGGTTAAACGGCACAAAGCCATGTCATGTATCTGTACACATTTAAACTGCATGTTGGTTTTTAGTTCGGCTAACAACTGGATAAGAAATTGTTACACGGCTTGACAAAAAAACCTTTCATGCCTTATAATTTGACTTTGCCATTGGAGTTTATTTACAGCAACATCTTTGGTTCAATGGGAAATACCCGTTTCACTCCAGTCTTTATTCCAATGTTCAAGCAAAAAGTATTACTTAGTAACTATAAATTAAAACATGATTTTATCAGCATAAAACAGCACTGCTTCCATTTATTATCTCTAATCTGACAAGGATATTCAATGAGAAAAAACAGGATATTCTATTCAAGAAAAAAAACATCAAGGCAGGGCTTTATTTAATCCATCAAGAATTGATTGAATCATAAAAAAATGTGGTTGGTTTTGGGTCGTAAGACTTCTTTCTTTTCTTTTTTTATACATTTTTGGAAGTCTCTTATGTTCACATAAGGCTGCATTTATTTGATCAACAATACCGTAAAAACAGCAATATTGTGAAATATGATTTCCATTTAAAAATTTTTGTGATGGCAAAACTGAATTGTCAGCGAATTGGTGCTCGAGAAACATTTATTAAAAGCAATATATTAACAATGTTAAAAACAGAATAAGGAGAACTTGTGACATCAGAAATAACAGAAGTGGAAGAAGAAATGACCACAAAGACTCCAAAAGTCCCATATTTAAATTTGGGTTAACCCGCACTCAGGAATCATACACAATAAGATCAAGAGTAAGCATAATATAGGCTCAATTTTGATTTCATGTTAACTTTAATTTGATGTCGTGCAGTAGATTTTGAGCTCTCTGGCTCTCCAGAAATAAACTGTGTCTTATTTACTTGTTTACTTTCATAGTGGAATATATTGATTTTAGTCTATGAGCAGAATCCACTGATCTAAATTTGTTAAAAGTATTGGTGCCGATCTAAGTTTATTAATAATCATTATTCATGATCTGGCTAGAGCCCTTTCCAAATGACAAAGAAATCACCCAGAAATGTAATATTATAAGCATTTGATGTGCCCCCTGTAGAGATATCGCTCTACTAAACTAATAATGGCTACTCAGATTGTAGCTACAGTTGATTCTCCAATTCCACAAAGGTAATCTTAGTATAAAATCAGCAAATACTGGTTATTATAAGCATTCTGTTCAACAATTTCCCAGCATTCTCACACCTGCTGTACTCATGCGCATGCGATTGTCATGCGCAGATTTAATCGCCTGCGATAATGAACGCGATATTGCCTAATTGTCAATGAACTACGGCTCTATGTATTAAATGCCGCTCCATCTGAAAGCAGGTGATGGAGATTTACTACTAATCACGGAACCGGCTTTACTGACAAGATGCGCATGACAATCGCATGTGATTAATTGCACAGCCCTACTGTACTCACGACCAGTGTTGGGGAAAGTTGCTTTTAAAAGTAATGCACTACAATATTGCGTTACTCCATAAAAAAGTAACTAATTACGTTACTTCGCTACTTTTTATGGAAAGTAATGCGTTACGTTACTTTTGCATTACTTTTTAAATCTGGACAGGGCTTGCTTGTTTGTTTTTAAAATAAAAAAGTTCTATTTTTGGCAAATATAAAAGCCTTTTCACACCAAAAGTGAAATGAATTCATCCTCAGGCTGAAGGAAATGTAAATTTACGTCCGTACAGTAGAATGCAGAAGAAGAAATTTCAACACACTTCAGCAATAAAAAAAGACACACAAATGTTTGTCTAGAGTAATTTTTGCTTATTAGTACGGTTGAACAGGATCATCGAAGGTCAGAAGCAAATACATTGGTTAATAGAATGGGATTAAATACATAAAGGATATTTGTGTTGTTTAACATTTAATTATTGCAGGTCTGCGTTATATTCTGAGTTGCATTATTTTTATTCATTTTTATTTATACTGAATCTGTGTTTTGTTTTGTTTTGTTTTTTGTGAGTGAGTGAGATGAATTAATGCATATTCATATTTATTTTAGAACTAATTGGAAAAAAAAGTAGCTTGCGTTACTTATTTGAAAAAGTAACTCAGATATTCTCTTGTAAATTAAAAAGTAATGCATTACTTTACTAGTTACTTGAAAAAAGTAATCTGATTACGTAACTCGCGTTACTTGTAATGCGTTACCCCCAACACTGCTCACGACGGAGGTTGAAGATGACGAGTGAATGATATAGTAAAGCTCACACCAACCTCTTCACACACACACACACACACACACACACACACACACACAGAATACTGAATAACACACAGAAAACTATAAACCCACAAATCGCACTTACCCGATCAAAAGCAGCACTGAACACACAATCACAAATCCTATTGTATACTTCAGTGCATTTTTCACTTGCTGTAATGAGAGGATAAAAAACAGGTTTATCAAACTATATTCATCAAGTCATCAATCCGTGATAAATTACGCTTCATGTAGAGAGGGGCTTTGGGCTGGAGTATAATTACATATTTGCAGCACTTAACAGTCAGGAACACAGTGTACCTAGTTCATTCTCTAATGGAGACATTGTGGCTTTGTTCCAAAACCTGAGCTAATGCAGTGAAATGGAACCATACAAGTGACTGCTTTGGAACATTCTACATTAAATGAGCAACTTTGTGCAGCTTGCAAACAGCAGTCACAATGTCATAACGCATGAGAGACTCAACTAACAATTGAGTTCAATTGTTTGGCAGTAGCTTGTTGCTAAACTAACAATGTGATACTCCAATAAATGTACTTAAAGTAATAAGTAAAAACAAATGGTCAAAATGTCAACTATTTTCTTTTCAAATGTACATTTTAAATATAAATCAATAATATAATATAATATAATATAACATAAATATTAGGCATATATTAAACTGATTTTTAAAGATTTCATTTTTCATTAAAATTATTGTTTTTCAATTGAGCATGTCAAAGGCAGCCAAACGGAATCACTAAATTAAAGCAAGATTCAACTACGGCAAACATCAATTCAAGAAAATATTAGTTGGATTGTTTCATTGCAGTTCTATAAATGGCAAAAAAGCTAATTTTTGCATAGTATGCATTATTACAATTATACATGACATGGGATTAAAAAGTTTGTGTCCAAATAAAAACAAATAAAATGTATCTTGCTTCGATCATTATCCAGCATGTCACAATGTATTATAGGTTTATATTTTCCATGAAGGATATATGCAACCCTGGTGAAAATTGGGCCAGAAAAAGAAGGCAGCGTAATCATCCTGCCTCCCTTTCAGGACAGCATCTATGATGCTTTGAAAATGCTGCCTACATAGGAGGCTCTATAGTTTTGGAATGAAGCCACTTCTGAGTGTTTCAAAGGAGAAGAAGGAGTGGAACGTTTGGAAAGAGATCTAAATAACTTCTAGTAGATGGAGGAAGCTCCTCAGCATGTCATTTTGCACATCACTGTGGTGTCCTTAGAGAAACATATTTGACATTTGAAGTGAGCAGCAATATAGTGAGTAGGATTACATTTTCGTCACTTTATTACCTCAATGCAGTCAACTCTCTTGCACATGGAGTCTATGTGAACTCATTGTGTTATTATAAATGAACTGCCATAACTATAATCAGGCAAATATCACTTAGCAATACTTCTAGGGCATTTCTGTTAATATGATTAATGCAAGCCTTGCTTTACGTATAGTATAGTACACACTATTTATTGAATACAAATAGCTTAACGTAGCTCTTTTCCCACCTAGTTTTTCATTTTGTGTGTGATTTAAAAGACTGAAAAGACAATCTGTTTTAGAGCGCATCGGTGTACTAGATAGACAGGAAGGAGTGTCGGGTTTACCAAGCACTTGTTGCTGTTGTCTTCATCTTTCTCCTCATAGTAGAAATACACAAAGGGGATCCAGAGGAAGACGCAGAACAGAATGATGGAATACAGAGCTGTGAAAGAGAAAAGATGGGCAGTTACACACCTGGAGCACACTCAACCATCAGGATCCACATTAAATACAGCATATTATGCATAATGTATTTAAGATGTCCAGGGTCAGTGAAGTGGCACTCATTTTGTGTCCAGATGTATTTAAAAACATAAAAAATGCAATTTGTACACATGATGACCTATGCCTCTTCTATTATGAATTATTTCTGAATAAATTCGGTGTGTCAAAAAGTAAAAATGTCAAGGTTGCATGAGATTGTTAAAAAATAAAAAAAATTATATTTCCAATTATAGATTTCAATTATAGGTTAAATTATAGGTTACACTTATTAAAAAAATATTTTAAAAGGAATAAGATGATGGAAGCCGTTTGGAAAATAATATTTCATATAAAAAATAAAAAGTATTTATTAATAATATATTACATAAATAAAAAAATACATATTTTATATATGTAGAGAATATATATTCTAATAGAAAAAATACTAATATTTTTAAAATATTAAATTATAAATAGTATAAATTAAATTATAAATATTTCAGTATAAATATATATTTTTTTAATTTATATTTAAAATTTAAAAAATATTTTTAAGAACGTATGATTACTGCCTGCCTGCTTACAACACTTCACATTTGTTAAATCAAAATCTTTGTTAAAATGGTATAAAAGTGTAAGTTTGTTTGCTTTATAAGTGATCTAAAACAAATTTTTGTATAGTACACATTGTTACAAGTATACATGACATGTAAACACGTGTCAAGTGAAAAATATATGGAATAAAGAGTATGAACACAAATCAAGTGAAATCAATGTCTTTACACGTAAAGATTCCTAGAAACCAATAAAACAGCCACATGATGAGTCCTAAGCCCCAAAGCACAGACAAGCTGAAATAATCAAGTTAAAGGAGCAAAGATCACTGATATTGCAAGAGTTCACGTAACAGACTGTGACAGGCAGAGAAAGTGAGTTTGTTGATTCCTCCCTTTCTCTGTCATGCAATGAATTAAAATCGTCAGCTTGCCCTATTTCAGTCCTGAAGCGGATCACACACGTTTGTGACCCTGTAAATTGTCATCTTCACTTCTCATGTAGGTTACTCAGTTGATACAGGCGATTTGAATAATACATCCTTCTTTAGTTTCGGAAAATGTGTCATCATAAAGCCCTGCAGATATGTTTGCATTCATGAATGGAGTGGATTAAGAAACTGCAGCTGAATCCATGAGAAAAAAAAAACTAATCTGGAGTACACAAGACAAAACCGTAGCGCACAACACCCCGAACATCTTTCTCCAAATAGAAACAGGTCTGTAATTACATAGACTGTCTCCCACACTGGCAACACACCAGAACGGCTTGCAATGACCTACCATGAGCACGAAAAAATAATCCATCATTCTGTCTGCGGTCAAGTAGGACAAAAAGCTCATTTCCGTGAACATGTAAACATGCTCTGCACACATCAGTCAAATGTGTACATGTGTGTTAATTTGATAAATGCTTCGATTTCAAAAGATAGATGTGTGAAAAGGACAGCGGAGTGCGTTTCTGTCGGGTAAAACATAAATGTTTTTTAACAGCAGGCGAGGAGGAAAACATTTCAAAATAAAAACATAATGGGATGAAAACGGTTATTGTTATTGTTTCATGAGCCCCGCAGCTGATTTTGCCAGCTGCTCGTGTGCTTTTCAAAACTTAATTTTTTGATTGCTGCACTTTTTCTGGATTACTGTGAGGGATTCGGTTATATGACTCTTATCCGTGAGTTCAGTGGATCAAAGCTGCTCATACAGAGAAACTCTGAACTCTCACACGCTCTCGCTACAATTTACCTTGTGGCATCTGACCATCGCTCAATTTTGTTATATTTCTGCACAGTTTTGCGTGATTAAAGAATTTCTCATGGTTTCGAGTATTTGTGTAAAGCTTTCAAGAGGTTCAACCCATCCTGTATCCTGAGAGAAATGCCACACAGTTTGTGTTCTCAAGGCAACCCACATGCATCAAACTCTAGACCAATCCAAGGCACCCGGTATCAATTTGCTGCAATTAGAAATACAATAACAGTTTAAATTGTATCTGTCAGGAGTGTTTGTTTGGCTAATTAGTGGTGTTTGCTGATCCCTGTTTCTGTGGCATATACTTGAGGTTTGAGTTTTGAACAACCATTCATGTCAGTTTATGCTATGGACATGATTGATACCTCAAACCATATGGCTTGCCAATGTGTATTACTGCTAGAGATAATCACTACAATCAATATTTAATAAAACTGTTTTCTACTTAAAGGCACAATATGTAAGATTTTTTTATTAAAATATCCAAAAACCACTAGAACAAATTCATATATTTTGCTGACTTGTGTACTTCGAAGAATGTTTAAATCCAGAGAAATAAGCAATTTTAACTAGTGACACGGAGCGTGTCTATAGCGTCATTGTGTTGCCTGCCAATGACGTCACACACCCTCGATTTCCGGAAACACCAAAGACGCTTTAATATGCTATGCATTTTATTAGACAGGTGACAACCGCACAGAGTAGCATTATAACAGAACGTTCAAATGTATCTAGTATGATAAAACAGCGCTGCTTACTTCCGCTGCTTTCCGGAAGGAGCAGAAGCAGTGGACTTGTGGCATAATAAAAGCTCCGCTGCTTTCGAGCCGTGTGTCACGCTCGTTCAGCGGCTTCGTTTTGCTTTGACGGCTTTCCGCCTCACTCTGCTTCATACTACGACGTTAAAGCAGCACTATGTAACTTTTGGCGCTCTAGCGGTTAATAAACAGAACTGCACACATCCTAGAGCTACTTCTCTAAGTTTATGTCTATGGCGATTCACGCAGGTGTGTGTTACTCCGCAGCGGTGACGACCCGACCAGGCTACAATAGTCCAAATATAAGTACTTATTATAAGTGTACCGTAGTGATTCGGAATAAGACAAAAACGCGGTTTGGAAGATGAATTCATGATGTACTCGCTCATTATATACATTTTGCACATTTTGAAGACAGAAAAAGTTACATACTGCTGCTTTAATAAATCTTTAATACATTATCTCATCCATGAACATGATTTCTGCCCGAGTCCCGTTGGATTGCATCTGCTGTGGGGATGAAGACGACAACTCCCATGATTCCACACTCAGTCACGGCGTCATCTAACTACGCCTTTGTTTCTTTGTTTATTTTGAATACGCGCCCTCTAGTGGCAAAAAAAATCATATTGTGCCTTTAATCAGTTATTAGTTTCAGCCAATCAGATTGCAACAAAATGCATAAATGTAACAGCATAAATAAATAAAATGTCTGTATATTGGTTCTTTACTACTTTTTTTAGCTTTTGAAAAACTAAAAAAAAAACTTTAAAAAAGATAAACAATAGTAATAATAAGTAATTACAATATGGATGAATGGATGGATGGAATGGCAGAACGATATAATACTAAATTCACGAGTTCACACTCACATATAATTTAATTGAGCAAATAATACGCATATTTGGCGTGCTGTCCTGAGGGAGGGTCCCGAGCTCGGAATATAGCCCGAACCCAGAGAACTCCCCCATCCCTAGTATGGGATAAAAATAGTTTAGGAGCGAGGAGTTGGGGAGGAGGAGAGATGCCAGAAAACTGTCGTGGGGCAGAGGTAAGTTGGCTGTATATGTATTGTGCTAGTTAAGATGATTAACTAAACATGCGCCACCTGTGCCGAATTGATTGATTATTTGATCGTGCTCCTCCCAAACCTTGTTGATAAAACATCATTAAAACAAATAATAGAATAACAGACATGATGACAGATAGAATGATAGATAGACAGGATATATAGATAGAGCAACAGAACAATCAATAGAATATTAACACTAGAATAAACACTAGAACATTAACATTATTATGTTAAAATGATACAACGATAGATTGAGAGGCAGAACGACAGACAGAATGACAGATAGAACAAAAGAACGAAAGAACAACAGAACGATAGACACAATATCAGTAAGATAAGATATTAGGTCAGACAGATTAAAAGACCAAAAAAACTAAGAATGACAGAAAAAAAGAACAATAGATAGAATGAAAGATAGAGCGACAGGATGATATACTGATGGAACGAAAGAACGATAGCTTAAAGCAACAGATCGACGCAGACAAAACAATAGACAGACAGACAGAACAATAGAACAATCAACTGAATGATAAAATGAAAGAACGCATAAACATTAGAATGTTAGAATGACAGAACGATAGACTGACAGACAGAAGGACAGATCGCAGATAGAACATCAGATAGATAGAATGAAAGAACAGTAGAACAACAGACAGACATCGATAGAACAAAAAAATGGAAGATAGATAGACAGACAGATAGACAGACAGACAGACAGACAGACAGACAGACAGACAGACAGACAGACAGACAGACAGATAGATAGATACAGTAGATAGATAGATAGATAGATAGATAGATAGATAGATAGATAGATAGATAGATAGATAGATAGATAGATAGATAGATAGATAGATAGATAGACTGCACGATTAATCGAAATCGAACCGAAATCGCGATTTGACTTAATGCGATTATTGAATCGCAAAGACTGCGATTTTTAATGAAATGAATATATGCACAGCAGTAAATGCTGCTCATCTCTGCAAGCGCTGTGAGTTTGAGTCACTTATAATGACGTGCATCTGATTAAGCAACACACTCCAAACAGCCTCTCAAACTTAATGAGAAACATTTATAAACCTGTTGTTGGGAACATTATAACATGATTTTACTCCAAAACATCAGCCGAGTGTTTAAAATAAGTTAATTTTCTGATCTGATGTGGCTTGTTATCACAGAACGATGCAGAAAATATATTATATACTGCAATAAAGGCTTTGTTGATTAGCATTGCATTATAAATTGACTTGATTATGAAAATACCCAAGATGGCATGAAGAACACAGTTAAACCATATTGTCGTAGGTTTATTGTCTTCATGTTTAATCAGTTTATACATTTCTAGCTGCTTTTAATTCAGTCACAGCCATAGCTGGATACCTTTGTCCATATTAGGGATTTCCTGGAACATCATGTTATATTACTTATGTGATGAATTTGTGGCGTTTCTGCGTGAGGGCGCCCTCTGGCATCCAGTATGAATGAAAAAGACATTACATGAGTTTAGCACTCAGTAATGCGCACTCAGTCCTATGAATAGGCCATAAATAGGAAAAAGAATACTTCTCTCTAAAGAAATTTGAAGTAAGCATATGATAATCCATGTTTTTATCCAGTGTATAGTTTTCTTTCTTTCTTTTTTCTTTCCCCACAGTGGATGTATAAAGGGCTCATATTTCATATTAAAAACATGGACTCCATTTTTGATTTTACATACATTCTGATGAAAATTAAGAAATTACTGTCAAAGATTTTTATCATAACAGTATCATATTATGTACAGTTATAGGCCTGTATGTTAACAAGTAACCCTGCAGTTTTCTGTAAAATAAAATTAGTATTGTTATTATCTTATCATTAAGGTTTATATTAATATTATATTGTTATTTTTTTTGTTCATTTGCATTTAAAATCGCATTTAAATCGCAATTTTAACCAGAAAAATCGCAAATTAGATTTTTCCCCAAATCGTGCAGCCCTAATAGACAGACAGACGGATAGATAGATAGATAGATAGATAGATAGATAGATAGATAGATAGATAGATAGATAGATAGATAGATAGATAGATAGATAGATAGATAGATAGATAGGCTGCATAGGTGAATATGCAGTCTTCTTCATTTCTCCACTTGCCCCCCCTGCACTGGTGGTAAATGCCTCCATTTTATGTTTGTTTGGCAGATTGTTAGCAAGCGAAGCACCTCTAATATGTGGTAGGATAAGACCGCTAGGCATTATGAATTCATGGGAAGGAGGTGAGGAGCAGACACTTATAGGGGCTACAAAGCTATTTTAGGCTGGAGGGGGGGATATCTACAGCTAATGGATGTCAGGCCCTGTAAACCCAAAATAACTCCCGACCAAGACGTATGGCTGAATGCTTTCTCGAGGTGATAACGTGATTCATTAGCATGATTCAGAACATGAAGCCAAACAAAAAAAAGAATCAGACAATCACGACTACGGCAGGCATTTTAGTATATAGGTTACTCGCAACATAGATCTGTCTTTTAACACATTAAACTCCTCCCAATAATCCCAAAGAGTTTCAATTAAGACATATGAAGCAGACAAAAAGAAAAGAAACCCAATTTGTCCTTCCTCACAACCCACATTGTGCAGCTTTGTTTAATTCCGGGCACCTGTAGTGCACTAAAGTACCAAGAGCATAGTGGTTAAATACACAACATGCTGTGGAAAACGAGGGCCAGTAAATGTGAAAGTGAAATGTCAACGTTTCAGTGACAGCAATTACAGCTCCTGGTGAGATTATGGCTGCTTTGGTTTGTTCGATTGTTTTAAAAAGGCTGCATGAAACATTCATCTTGAATTACACTTCATATTTCATGTTGAAGTGTAACTGCTTTCATCTAACCACAGGCAACTTCTCTGAGGTTTCACCATGCAAACTGTCTAACAGCTAAAGCACAGTACACTGTCAGCATGCTAAATAAAGCACAACTGAAAAATATCAATAGTAAAAATAAATAAATAAATATAAAAAATAATTTTAAAAAACAATACAAAAAAACCCTAAACCTAATTAATCATCTATTTGGATGAAAAATATACTAAAATTCAAAAGTTTGGTGCTCAGGAAACATTTCATCAATGTTAAAAACAGTTGTGCTGCTTTGTAATTTAGTAGTAATCATTTTTATGATTTTTTTTCCGGGATTCTTTGATGAACAGAAATTTCTAAAGAACAGCATTTATTTGGAACTTTCACTGTCCCTTCTGATCAATATAATGCATCTTAGAATAAAAGTATAAATTTCTTTTTAAAATTGTATTTAAAGGGATAGCTCACAAAAACATTTTCTTCTTTCAGATGAATCCAATCAAGGGTTATATTCAAAATTGTCTTTGATCTTCCAAGCTGTTTAATGGCAGTCAACGGATGTTGCAGTGCATCAGTCCAAAAGAAGTGAAGATTTATTATGAATCATCCATTCATAATAAAAGGTGCCTCACAATATCCATATTCAAAATATAATAATCACTTTAATCTAGTTTGCGCCAACAGTTGTACACGGAAGCAGCTCCGGGAGGATGACGTAAGATGTCGGCGCTGCGCATGCGCCGGTGAGTCTCGTGAAAACCAACGTTTGTTTACAGGAGCAAAGGAAGCAAAGGTTCCTTACTTTAGCATAGGGCTGGGCGACATAGCTAAAAAAATGATAAACGATATAATGTTTCATATCGTTCGGTATCGATAATTATTGACATTTTTTATAACCTATTTTTAAACAAAGAGCAATAGAATTTTTTTTTTATTTAACCACTGTATTTTTAAATTAACCCAACTTATTGAGACAAACAACAAATATTTTTTGTTTTAACAATCACACACAAAATAAAAATTAAACAAATATCTAATTTCTAATGTTTTATATGCAGATTAAATAGGTCTTAAAGGGGGTCATATGATGCGATTTCAAGTTTTCCTTTCTCTTTGGAGTGTAATGTGTTTTTTGAACATTAAAGCATGTCAACATATTCTGTTACACCAAATACACAAAATAATGATCTTTAAAAAAGCATCATATGACCCCTTTAAGGAAACTTTTATTACATCCCGAGGCCACAGAAGGGCGCAATGAGCAAAATAATGAGGTGCATTTAAAAATTGCTTATGAACAAAACAGCATCATGTATTTATGCATTGCTTAATCCAAAGAGCCAAAGAGCCATTAACACAGATTGCATTTAAAAACATGAGACGCAGTGAAAAGGAATAAACCTCCACAAATTTGTGACGTGTTTTCTAAAAGTTTAAACTGTTTTAACTTTGCATGGCTTTCTATACATCTCTTCTGTGAAACGCGAGTGCAGCAGTCATTTGTCTGTCTAAAAAATGCGCTGAATATGCGTTCTGTGTGAATGGCTTGGTTTTAACCTAATTGAGCTTCTATACTTCTCTAATATTTTGAATGAATAACGCAGCAGCGGCGCATCTCGTGGGCTAGACTAACAAAACATTCAAATGCAACAACGTCACTTACATCATCATCACCGCATCTCGTGCGCAACAGATGACGCTCCCTGAAGCACACACCTAACATTCAAATGCAAATGTTTATTTTAAATTCAACTAATATTCATTCTTTATTCACAATCTCCTCATCACAGGCAGGCACAGCACTCATTTCATGTTTGTGTGTGTTGTCTGCGTCACTCAGAGCACGTGCCTATATTGTGCGCTATATCGAAAAATGTTTCTATCGTTATCGAAGAAGGTGTACCGTCGATAAATATCGATACCGTTTTATCGCCCAGGCCTACTTTAGCGAAGGAAAACCAGTCTCCTATTGGCTTATATCGAAATCCTCTGACATTCTTCTTTACAAATCCTTGTTTTGTACTTCTAATTTGTGACCGTTGTTTTGTTTTGATCTCTCCCCTGCGCTTCCGCGTTCGTCACCTCTGAGCGGCGCATTCGCAAAGCCGACCTCATACGTCATCTGCCCGGAATTGCTTCCGTGTACAACAGTGCATGCAAGCTAGATTAAATAGATTATTATGTTTTAAATATGGTTATTTTTCTTACAAAAACAAATCGATTTGCTACAGGATTTGCCTTTGTTCACCCCCCTTGCAGACTTAGTCGAATCTAGTTGAGATCTTGTGAAGTGTGCATGTGACCTGCATGATCGCGTGTTCTGTGACGGTCGGTCCTATGGTCTGTGCGAATTGAATACGGACAGGAGGAGAGTTCAGCTTCACTGGAGATGCACGATCGACAAACTTTAAACTCGTGACTGATTTCAAATGATGCTGCGCTTTATGCATTTGTCCACTGTCATATTAAAGTAATTTTCACTGTGTGCTGTATGTAAAATGATTGTTACCTTGGCTTTATATGAAAAAATATGATTCCCAATGCACACAAACTTCCCAGAATACTAAGTGCCCTGTTGGTTACAGTGTTTACTTCCTTTTTAATTATATTTTTATTAAATATGAATTTATTTGTGAAAAATACTTTGTCTTCTAGAGTATAAGTATGTTTATTTTACACGTTTATTTTTGTATCCATTTTCAAATGATTTCAAATTTCTTAAATATGAATTAAAATAAATAAATTATATCTGCTTTATATCGGCCACCCTGCTTTCCAAGATATCGGCATCAGTATCGGCTGTCAAAAAATCCATATCGGTCGACCACTAATCTACAGCAGCACAATTCATCTCCATTTGCTTAAATAAAGGCATTATTGCACGTCAAATATGGATAACATGGACTTAAGACAAACCAGCAATGCATTCATTTCAACAGGTCATCATTTTGGCTAAAAACAATGGTCTGTTTGCCTACAGGTACTGAAGCAGAACCATCCAATGCTAGTGGCACACATTGCAGGACTGCTCTCTGTCTCTAGTCTGAGTTCATGGCACCCAACCAGTGGGTACTATTAATCATAACAACATGAATATTAACACGGTGAGGGAATAGACCGCACTGCATTACTGCAGATCATCATTTCAATCTAACCAGATATAATGGGAAAGCACCTGACTGGGGAGAAAAGTTTAGCATATTAATTCCCCTGACAAAGAGAAGAGGGAGCTAAATAATTAAACGGCCAACCTCAGCCCTCCACTAAGTTCTGGCTGCTTTTATAATGCTGCAGCGATTCCCCCTCAGGTGTGGAGACGAAAAGGGTCGATGAATCCGCTGCGAGACACCCAGTTCAGACTCGTAAAAACACACTCAAGTCTTCAGACTCATCTGGTTATTTTGATGGTTATTATTTTAAGAGGGTTCTGAGTTATGCATCCCTTCAAGCTAAACTAACATACGTGTTATTTGAAAACTAAATCTGCAAGTGTGTCTGCCGGGGAGACTTGGTTAATTTAATTTGTTCTCTCCTTTACAACTTTAATCGGCTGTAATCAACTCAATAGCCACTGACAATGCACCTTTGCTAAATTAAAGCTTATTTGTTTGTGACTGTGTTGCTAATAGCAACACTATGAATATCATAATAATCTTAAAGGAACAGTTCACCCAAATTATGTCATTGTTTAGTCACTCTCATGTCTTTCCAAACCCATTTGATTTTCTTTCTTCTGGTGAATATGTCAATATGAAGACAGAGACATTTTAATAGGGCTTCTGGTTTAAATCTCATTAGCAAAATGGCAATAGATATGGGAATCTGTCTAATTTACATGGTCCTAGACATTGTATTCAGCAATTGTTTGCCTCGTCACTCATATGTCACTTAAAAAACCATAATTCTCCAAAACGATCACTCAATCACTGTCAATGTCAATCACTTTGCTGCTATGTTGCCCATTCCTAGATTCTCTGTACATAAATTCTATCACATTAAAGACAATAGCTCACTGCTTTAATACTACCTGTTAAGGATACTACAGGCAAAAAAAAACTTTCCCATGCACTGGTCACTTTTGAGATTTTGGGCTATTTGGCTTATAATGTGTTTGTTTTAGACTAGTGGAAAGAAAACATCCAAATATATTCATATATATAATAGTATTTTATTCCACTTTATCTATTTGGGTCTGTAGATTTCAATTAAATAATGTTTTCTTAAAATGAGCTTTTTCTCCTGCACTGAGACAGAAATCTCCACTTCAGTAGCACCTACACTTTACAGTGCATTTCCATCTATATTCTTAAGTCTTTTTTCCAGAGGGATTTGTTCATATCCCACTTACCTGATTGTATACAACATTTTATAAATAAATATCTTTATTTTTATTATTATTTTTTTTAATTCTGGTTGGTGACAGTATTTTCTTACTTATGGACTGATAAAAAGAAATCCCATCCATAAACACCATTGATTCTAATATGTCAACAAAATGAAACAAGCATTTTGAATTTTGAATGTGGCCTTATCCATATTTCTGGAAATGTATTCATTTCAACCTGTGCATATTTAATTAGATAATTCCTCATTTGCATATTTAAACATAATATTTCAGGTAATGTAGTACAAAACATGTTTGCAATGCTTAACGCAATCCATCAACAGGGGAAATATGAGAAAGGGATAAAGCAAGAGTTTTACAGGCCTCACAGACAAATGTAGAGAAATCATCACTTGAAATGGCACACAAACCACAAAGAGTCACGTCAACTCGGACAGGACACTCAAGGTAAGGTCTGATAGACTCTAGTTTTTTGCTGTCCCACAACAGGAAGGTGTCTGCCGCAAGGGCATCATCCTCCAAACTCTACATACCCCAGAATGTACAAAAACATTACAATGATGTGCAAATGAGATGTCAGGGAAGGCCTAGGGGAAAAAACTGACAAAGGACTCGGAAGATACGAAGAAATTTCAGTATCTCTGTAACATGGGGCACATGTGACGGCATGTTTTACCTTTTCATTTCCTGTAAAACTGTCAGCAGCACATGGACCCACACACCATAGGGCAGATGGCAATGGGACATTAATGTTATAGAAAAAACACAGTGCTCAATCCCTGGTTTAAGCTCACCTCTCTATACAGTCTACAGTGAGACAATATAACCTTTAAGTGTGAAGCTTGGATTTTCGTTTCTTTTTCATTTGAGTCTATTGTAATCCTTTTTTAAACTCTGGATTTAAAAGTATTCAATTTCTCCATTCATATTTGGCAAATATAAAAGAATATACTGGTAATACACAACAGTAAGCTGTATTAAATCAATCTAATTAGATTCAACCATCAGTTTAGAAAAACAATAGAAAATATTTGCATTAATGGAAACACGTACCATTAATAAATGTACACTACAAAAATGTACAAAAAATAAAGAAGCACAACTGTTTTCAACACTAATAATATAAGAAATGTTATCACTTTTGTCCCATTGTAAGTGCATTACTGTATATCCTTTCTTATTAGAACCTGTAAGGCAAATCAAAATAATCTGAGTTGTAGTTAACCCAGAATATTATTTTGTTAGTTGTTAGCTTTATGACAGGTGAAAGCAATGGATTCTCATCCCAAAAAATATTTTATCTGGGCAGGTGGCCAAACACTGAACACTAAACGAGGTCAAGCAGGTTTGTTCAAAAATGTCCTCTATCCATTTGGAGATAAGCACTTAAACTCCAAATGTGCCCAGATGTCACAGGTGGTTTATGTGAAGGAGGCGTCTACTTATTCAGTGGAGAACCGGGAACTGAGTGTCACAAGATTGATAATTAGCAGTCTGCGAAGACTCTTGGCCTACGTGGGGCCTGTCGGATTACAAATCAGCACAGGCAATAATTTTCAATTGTATTGGGCTGTTAGAAGCACTGACCTCTCGGGGCAAAACATTCTCTGACAGGAGCACTGCAAGAATACTGACGGTAATACAGTGCTGCATCTGGAGGGACTGGTATTCAGTGATCTTCATAGAAAGAGACCGTGACAAGAGCACATATTACTAGCAAACCAATGCAAAACAACGTTCTGCTTCTTCATTCGAGCAGAGATGTGACCTTCAAGTAGCATAATAATAGCTTTAACAAATGACACGGACTCAAAGAAAGACATGATATCAGACCTCGCAAGTAGGAGTATAAAACATTGTTGTGCACCATTCAGAACTGAATTGTGATTATCTTTCAATTTCCAATTGATTTCCTGAATTTGAATTGATTTTATATGATTTTAGCAGAAAGAAAGCAGAATTGCTCAATTAGTAGAATTAAGTTAAATTAAAAGAAATTCATATAATATGTATAATACAAATATTTAAAAGGGGGGATTGTCAGGTCAAAAAAAAAATAACAAACTAACTAAATAAAAATAAAAATAAATAATATAAGATTATTTTCATTAAAAATATGTCCATATATATGGATACAAATCTGCTTCCGACACTGGTAAGTTTGAGTTTAGGACCAAAATAATCCAACTGAATCCATTTGTGACCATAAATCCATAAATATAATAATATTTTTTTTCTATTTGCAATTTAAGTGATTTAAAGTGAGGAAAGACAAAAATGAAAAGAAAGAAATGCAGGCATTTGAAATGTATCTCTGTACATTGCTGAAGAGAATGGTTGACGTCTGATGAAAAGAAAGCACTGTACCCTTAGCAGTGTACATAGACTCGATGGGATTCCTCTGCCGTCTTTACAGAAGGGAAAAGGGCATCAATTTCTTGAAGTGGTGGCGTAATACAATCCACAAATAGTGAATTAATGTGAAAATAGCACAAAAGGGAGGTAAGATCATCTTCATGCAACATGTTACAGATGGACCCTGAAGACTGGCACTCCAAAATATTTCCTGAATTGATTTCACAGTTTATTCCCTGCACAACCCATGCCTTTAAATATGCATTCAAAGGCCACATTATGGATCATTTGCCGAATATTGCCTTTAAAGAGTGAATGGCGAAAAATATAAAATAAAAAAAACTAAACAAAAAGCCATGTGTTGCAATTCAAGAGGATTTATACATCAGTATTACATGAACATTGAAAATATTCAAGATACAGTCACAAAGCAGCAGAATATGATTGTCGGTCCTATTTTAGAGTGCTAAATATGGTTACATTCACTAGGGTTCTGCACCATTCAGAACTGATCTGAAGAAGCCTTTTCAATTACAATTCAATTCAAGGAATTTGAACCGAAGCAGCAGACAGGATGCTGAATTGCAATTTAAAGTTGAATGTAGAGAAGTAGAATTACAACAAATTGAAATTCAAAGAAATTCATAGACATAACAACAGATATAACAATAGACAGACAGACAGACAGACACATATAACAATAGACAGCTATAATGATAGATATAACAATATAATGATAGATAAAACAACAGACAGACAGACAGACAGACAGATACACAGATAGACAGATAGACAGATAGATAGATAGATAGATAGATAGATAGATAGATAGATAAATAGATAGATAGATAGATACGAGAGCTGTATCTCTGGCTGCAAATCTAATTCTGTGATGGCGTATGATTTGCTGTCCTCCTGATGTGAGGCACATCCACAGTTCAGGAAATTACCTCACTTTTATATTTTATATTCATTTTAAGTCCAGAAGCTCTGCACAAGGACACACCTAACTGACTTTGGCTTTTACTTACTCGAGAGGACATGAAAAGAGGTGATGGAGAGCGAGCAAAAAAGCAAACGCCTAGTCTAATTTTCCAGAGATGTAGATTTAAATGTGCAGAGGTGGACACCTCAGTGACTCCTCAACAGTTGGATCTGATTATCTTTCAGACTCATTTCTGGTATCCTTGTATGAAAGTTCACAAATCTTCAAGTTAAAATTCAGGAAAGCTTTCAGCTTTTAAACAGTCTTGACATTTCAAACAAACTCGTGGATTGCTAACACACTCCTGGCTGGATGATAGGAAGCCTTTAAGCACCAGATACCAGATGTATCCAGGGACTTTTAGGGATGCTTTTACATTTAACCTTGTACTGTGCAGCCAAACCTCAAGGTAGAGGCTGTCCACTCTAAAGAACACTACATTAAATAGAAATGCTGCCCAAGGACTTGGCCCCAGGCCATCTGAAGAAATATATATTTTCCCTTTAATTACTTAACCTAAGAGGTTAATCTCCAGGGATGTCTTGGATGGGGGCTTCAGCTGCAATCCATCTGGGTTTACCATCCCACTCCCGATCATCAAAATCCCAGCCACGAGGCACAGGCACCATGATGCGCCTCTCAGAAATTGGGCCGAGCATTAATGGCAGGCAGAGCAGGGCGACATTTGAATCCTTCCTGTGTACGCTTTGGCCTGAGCTCTCATCTCAGCAGGTTCAAGGACCTTGCACCATGCACAGCTGCCCACTTCAATAAATGCACAATCTGTCAGTGTTTGCTGCTGTTGGGCGCCACCAGCGACTTGCACTTTCCATTAGCGATCATGCTGAAACATGCACGAAGAACAGAGAGCAAGCCAAAAAACACATCTATGCTCACACATTTACTAATAACTGTGCAGTGTTCTTTTTTAATCGTGCAATACAAGTTAAAGTGTGAAATTTACACCAGAGCAGGTGGTGTATATAAATATAAATATGTATTATTATTATTATTATTAGTATTATATAATTACAATATTTACTATCTATCTATCTATATATCTATAGCAGGTTTATACATAAATATAAATATAAAAATATAATTTATATAAATATGTATTATTGCTGTAATTATTATTATTATGATTTTATAAAACATTTACTATATAATTATAACATAACTAAAATGTCAAAAGAGACTCTAAAAAGATTATGCTTCATAAAAGAATATGTATGGCTGTCTGCAAACATACATGGAAATGTGGACTTTTTCTAGGATTTATGAAGTAAATTGTCAGATTTGCTGAACCAAGATGTTTCAGAGTTTGAAAGCTGTCACATGATTACAATGTAAAGTGTTGTCTTACACAAAGCAATAACCCATTTTCTGCTTAACACATGACAGCACTGGAGAGTTTGATTAAAACTGAGCGGCTGTAACAAGCAAAAAGCTCTTGAAGGGGCTGTTAAGCATGTCAGTGGATGTTGAGAGGGATTCATGTTGGGATACGAATGACGTCTCGAACAAATGCTGAATTTGTGTGCACCTGACATCAAGCGTGATTAGCATGTTTGACAAAGGAAACACACCACAATAAAATAATTACAACCAAGTCTGTAGAGCTCAACTGCTTCAGAAGAAAGCAATCTCTTCCTCCTTCAGGACAAGTTTGTGGTGATCGCCACACACTGCGGCGAGATAAAGTTAGGGCTGTAATTATTCCGTTTGCACAGACATGGGCGGACAGGGATCTCAGATTCTGCTTTGTAAAGAAGCCTTTGAGGCTTTGACCTGCCAGTCTCCTCAAATGTATTGGATTTGGCTTTGCTGTGATAGATGGAGCTTGATCTCCACCTACAGGCTGCTGGGAAATCTCTTCTGCACATGATGCGGAGATGGGAAGGGGGGCCCACAATCAATGCGACTAATTCAAGAACTGCAGCAGAACGAAAATGCCACCAAGAGGAAGAAAAAAAAAGCAGCAGGATGATTCCGTTTGAAGGCACTGCAGTTATGTCTGTGGAGAAAACAATCTACATACCTTAATCGCAGTATAATGACCTGTGAGCAGAGACTGCGGGAGCAGCTTGCATGATGCAGCTATTGATTGAGGACAATCTCTTAATTACCGTTAGATTTCACTGCAGCAGGTGATTTTAATGTAAATACCCAATGCTCAGATGGTTGAGTGTTAATGGCGGATGGTGGAAAAGCAGCGTGTGGCATCTTTTTCCGAGAACTAAGGCACTTTCCTCAGATGAGCTCTTGAGAGGTGTTGACACCACACTTTTGCAAAAGATTCAAATTTGTTCTTATTCCTCCTCCTGCTTGGCTTGCGTTTCTCTGGATGAGACATTTGTTCTTCTCTGTGTCCATCCCCACGAGGACAATGGGATGAGCTCGAGAGCAAACAGAAAGAAAGACAAACATTTGTCATCAGGAATACAAAAGCAAACAGTAAATCTCTGTTGAATAAACCCCAGTGCTCTCGATGACTGTAGCATGTAGAAAATAAAAAGAAGGAAACTGAAAACCGCACACGAGTCATTCCATGCAAGAAATACCATGTGTGTACACATTTAACAAAGTGCAAAACTGGCTATTGTGTACTATACAAGCCTTAAATATATTAGGGATGCGCCGATCCGATATTCATATCGGGTATCGGCTCCGATAGTGCCCTTTTTCTCGGATCGGTTATCGATTTTTTTTTTTCCCTCTCCGATTGTTCGAATTATTCTGTGTTACTTCTGAAGCCATACGATAGCTTAATGTGAGCTACATATGAATATTTAAGTCCTTACATTAAAGTTCACACAAACTCTTTTCTCCGCTGTGGCTGTCGGTCAGTCGTTCAGCCTTTAAACCCTGGTCGCGTTCGGTTACAGCAGTCAGCTCGGTAAAGCTCTCTCCAAGATCATTCTGTGTTCCCATTATACTTGATTTGTAAATACATGTCTATGATTTTGCAAAAAGGACTTTATCTTGCCGGAGTTTAATGTTGTTTTGTTACTTGCTACCGGGTGTCTGTGAGAACAAAACGGGAGTAGAAAAGACTATAAATAGTTTTTAACGTGCACAGTAACTGAAATTTAAAACTGTTAAAAGAAAGGCTCAATAACTGTTGCACAGATATAATACACTACGCATCAATTTCTCTTCCCTTTGTGCTTTGCAGTTTTTAACACGAAGCGCTTACAATGTGCGCACATTGTAAGCGCTTCGTGCTCATAGACTGTCAACCCTCTACATTGCGAGTAAATCACTCACATATGCGACTAAATCTTCACTCTGGGCGACTAAATGATGTCTAATATTAGCCAATGGCTAATCAATTCTCAGATTTTACTCGTCAGTGTGTGAGTTGGAGGCTGAGTATATGATTAGCACAGATATATTTTCACTCACAGAACACTCAGACTGAGCCCTTCAGAGTTTCACTCTCCGTCAAATGATCTGTGATATTTTTCAGTTCATCTGAATGGATGCACAGCGCACCTGTGTTTG
>NW_015505645.1:1838606-1863314 GCF_001515645.1 Sinocyclocheilus grahami
GACGTTTCAGCGAATCAGTTCGAGCAAACGCACACAACCTGATTAATATTCATGAATCCAGTAGCTCATTAATCCTTAGTGAGTTTTTATATTGTTCTTATTAGTAGAATTTGTATAATAATAATAATATCTTATCAGTATTATTGTTCGTTTTTTTACAGGAACACTGAATGACCAAAAAAAGCACCAGCCCTAAGTTAATGGTTACCAAGTTTTAATTCTAATTACTAAATTTCTATTATTAAATAATACTTGATTATCATATTATAATGCTTGACTGCTTGACTGACTGATATTAAGTGTGTACTTTCAGATATTTAAAAGCTGTACCATTTTACAAACATTATAAGCATAACTTATAAATATATATAGTATAGTATGGTATTTCAGTCTGGCGAGTAAACAAAAAAAAATATACTAGTCAATGGCGATTCAATTGCCAAGGTGTCCGTTGAGGGTTGACCGTATTTGTTTTGTCCTATCGTATCTATCATATGTTGTTGCCTTATGTATAGTATGGTATTTCAGTCTGGCGAGTAAACAAAAAAAAATATACTAGTCAATGGCGATTCAATTGCCAAGGTGTCCGTTGAGGGTTGACCGTATTTGTTTTGTCCTATCGTATCTATCATATGTTGTTGCCTTATTAAAAAATATGCTATACATTTAAAAGAAATGTATTTTAATTTTATAGTATAAACGTATATATAAATACATTCATGAACGTTTTTAATGAATGGATTTTATAATAATACAAATAGCAATGTGTAACATGTTACCATATTTAGTGCAACACTTTTATTTGTTCCACAGAAAACATAGTTTTTTCTCTAAATGTTTGGATTTCTAAAATTATTGTGCACTGTTTTTTCTAGAATAACTTTTGCTGCCGAATTATCCACTAACCTAGTTTATAATTTTTTGGCTTAGATTATAAATATACATAGGCCTAAATTTTTTCATATTTGTTTATTTTATTTTTCTTTATAATGAAGTAGTCTGTATCTAGTAGATTGTGAAAGAATCCTTATCAGTTCCACACACAGAGATATATAAATTCTACATTTATTTAAATGAGGGAAAAAAACTTCACTGGTATCGGATCGGTATCTGTATCGGCCAATACTGAACCCTAGGTATCGGAATCGGTATCGGAGGCGAAAAAGGCGGATCGAAGCATCCCTAAAATATATGAATTCAAAATTAATTTCAGACTTATTCTTTTTTTTTTTTTAAGGAGCATATGCTAAAAAATTATCAAAAATGTAAATGATTTTCCCTATTCATGTTTAAGGGTGATAAATGATTCTTTAATACTGTTTAATATATTTATTTTTATTTTAGATATATTTTAAATTATATTTGTTTAATATATTTTGTTGTATTTTTAATATATATATATATATATATATATATATATATATATATATGTTATCTATTAAGCAAAAATCTGGACTTTTGGTAGTACCTAGGATAGCAAAGTCCACTAAAGGAGGTAGAGCTTTTTCGCATTTGGCTACAAAACTCTGGAATAGCCTTCCTGATAACATTCAGGGTTCAGACACACTCTCTCTGTTTAAATCTAGATTAAAGTGAAGTGAAGTGACATGTGGCCAAGTATGGTGACCCATACTCGGAATTAGTGCTCTGCATTTACCCATCCAAAGTGCACACACACAGCAGTGAACACACACACACCGTGAACACACACCTGGAGCAGTGGGCAGCCATTTATGCTGCGGCGCCCGGGGAGCAGTTGAGGGTTCGGTGCCTTGGGGGGCCTTGCTCAAGGGCACTTCAGTCGTGGTATTGAAGGTGGGAGAGAGCGCTGTACATTCACTCCCCCCACCCACAACCTTTGGGTTATGTCACCCGTATCTCGTTTTTCATCACTCTATCCCACCTCCACGCATGATGCCTGAACAGAGGACCACACAACACACCAGGACGACGTTTCTTTTCAAATGTCATTTTCTTTTAGAAGTACAAATGCAGCATTCTGGTGTCTCTTTGAGCAGAGTCAGCATGGTACAACCCCCGATCGTCCAGAAAACCCAGAAATAAAGCAATCAGACGTTTTGTGGATGCCACAGCAAAAAAAAGAGGAACACAAGAAACAAAGCATGAGGAGAACACCATAAGAATAGTTGGTAGTCCTGCATCTTCAATAAACAAGCTACAGGTAGTCCAAAATGCCGCGGCTAGAGTCCTTACCAGGTCAAGAAAATATGATCATATTACCCCAATTTTACAGTCTCTGCACTGGCTACCTATTAAGTTCCGTATCAGTTACAAAATATTATTACTTGCCTATAAGGCCCTTAATGGCTTAGCTCCTGCGTACCCAACTAGTCTTCTACCGCGCTACAATCCATCACGCTCCCTAAGGTCGCAAAACTCTGGACTTTTGGTAGTACCTAGGATAGCAAAGTCCACTAAAGGAGGTAGAGCTTTTTCGCATTTGGCTCCCAAACTCTGGAATAGCCTTCCTGATAACGTTCGGGGTTCAGACACACTCTCTCTGTTTAAATCTAGATTAAAGACACATCTCTTTGGCCAAGCATTTAAATAATGCAGCTCATAATCTTGTCCTGCAGTTATATCTGATCAAATGCACATTATTATTCTTTAGCTTGGGTTAAACAAATCAATTTTGCTTTGTTGGAACAGCAGCTATGCTAATTATGTCTCTATTTGTTTCTTTGTTTCTGTAACTAGGTAACTAGGATTGAAACAAGCTTCAGTCTGGATCCAGAACACCTGAGACGAGATGATGCCAACCCCTCAGAGGACCTCAGATGATGCCAACCCTGAAACCACATACGGAACTACCACATTTTGCTATAAGTTTGATTGCATCATATAATAACTGCTGTTAATAGTGTTCATCGTCTGTTTTATTACGTCTTAAATTGATTTTTCCGTACATTTCTGCCATATGTACATTAACTGACAGTCACCACTGATAAGCTACCACTAAATATTGTAGAAACTTAATTTGCTGTAAAGTTGCTTTGCAATGATTTGTATCGTGAAAAGCGCTGTACAAATAAACTTGACTTGACTTGACATTGATTGGGTGGTTCTGATTGCTTATCGGTCCAAGTCAAAAGCATCAAACCTTCAAGTCTCAAGACATTCTGGAACCTCAGGTTCTTCTTTCAATACAAGTTTAGAAGACTTTATCATCTGAACCGAGAGAGAGAAGAAAACACCTAGAGAAGTAAAAATCACACCTCTACTCATCAAGCCAAATAATTTGAAATGTTTTTAGCACAAATATGCAGGTCGAGTCAAACATCAATCTTTAATACTTATGGTTAGGGCTTTGTTCAACTTATAAGCATGAGCCTTAAGCCTTAACAAGTACCATTCATAATATACTTTTTTATACCATTAATAATTTGCACTTTCATAAGGCAATCAAATCCCAATGGATGTTTCACACTGAATATTCTGTTTCACTTTAAAATGTTGCAGTAAACACATTACAAACGCTTTACGTTATCAACAAAACAGCATATTTTCCCTGCATCATGTTCTGGCACAAATCACTCCAAAGTTCTCCTGAAAACAAAAGTTTTGTTGTCAAAGTATATCTTATAGACTTCATCGAATCAATTTTGAGCATAAAATCAGACTTTGTTTTGTTCTTGGAGAACACAGGCCGACAGCTGGACAGGGGATTTGCGACGTGTGTCTACCTGCACTGTCACTGTTAATTTTCTGATGCTTTTCTGACTATGGAAGTGAGGGGTTTTGATTGGCTGGTTTGTATTGGCTGACAGCTTGTCTCTAGCACATTTGGCGCTGCTCAACAGACGCCGTGCCGCTCTACTACTGACGGCCTGTTCCGCACAGCATCTGTTTGCAAACTCTAATGATAATCAAGCAACTGTGTCATAACTCAATTTTATGTTACTTTGTCCTAGCTCCCAGCATTCCTAAAAGATATCATTTAAAGTGGAAGCAATGGAGGACTCAATTAAAGCATGCATGCTGAGACATATTTAACGCTATGAAGTCATGAAGAGAGGATGCAGTTCCAAAAAGCTGAGTTCAACCATGTTCATGAGTCCTTCCGACCTTGTTCAAGGAAAAGGTCACTGACTAATGCATTTTTTTACACACGCAGACAAGAGATTTATTCAGCTGAAAACTACACTCACTTTAGCTTAATTGGACCAAGACGGTTCCACAAATAAAACCATCCAGCGACTTAACTGCCAGCTTTTGTAGGCCGATGTCACATCGTATGCGTGCCATAATTTATAACCCGAGTGAATGGACACTAACGATGAGCGGCAGACTGGACTGTGCCGGCTCCCACAATGAAACTCAAACAATAAGGGCAGATGATGAAGGAATATGGTACATTTTCTAAAATGCAAAGTAAGAAAATTTAATTAACTGCACCTAAATAGTGTCATTTAGTACTTACTGTAGTAGCCGTACAAAACAGTGTCTTCGATCTGCTGCCTGGTCTCATTGCTTGCCGCCCATTCCTGGATTTACAAAAAAAACAATGTCTGAAAAATATGACATACACTGGCATACATGCAATCACATTATTATATATCTTTAGATTACAGGGCTGTCAATTTGATTAAAAATATTTGTAATCAAATTAAGTACATTACGTCTGATTCATTTAGCACGTATAAATTGCAAAATATATTAAATTGCTCATTTTATATCATTTAAAATATATTACTGTGGCAGACATAAAAACTCGCTTTTTTATTGCCATATCATTAAACAGGTGTTTTATGAATATCAGGTGGCATGATTAATTGTATATTGTAAATTAATAATACTACATTAATATGTTAAACTGACTGTCCTATAAGATACACAAACAATGCAGTATAATATAATATGCAGGATTTGTATCTCAAAGGATAAAAACATGACCAACAAATATACTGTTCCATACAGTGAGGTAAAACATGATTTTTATGACAGGACTTCAAATGGTGCCACAACAGTGGTGATACAAAGAAGTGGCTCTGCAGGTGTAGTGTATTTTTTATTCCCAATGTGTCAGATATTCCATCAAAAACGTGACCTGGCACTTTGATGACTCACAGGTTCTCGGAGTAGATCCAAATGCCATAGAGAATTGCTGTCTGTCTTGCCGCAGTAAATCACTCTCTCTCTTCCTTTCTCTCTTTCTCTCTGACTCCTCTGTCTCGATGAACTCCATCCCACATTCATAACTCACTGTTTCATCATGCCAAAAGTGCAAACCCATAATTGCTACACCAGCACTAGAAAAACATAATTCCATTGTTGGATACTTGCTGTCAGCCTATATGAATCTAACCAGGTCGAGACATAATGAGATATTTCACAAATATATGTTGACCTATGAATTTCAATGATGTTGCCAATTACTTGTGATTATTGGGAGAATCATTTCATAAAGATCACACTCACAAAGACAAATTTCTAGCTTTAATAGCTGACATTTTTTAAGATTTGATTAATTTTCCAGTTTTCCAAGCATGTAATTAACAATTTAAACTTCCCTGATATTCCAAGTTGTCCACAACCATAGGCACTCTGAAAATGTAATTATTATATTTGCTCATCATGGTACTTCTGGTAATATCTAAACTAACTAAATAAATAAATAAACAATGTAAGGTAGTGTATGTGTTTATTTATGTACGATTTTTAAATGTTTTTGAAAGAAGTCTATTATGCATACCAAGGCTGCATTTATTTGATAAAAATACAGTAAAAACAGTAATTTTGTGAAATATTATTATGATACAAAATAAACACTTTCCATTTCAGTATATTTTAAAATATAATTTATTCCGGTGAATGCAAAGCTGAATTTTCAGCATCATTACTAGAGTCTTCAGCGTCACATAATCCTTCAGAAATCATTCTAATATGCTGATTTGTTGCTCATGAAACATTTCTTATAATTATCAATGTTGAAGACAATCATGCTACTTTTGTGGAAATCGTGATACATTTTTTTCAGAATTTTTTGATGAATAGAAAGTTCAAAAGAACAGCATTTTTCTCAAATAAAAATCTTTTGTAACATTATAAATATCTTTATTGTCACTTTTGACCAATTTAATGCATCCTTGCGGAAGAAATAAATTAATTTCCTTAAAAAAACTATTTATTTACAATAAAGCCTTTAAAATAAATGCTAAGACCAGTATGCTTTCTTTATTGAAGCATACTGGCTATTTAAGGGGGGTGGGGGGGTGGGGGTGGAGGACAGGATCTTACTAAAAATTAGTCAACACAGTCAACAAAACTGATATTTTTTTAAGTGTCCAAATACTTCTTGAGGCCTCTGTAGGTGCCACAAATCTGTCTCCTGGTTTAAGCAGATCAGCTTTGTGGGTTTCCAAAGAACACCCTCAGAATAACAAATATCTGTAGAATAAAACAAGCCTGATTTAACAACTATTTATCAAGAAAACTCTAGCACTGCTACAAGTTTAGCATTTGAGACTGCATCCTCATTAGCCAAACCCAGGCCTGTCAATCATTGCTGTAATCTCTTTAGGGCAGAGAAACAGAAATAAACCTACAGAGTCCTACGTGCACAGGCTGCATTAAGAAGATGTTTAGTCGGGAAGATTCCTCTGCCCATTAAGCCAGCTTACTCGACTGGAGGAAGAGATACATTTGATCGTCACACACCGGAAGGCCGGAGCCAAGGAGATCGCTGCCATAATCTTACGTATTTATCCAAGACTTGATGGCTCCTTCCATCTCAACTTCCTACAACAAAAAGCACCTGTCTGCCTGATTTATTATGCGACGTGAATCACAGCGAGCTTCAGAACGATTATCAAGCGACATTTTCCCACCCATTTGGTTGAGCGTATTTCATCGGAATCTGCTGTAATCTTCCTAGAACAGTTATAATAAATACTTTTCTGCACTCTATAACAAGGGCAAACAAGTCTTATACAACTCGACAGTAAAACTTCACATTTCTGGCATATTCTTGGGCCTATATAGCTCGGGTATGGGGTCCGAATTTTTGCTTATTTCCAGATAAATAGATTGTGAGCAAGAAATGTAAAGAGATTCACCAATGTTAAACAAATTCACAAATAAAGAATGAAATCCACAAATATATGCAGGAGTTTCACAAAAATTGATTTAGGCAAAGTTGCCATGGAAAGTTACGGATTTGACACAAAATATTTGAGGATACTTTTTATTTGTAAATTATTTATTTGTTAATTTAATTTTTGTGAAACTCCTGTTTATATTAGTGGATCTCATTTTTGTGAATTTGTTTAATATTTCTGAATCTCTTTACATTTATATGTGGCTCAAAATCTATTTAATTATCTAATCTGGAAATATGCAATAATTCTAACCCCATATGTAAGCAATAGTTCACCTTAGCAAACAACAGTAATAACCCTAAAAATTTGATATTTCTGAACTGCTATAAATTGCTTTTAAAACTTGAAATAGTTAACCCTGGGTAATTCTATACTCTAGGTAAATAGAATCCTAGGCTATCTTGATTTATGTTTCACACTAGGGCTGGGCAAAAAAATCTATTTTTTGATTAATCGTTTTTTTAAATGACATCGATTCGATATCGATTCTCAAAAGCCGCGAATCGATCTTTTCCGGTATTTATTTCAGCACACATTTAAAACAAGATCTGATTAACGTGAATCTTATCATTAGTCTTCTCCACTAGATGTCCCCCTTACTTACCTTGCGCGATGTTACAACAGAAAGCCTGTCCTTCATTCAGCACTTATCATGGCCATACGCGTGATTCGCAATGCTCCGGTGAAATGCTATAGTAATACTATAAATCTGAAGAAGCATTTGATATCATGCATAAGGCGCCATGATTTCCGCAGTGAATGAATGGCGGATGGCGCGGCGCACTGTTTTGTTTACTACACACATACTAAAGCGTGGATGACGCTCGCGGTGTTTTCAGCTTCTGCTGTGTCACTATATGATGATATGAACACGAATGTCATCTCCAACTGCTCTGAGAGTCACTTCATTGGCATTTTACCGTTTCATTTGAAAAAACTACCGTCATATCACATACACAGCAGCTGCAAGTTCTTCATGGCAACCCGTTAAAATAAATTGATTAGGATAAATTAAAATTTATGTTTTATGCCTTCATCTGATTACCAGAAAAATTAAGAACATTTTATAGGGCCCTCTTATTGTTTAAAAAAGGGCCCTATACAAAAAAATGTATAGGTTTAAAATACAGGCATGTGGTTCTTAATTTCTTTTTATTAATTCATCATTTGTAAACTGATGTTTACTGTTCATTTTTTAGAAATATCAATAGCATTTGTATTAAAACTATATTCACTGAATGTAATCAAAAAAATCGAGAATCGAATCGAACTGAGAGCTTGCGAATCTAAATCGAATCGAATCGGGACATCTGAATCGATACCCAGCCCTATTTCACACTACTCATAATTAACCCAGGCTAAACAATTAATCCTGGGTATTCATAAGATGACGTTTCACACTGCACATTTCTTAATATTTACGTTATCTGCATATTTGCGGTGTCAGTGTTATTGATTGGACGAACGCAACACACGACCCATTTACAAAACCTCATATTATCAAGTACCATCAAGTTATTCCTGAATGGACTTTTCAGACTATAAAAGGTAAGAATGAAATGGATGAAATGCTTCATTCCAATTAACCTCTGTGTATAGTGCTGATCTTTTCACTACATTACACTACAGTGCTCTATGACTTAAGATATCTATTGAAAGTAGGCATGGGCCGATTACCGGTTTCAAGGTATACCGCGATTGGAAAATTTCACTGTTTCAAAACCGCTAACATTTTCCGCTATACCATTCCTGCAGTATGCGCTATTTTTCATGTCTCTCCGCAAAGACTGAAAGTGTAGGAATCCCTCAGGTTGAGTGAGAGTAACACGACTCCTCCCCCTCCTGCTGGTGCGAGCAGTCAGTCACGTGTGTGTATGACGGCCGAAATAGCTTCCCCTGGAACTTACGTGATCGGCAAACGGCCGTTTTTTGTCTTATTGCAGCTCGTCTCTGTTCTGGACTTGCACAAACTGCGTTGCAATGCAATCATTTTCCAAAATCATTTATGTGAAAATATGAAGTCTGTAAACATCCGTTAACATAGGCCTGAGACGCTGAGGACGGACGCAAAGAGAAAAAATACTGTAGCAGGCAGATCACTCACTGTTCATGATGAACGAACTATTGGAAGAAAATCCTAAATATTGATATAGCGCAGCGCTGCTTTGTATAAAGCGGTAACCAAGGAAATGCCATATCTGGTGTTCCATGAGCGCCTCCTGCTGTCAGAGAGTAAATCTGCATTTCATTCATTCAAGATTCAAGATTTTTTTCATAGCTTCTGCTGTTTGTTTCGTTCAGGCATGCAGTATAATTTCACAAAGCTAGTCAGAACATTGTTTTTGCTTCAAATAGGGTTATTATTAAATCAAATTATGTGTATGAAATTATATAACTAAATTATATGAAATGATATAAATTATATGTATATGAATTATATAATTAAAATTAAATAACTGTAATTACAGATTTAGGTTCAATAAAGATCAGTCTTTATTTGTCTTCTTTTTAGGACAGCAGTAGCTCTAGCAGCAAATCAACCATCCACATCAAAAGCTGCAGGACAGCCCACAATTCAGCAAACATTTCAGAAACAAATCAAAGAAAAAAGTATTCTATATGTCCAAATATTCTGTATGTTCCTCAAAAATAAAATATATTGTGGTCAGTGGAAAAGTTTTTTTTCCCCCCAGACATTTAAAAAATAAATCACATTTTAGAGCTGTAACAACAATACCGTGATACCGTGACATTTTTGCTTAAGGTTATCATACCGCAAAAATCTCATACCAGCCCATGCCTAATTGAAAGTTAAAGTGTTTTGAGGAAGGGTGGTACAGGGTGGTACAGAAAGATCCACCGCTTCATCAGAGATCTAATTAACCCGATAGAGTCACTGAGAATCTCTTTAGGTTAACCTCCTCCGCCTAGTCAGATGATCTCTGATATGATCGAGCAAGTCTGTCTTCTTCAGAACACTTCAAAACCCTCAACTTCCAATTAACGAAATGAAACCAGTAATGAATCTCACCTAATTCTGATAAAGTAATATCTGGTCTTGACCTCTACAAGCCCTTTGTAACAATCCTAGGGCTGATCATTATCTCAAATGAAACCAGGCCAGCACTGTCTGTCGATCTCAATTTATTCTGGACAACACACAATTGAGTAGTGATTTACACTGCCTGGTGAATATGCTGCCGGTGTGTTCTGTGATATTTCAAATGTATTTATGTATAGATCAACCGTTTCGGCGGACAACTGTTGTTAGTCAAAACATGTTTGACTATTAAACAATGGAAATAACCTCATGTCTGGCCCAAATCTATTCAACATCCCATATGTTTTTCAAATACATCCATAAGTTCATGGTGCTGTAATGTAATGTAATCAAATACAAACACTGGAATTAAAAGTCTCAGGCCCTTGCTCTCCAATTAAAGGGAGTGTTCACCCAAAAATGTAAATACGGTAGTAGATGTAAAATAGAGTATAATACATTTCTTGAACCTCAAGATGTTGTAAAGCCTTATGACTTTCAATTTCTGAGGGATGTTTCAGATATTATGCAGAGGTGCTTCTCCTATAGAAGAAAGTGAAAGGCAGATACTGCTGTAATTCAGATTGGAAAAAGGCATCTTAAAAGAAGTGCATATAAAGCCATACTACAGAATTGTTTGAGTTCCATCATAGCTAGAATATCTCATTTGTGCACATTTCCAAATTGCTATTGGTTCTAATATGTTGCCGAAGTTTGAATATGTGGAAGTGCAAATTAGATTTGAGAGCTACAGAAAAAGGCAAAATTATCAGTGAATAGCAGCTTAAATTTCAGTCTGTCAGACACAAAGCTGTTGTTTGATTTCAGAAGACTTGCAAAAGTTGTCTAAATTACTTTTCGAGGGTACTTTTTTCCATTTTACAACTTGACATGGTCGGTTCATAATGTGCTTTCATTGTATGCAAGGAGGAACCAAGTTACACAGAAGTTCTAAGTGAAGCACTCATTAAAGATCTCATGTCAGAGGAGGTAATTCTATGCTTAATTATTCATTATCTGTAAGGAAGAATGGTGGGCCCATGGTTTCATTAATTATGCCATTTAGTTGCCATAGTAACCATTGTCTCATTAGACCATTTGAGTCTCAGAGTAAAAGAAAGATGTGCTTAATTCAGTCTGTGAACTCAAACATGAAGTACTGATCTCTCTTCTTATTGCATTTGATTGAATAATGGGATGTTTTAGAAAGGAAATGCCATTGTATCCACAAGTGGTGTCAGTAAACTACAAATAGTAATACATTTCATGCCAGACATCCAAATCACTTGATTTCATTTCATATGATTATTTTGATTTTGAACAATGAAAAAATGAACTATAAATGAGAGCATGGATACTGGTAGAAATGTCGCAATAATCAATATATCGACTTATCGTGCAAAATATGTACATGATCTCAATAAGTTTTGATGACGCAATATATCGCAATATATATTTCACCGTGTTTTTTACATTCCACTTGCACCCGAGCCTTTTGCAGCTTCTCGTACATAACGTGATGTAGTCATGAGGTCCTAGTTCAAATTTAAAAAATGCTTCTACAAAAGTTTAATCTGCAGATATGGTCTTGTTTAGGGATCTGTGCCTTTGTGCATACGGACATCTGACTGCTAAGTAGTGATTGCGGTTTTCAGCAATAGTGTGCACCCTTAAAAGAAAAGAAGGTCCGGGAAAAATCTGTAGATGGAAAAATCTCCATACAAGTTCTTTTGATTTTTCTTCTTTTTTCTACTTGTTACTTTGCACTTTTTGTTAGAAAATGTTTATTTACTATTTATTCAGGTTTTTTAAGGTATCTAATATTTTTATACTTAAGTTCCATGATCTAAATATTCTTAAAATTTAAAGTTTGTTGTCATTTGGAAGTGTGTAGGCCTTCTTGCATTATTATGCTGTTAAATTATGATTATATATTCAGTGGCATAAAATGGTCTTTAAAATGACAATAATATCGCAATTATATCTGGGGCAATATATCGCACAACAAAAAGTTGTTATCGTGACAGGCCTAGATACTGGAGCTACAGAGCTAGAGTTTTAATTGAGCAACCTTTCTGTACAGGATTATGGTTACCTTGTAAGTGCCATTGGGGTATTTCATGAAGGACACTAGGAAGATATCAACAGGAAGAAGAGCCGACGTGATGAGCGCAATGGCCAGAGCGCATATCGCAGTGATGGTGGAGATTACCTCACTCTCCTGCCGGCTCTGATACTTCCGAATATAAACCCAGCAGAAGGCCACGATGACCTGAAGATACATGGGGACAATATGAGAATTGCATAAACACAATCCATTTAAATGAATGTTATGTACAATCCCACCAGTACCATGATTTCTGAACCTAAAGGCTAATGGTTAAATGCTTGAAATTAGTTTTGTAAACAAATATAAATTCGGTCTACGTACAAATGTCTTTACAAAACAAATACTATTTATTTGTTTGTTTATTATTTATTTTAATTTCATTTTTAACATACTACTTGGACCAGAGAGCAGGTAAGGATATCATCTAGGCATAAATGTATCATTTATTTATTATTTATTAAGACCGTCATCAATAAAGTATACAAAAAAAATATTATAACTTCAAAATACATTTCTCTTCATTCATATAATCAAAACAAACTCACATAGATAGATAGATAGATAGATAGATAGATAGATAGATAGATAGATAGATAGATAGATAGATAGATAGATAGATAGATAGATAGATAGATAGATAGATAGATAGATATAACTAACCAATATGTGAATATGTACTCAAGCCCTGCTCATAATCATAAACATACAAAAAAAATGCTGGTTTATTTAAGTGTTATTTAAAAAGGTACAAGAGGCCTGATATTTGTGATCATTTGTAATGATTGTGTTAGTTTTGTGGCACTGTTTTAACCGGCCTAAATCTCTATGGTGTCAAACCGATGAGTGTTATAACAGACAGCTGGCCTTCTCATAACACAAACTCACTTTACAGGCCATACAAGCCTTACAAGTGCTATTTAGATAACTCAAAATGCGATTCTGTATTGCACTTCTGGCCTAGCAGCCAATAGCCCCTCTCTTAGAAAGAAGAAGAAAGACCTACAGATTTAGCAGCCTCTGAGACAGCTGTCTCTGAAAAGCATTACGTACCTCATTAAAAACAAAATAAAACAAAACAATACAAAACAAACTCTAATAAGAGTCCAACTTTAAAGAAGAACTTGTTTCAGCGTGAAAGGTCATATTCCAAACACATCCTCTATAAGCTCTCAGGACGCAGCTAAAATGAGCTTGTGAGTATGGGATGCTGTTTTCAGACAGGATCAATTAAGAGCCCTATGCGTATTAGATTCTGCCTGAATTGTTGGTCAGATAATGACCCAATGCTCTGCATTTAAATCAGGATGCACCGAACCAACTATATAACAGGAAATACTGCTCTCTTTGCACTTGTTAAACTTGAGCTGGATGCACTTTAATTAGAAAATTAAAGGGGTCATATGATGCTTTTATAAAGATCATTATTTTGTGTATTTGGTGTAACAGAATATGTTGACATGCTTCAATGTTCAAAAAACACATTATTTTTCAAATACTGTACATTATTGTAGGTCCTCTATGCCCCGCCTCTCTCAAACGCTTCATTTTCTACAAAGTCCCTCCTTCCGACAAGCGCAGTCTGCTCTGATTGGCCAGCTGACCCAGTGCATTGTGATTGCCGAACGCCGCAAGCACTCATCGGAAATGTAACGCTCCTTACCATAATCGCGAGCTTCATCTTTCAAAATAAATGCAAAGACAGAGCCCGGAAGGGGAACGGAGACAGTGATGAAGCTGGTATGTGTTTGCAGTACACAAGCCACGGTTAAGACAGCTGACTCCACTGTGATGTGATCTCTGTCTCTCTCACGCATGCACGCGCACACACACACACACACGATGCGCAAAACTCCGCATTTGAACAGTCAATAGCAAATACTTAAACTAATAACAAAACAGTAGCTGATTCAGAAGCGCCAGATTGTCATAGCAAAGTCAGAATGACCTCCTCTCCTAGGTTCACGAAACGGTCGTCCATAAAATGCATTGCTGTTCTGTTGTAAGTAATCTTAAAGATTCCTAAATGCATCTACTTCCGGAAGGCCAAATAAAGTGCTTTTGCTTTCGCCTAGAAACGCACAGCGTCTCCCTGACATGCTGCTTCAACACTAACTGCGGTTACTGAAACCACGCCTTCTTTCTTTGCGTGCACATTTGGGCGGCATTATGCAAATATTTCCACATAGTGAGGTAGATATGTGGGGGCGTGTTAGAACGAGCCGTTTTAGGGGGGTGTGGCAGAGTCTTAACTTTGATAAAGAATATCTCTTTGGTTTTGAGGCTTTAGTCTTTGCAACTTCAGGGATCTTATCTATGCACAATCAGCTTGTAACACTCCAAAGAGAAAGGAAAACTTGAAATCGCATCATATGACCCCTTTAAGACTCAGTTAAGACTCACTTCAATTAAACACCTCGACCAGGTAGAATAAAAACAAATTATATTTAAAGGTGCGTAGTGTGTACCACTAAATGGTATTACAAAAATAATAGCATTTCCTGAATACTGCCCCCATCAGCCATTGGTCACCAAACAGATAGTCCCGCCTCAAACAAAGAAAGCTATGAAGTAATAGTACCAGAGAATCACTGTGTTTCTATTTTTTGGGGGGAATCAACCTACAATTACTTATGGTTGACTCTGGGAGAGAATGTATTTTAATAGTTTCATATATGAAACACTATACGAACCATAAAACAACCAATTGTGGATTAGATATTTATGACCCATGATACAAGTATGGACATAAAATAAAATAATACATACAAGTATGGTAGGTAAAAACGGTTTTATATTCATAATACATGTACTCGAATCTGAACTGCACTATATTATTGAAATTGGAGGGATCTATTTCTTCGTACTATAGTAAAACAGTTCAGTGTGGCAAAATTCTACAAATATACTGTAGCTGTAAACACAAACATGTTTATGATATGGCGTATATAATCATAATAGTTAGATATGTGTTATGTGTAAGTAACGTTAGCAGTATAAGATACACATCGACCAGGATAATACGTGACAGAATATACGCGGGAATACCGCGTCCAACAACGTAATACTAGTAAATAATGCATAATTAATGTATCTCACCAGTAAAACAATGGTGAAAATAGACCACCCGAGCACAGATTCTGAGAGTAACGCGACAGGGGTCGCCATGACTGCTTCACTTCCTGCAACACAGCTGACGCTGGCCACGTGACCGGCGACGTCACACAACACACAAAACAAACTAAACATTTTTACATGAATTACACATAGATTCAAACATCTAATGTTAGAAACTTAACACTTTAGAAATGTTCATTTCAATGTAATAAATATTAGTCACAGATTAAGACTTTTCATTTTTTATTGATCTTTTTGTTTGTTTGTTTATTTATTTTCATGTGATCTCATTTCATTTTTATTCCTTTACTGCTTTTGATTCTGTGAGCTAATTTGTTCAATTGTAATAGAATGTGAAAATTTAAATGGTTAGGTTTTGCGATAAAAAAAAAAAGTAGTTTGAATAGGCTAGCTAATGTTTTTGTTGGTGGCAAAACTTTTACATTTTGCATTTAAATCTATGAAGGTTTATTATACCGGTACTCTTACAATGAAATACACTGTCTTATGATATATTAGGAGACTTGATTCTAAAGTAAAGAATATGCTGTCTTTTAAATAGAAACAGCGGGTTTCATGTGTTTTCCCTACCTATATAGATGACTCTTGCATTAATGTAAAGAATTCTTTTATTTTTATTACCTTCTAGAGTTGCCAAAATGTTGTTGACATCATTGTTTAGTGAACTCTGCCCAAGTCTGAGGTGAATGAGTCCAAAGGAAAAATGCAATTATACACACAAAAATGTATTACAAAAATAATAGCATTTCCTGAATACTGCCCCCATCAGCCATTGGTCACCAAACAGATAGTCCCGCCTCAAACAAAGAAAGCTATGAAGTAATAGTACCAGAGAATCACTGTGTTTCTATTTTTGGGGGGAATCAACCTACAATTACTTATGATTGACTCTGGGAGAGAATGTATTTTAATAGTTTCATATATGAAACACTATACGAACCATAAAACAACCAATTGTGGATTAGATATTTATGACCCATGATACAAGTATGGACATAAAATAAAATAATACATACAAGTATGGTAGGTAAAAACGGTTTTATATTCATAATACATGTACTCGAATCTGAACTGCACTATATTATTGAAATTGGAGGGATCTATTTCTTCGTACTATAGTAAAACAGTTCAGTGTGGCAAAATTCTACAAATATACTGTAGCTGTAAACACAAACATGTTTATGATATGGCGTATATAATCATAATAGTTAGATATGTGTTATGTGTAAGTAACGTTAGCAGTATAAGATACACATCGACCAGGATAATACGTGAATGAATATACGCGGGAATACCGCGTCCAACAACGTAATACTAGTAAATAATGCATAATTAATGTATCTCACCAGTAAAACAATGGTGAAAATAGACCACCCGAGCACAGATTCTGAGAGTAACGCGACAGGGGTCGCCATGACTGCTTCACTTCCTGCAACACAGCTGACGCTGGCCACGTGACCGGCGACGTCACACAACACACAAAACAAACTAAACATTTTTACATGAATTACACATAGATTCAAACATCTAATGTTAGAAACTTAACACTTTAGAAATGTTCATTTCAATGTAATAAATATTAGTCACAGATTAAGACTTTTCATTTTTTATTGATCTTTTTGTTTGTTTGTTTATTTATTTTCATGTGATCTCATTTCATTTTTATTCCTTTACTGCTTTTGATTCTGTGAGCTAATTTGTTCAATTGTAATAGAATGTGAAAATTTAAATGGTTAGGTTTTGCGATAAAAAAAAAAAGTAGTTTGAATAGGCTAGCTAATGTTTTTGTTGGTGGCAAAACTTTTACATTTTGCATTTAAATCTATGAAGGTTTATTATACCGGTACTCTTACAATGAAATACACTGTCTTATGATATATTAGGAGACTTGATTCTAAAGTAAAGAATATGCTGTCTTTTAAATAGAAACAGCGGGTTTCATGTGTTTTCCCTACCTATATAGATGACTCTTGCATTAATGTAAAGAATTCTTTTATTTTTATTACCTTCTAGAGTTGCCAAAATGTTGTTGACATCATTGTTTAGTGAACTCTGCCCAAGTCTGAGGTGAATGAGTCCAAAGGAAAAATGCAATTATACACACAAAAAAAAAATTATTGAGTTTGAAAATAATAATAATAATTATTATTATTATTATGAGGCAAGGCCTGTTTTTTATAGAGCGCCTTTTATACACAATGGTAATTCAAGGTGATTTACATAAAATAATGATAACAGATTATTAAGATAAAATAAACAATAAAACGTTTTTAAAAAAAAGATTCTAATAAAAATCTAATGTAATTAAAAACGAATAAAAATTGAATAAATAGATGTTAATAATTTCAACCACTATATGCTGTGAGTGATTTTTTTTGAGCTTGCAGACATTTAAGAAATAAGAACATACAAGAAAAAATCGAGAAGATGGATTTTCAAAAAATAAAATGACCATCTGTCTGGATTCTTGCCTCATGAGAAAGAAATCGCTTCCCAGATTTAAAGTGTAATCTCTTAAAATCCCTTAGCCCTTCTGCTGGGACAGTGTGCGAATGTTTTGACTGGAACTATTCAACCACACTCTACTTATAATAAATCTAGCCCAAGTGTCTCTAAAATAATTCATGATACTTGCTCAATTTTAATTTCCCCTTTCTTTATTTGAGATCCACCATGTATGAATTCATGATCCAGTTGTCTTTGATGATAACCACAGTGAGCAAAACTGTAAGTGGTAGATCTTCTTCAAGTGTACCTGCTTGCCAACTTTTGACTGAGTGACACATTGGGAGCCATTAACCCCTTAATGTAATCAAGACTATTTCCATCCCTTATGCCGAGTTCACACTGCACGATTTTAGCACGATTTTTCACCCGCCGACAGGTTTTGCGGAATCGCCGACAAATGCCCGAAATCGGAGGCAAATCGGTGCTCGTTCACGCGAGTGACAATCACGCAGTGTGAATTATCAAAGACGCGATCTGAGGGAATCGCCGACGCCCGTGAAAGATTTGGCATGCTAAATATCTGGAGCTGTCGGCAATTCACAATCACGCTGTGTGAAATGAGTTCTGACTGAAAAACACATCGGCGATGACCTACAGCCAATGAGAGACCAAGATACAGGGCAGCCGGAAGTTCGGGGAGGAGTTATATGAAAAGTAGTTTGCGGACCAGTGTTGCCAAATCCGCGATTGCCGCCGGTTGTTTTTTATGTCAGCAGGTTGAAGGGACCCCGATAATGTGATATTTAGGCCCTGGAATGTAAATTGTACGAGGAGAACCCCGCCAAAAAATGTGTATTTTACCCCCAAATGCGATTTTTACTGGGGGAACCCCTCAAAACCAATTGGGCTATTTTCAGGCGTGTTTTGTAGCGAAAGAGCTGTCGGCGAATCTTCCTATTGTGAAGTCATGCAGTGTGTAACCTCCTGTCGTCGTTCCATCGTGCAGTGTGAACACAGCAACAACTGAATGTTTTGACTGGAACTATTCAACCACACTCTACTTATAATAAATCTAGCCCAAGTGTCTCTGAAATAATTCATGATACTTGCTCAATTTTAATTTCCCCTTTCTTTATTTGAGATCCACCATGTATGAATTCATGATCCAGTTGTCTTTGATGATAACCACAGTGAGCAAAACTGTAAGTGGTAGATCTTCTTCAAGTGTACCTGCTTGCCAACTTTTGACTGAGTGACACATTGGGAGCCATTAACCCCTTAATGTAATCAAGACTATTTCCATCCCTTATGCCGAGTTCACACTGCACGATTTTAGCACGATTTTTCACCCGCCGACAGGTTTTGCGGAATCGCCGACAAATGCCCGAAATCGGAGGCAAATCGGTGCTCGTTCACGCGAGTGACAATCACGCAGTGTGAATTATCAAAGACGCGATCTGAGGGAATCGCCGACGCCCGTGAAAGATTTGGCATGCTAAATATCTGGAGCTGTCGGCAATTCACAATCACGCTGTGTGAAATGAGTTCTGACTGAAAAACACATCGGCGATGACCTACAGCCAATGAGAGACCAAGATACAGGGCAGCCGGAAGTTCGGGGAGGAGTTATATGAAAAGTAGTTTGCGGACCAGTGTTGCCAAATCCGCGATTGCCGCCGGTTGTTTTTTATGTCAGCAGGTTGAAGGGACCCCGATAATGTGATATTTAGGCCCTGGAATGTAAATTGTACGAGGAGAACCCCGCCAAAAAATGTGTATTTTACCCCCAAATGCGATTTTTACTGGGGGAACCCCTCAAAACCAATTGGGCTATTTTCAGGCGTGTTTTGTAGCGAAAGAGCTGTCGGCGAATCTTCCTATTGTGAACTCATGCAGTGTGTAACCTCCTGTCGTCGTTCCATCGTGCAACAACTGACTGCTACCCCAGATAGTCATTCAGTGTGAAACCAACAGTGATGTGACATCTTTGAAAATCGTGCCGTGTGAACTCGGCATTACCTTACACCTCAGAACCAATTACCCAATATTACCGACCTCCATTTGGTGCCAGCTTTTTGAACCTCTGAGTTCAGTTACCACGCAGATGATTGGCAGCGAGTCAGTGCTGTTCCAGAGATGGAGATCTCACTAGAGGTCATCCACAGGTGAACAGTGATTTGAAGCAGGACTCCACTGTATGTTTTTAAAGTACAACAAAGGAGTCAAGAAATACATAATCATTGTCAGACATCTGGATTTTAAACACACCACACAAAAACAATGTCTAAACATACACACGTGATCTATGATAGAAAGATTTTCCTATAATCCGTTTCAGGACAAAACTACTTCACATTCTGTGAACAATGAAGGTGTCTTTACTATTATGTGCGGAATGATAAATCATAGAGTTTACTCTAAATAAAGCACAGACATTATCAATTATCCACACACGCACAAACACACTATCCATGCATTCTATCACGAATGATAAGCCTATAACCAGCGATCTAAGATTTTCCGGCTGTGTTAACAGAAAATGTCTAGCTCAGCTATTCTTTTCATTGAGATTCATCAAACATAATCTGCTTTCTGTCGCTATTTCTAATTCATTTTTTATCTCCTTAAATGGCTTGGCTGCACATCAGGAGAATGAATCCGGTTCGATTTAATGAGGATATACCAGTGTAAAAGGTGTAAATGAATAACCTTCTTCACAGTGATAATCCACACGAGATTGAAAAAAAAAAACTGAGAGCAGGACCACAGGAAAGGTGGGATTTTACTGAAATTAACAGGAGATTTGCTAAGGACTAAATGTATAATGCAAGTGGAATGCTTGTCCTTGTTTTGCTATGTACATCAGTCATCAGGCACTAACATTTTATTTTTAAATTTCGTCCCGGTTTTATTTTTATTTTAATTTTTTTGAAGGTGAAGTGAGTAATTTCTGCGCCACTACTGACACCAAGTGTATTGTTTTAAATGGCGTTCGAACTGGTGTTCCCGAACCAGTATAGCCAACAAATTTTCAGAGAAAATTGCTAAAGAAAGGTCGATTTGTTGCTAAAAGTTGCTAAATGACGTTGTGATGTCATTGCGTGATGACGTCGTTACGTAATCACGAAGCGAAATTGTGTCACTGCATCAAATCTCAGCAAAAATACTTTATATATGTTCATTTAGATTTGTTCGTAAAATAATATAAATGCATAATATAATATTAACATAGCCCCCCCCAGGGGGGGGGCTTGGAGGGGGGGGGGGGGCTTTACTATATATTTGATAAAGAATAATAATAAATACATATTTTCAAATAAAATGTAAATATGCATATGATGTATTTAATAATACATTTAAATTGTTATCTTAAGTAAATTAATAAATCAAATCAAACAATGTCTCCATGATCTCATTTGCGTAAGTTGTAGCGTGACAAATTTGCATTTTGGCGGAAAGTCTGTGGTATAATGCTTGCCTGTTTTGTGGTATAAAAGGATATTTAGCGTTTTTTTGCAACACACATGAACAGCAGAGAAATCTGGAGATAACGAAACAAGTCAGCTGAAGATTCCGATGCTGTGTTGATGTCTCCGGACCTGGGCTGCGTTCAGGTTCAGCCCCGACAAAAACGGTGCAAAACGTTTTTTAAACGGAAACGGTGATGCGTTGAACAGAACACCCTGTTCTGATGACGCAAGAGTTGGAACTATGGCAGCTGAGAAGGCCATTTTTTCTGTTCTTCTCCCCCCTCACAGTTGTCATCAAGGGCAAAATTAGCTATTTAGACCAAAATAATTTTTTGAACCAGGCTGTAAACATGTTTTTTTTCTGCTGTAAATTTGGGCATTTTAACATGGGGAGTCTATGGGATTGACTCCCTTTTGCAGCCAGCCTCTAGCGACCAGTTGATGAATTGCAGTTTAAGTCACTTCCTTGTTGGCTTCAGGAGAGAGAGGGGGAGGTTGCTGCTTGGTTTTTTTGTGGAAATCTGGCAACCCTGGATAAAGGTGATCCACAGGATGCAGCCGTTTTAGCGGCCCAGTGTTCTACGTAGACCCTTTACATCCATTATTTACAAAGAACAAAACCTAAAAATTGATTTTAGAGGATAAACTGTTTAATCGTCTATTTTTTTAGTAAGACTTATTAAATGAAAAGTGTCTGTGCGTTAACTTGAGTCAAGTCAAACAGTGGATGAGCAATTCACTCTTTGATTTGAGTTTGTAGATTTACAATAGCAAAAGTAAAATGTGTGGCTGACCAAATCGAGCCGAAATCGAGATCGGCTCGGTTTGGGCCCCTCCCCCAAATGTTTGCTAATTGCTATTTTAATTAGATTTTAGTTAGTTTATATGCTTCAAAGCACTGATTCAAAACAAAGGAAAGAAAATGTCGAAAACTCAGTAGGCTATTTCAAATACGGTCAAAAAATGACACTGCAATCATGTCACAAAGCCAATAATGTCACTAGCAGTATTGCTTGTTCCTGTGAATGTTGTTTTTGCTGTTCAGCTATCTGAACTTTATATAAACATGGCATCACTTTACACACTTTGGCACATTCAAACAGTTGCTATAGTGATTAAAGACCAGTGCAAAGTGATCAGGCAGGAGAGCAAGTGGCCACAGGATAATCACTGATATATGATACTGGCCATGAGACCTGGGTCCTCGTGCAAACTGTGCTGCAAGGAAATCACACGCAACACTGAACGTTTATTGTAAACACAAGATTCTAGTTTATGCATTTGGCACACACTTACTGTAAATCCAAAGCAACTTACAGTGCATCAGCTGAACACTTTTGCTCAACCCTTGACCTTGACATTGCTAATAGGCTCCTATATTCTACCAGTTGAGCTACAGGAATGAAACTGATTGCTTAGCTCATGATAACAATGAACAACTCTTTTAGAAGCTAAATATAGCAACTAATAAGCACTGTCACAAGACTGATGTTTATGTGTCGAAATAGCCATGCAGGCATGAGTTCTTCAAAAAATATTTTTTCTATGAATTTACTCTTGAAAAATAATATCTGAAAGGGTTCATTTCTCTCAGGATCCTTTAAAATGCACACTCAGCACTGATACGCTCTCATTCCCTTTATAAGTGCACTATAGTCTCAAGGAGACTGATAGGCACCAGGAAACGTCCATTAGCTGTGAGATACTGTGAGATACTGAGTCGAATACCCTGATTTAATTTAGTCTCTGGGTCACAGTTGCCATTGTTTTATCAATCTCATTTGTACTTTCTACAATAACCTGACAGGAGAAGCCGGAAGTACGGAACAGAGAACATGATGGCCATTTTTAATGGTTTAAACACAGCATGAACTTAAATAAGTAGCCTACTGCAATCTTCTGTAATTTTATGAGTCAGATTTTCAGTGGCCCATTTATTATATCATATATCTGCTTATATCTACTTCCCAGAATGTCTCAAATTATTTTGGCCTGCAAATCAAATTCTAAAAGTCTAAATCTGCTGAAATTAATAAAGCAATATATCTATCTTCTCATACAAGTCTAATTATCTCAGTTGTGCCAGAAAATCATCAACCCTGTGGTTCATGTGAGCTTTATACATTAGTATATCTGTTGAATTCAATTTCAATGAATGACTTTGGCTTTCCAAACACTGACGGGCTGCATTTAGTCTTTCTTCTTTTGTATTAGACCTGCATAAATGGGCATGTGAGCTCACCATTGCAGCAAAGTGAATGAGGTTTTTAGGACCTCTTGTTTTCAGTTGTTTGCAATATCCATTTATTTAGTTTTCACTGGCAAACTGGAGCAACATGAGACAGGAATAGAGCTATTGTTTGAGAAGCACTTTGGGGAAACAAAGCATGTGTACAAAATATACAAACCATATGGCAATAAGAAAGAGTAATATAACCCATGCTCCGGGTGATGCATTGAGCTAACAGACATTTCAATAGTGAGAAATATGCAACAACTGAGGAGAATGTAAATAGGATGTCTCTTTTAACGACAAGTGCATTGAAAAAACAAGTGTTCTGCCTGATATCAGTTAATATCATGTGTGAATTGAGATATTTGTTTGCCAGGAAAATGTTTCCAAATGTGAAGAAGTGAAAGAATACAAAAAACTTGCTGTTTTGGTAACCAAACAGCCTCAGCTACCAAAGTGGAGCAGAAGAGGGGTTTGTGTATTCCTCTGCTATAAGAGAGGAACTTAAAATCCATGTTCTAAGAGTCTGTTTGAAAGTGAATTAATTACTGTAAGATGCATCATCAGTCTAGAGATTAACATGATGTCTGCTGATAAAACTTGTGTATAACGATTTAAAGGGGTTACTGGGGGATTATGATAAATCATACATGATTACGCTTTTTAATTTTTAACAGATTCCTTGTTCGTCTTTGCATGTGTAAACAAGTGAATGTTTTCATGTGGCTTCTTAGCCCTCTAGGCTTTGAAATAGGTAAACTTGCTTTGAGAAACACAAAGAAAGAGAATTAGGTGTAATTCCTTTTTGGTTGTGGTTTGTTTACACAGCAAATAAGAAGAACCGAAAGAGTAAATCACAATGTTACTGTTTTACTGATAAAATAAATGCAGCTTTGGTGAGCAGACCAAGAGCTCAAAAGAATAAATTATATATAATTTAAATGATAAATATAATTTATTCCTGTCATTGCAAATCTTCATTGTGACATGATTCTTCAGAAATCATTCTAATATGCCGATTTAGTGCTCAATAATTATTAATGCTGCTTATTATTATGAATGTTCAAAAAATATTTGTTGCCTAATATTTTACACAAAACAGTTTTTCATGATTCTTTTATGAATTAAAATTCCAAAAGAACACACACACATAT
>NW_015505645.1:1868725-1890060 GCF_001515645.1 Sinocyclocheilus grahami
ACTTGTTGGGTCTTTCCCAAAAAGACTCATGGCTGTATTCGATCAAAAGGGTGCTTCTACTAAATACTGAGCAAAGGGTCTGAATACTTAGGACCATGTGATATTTCAGTTTTTCTTTTTTAATAAATCTGCAAAAATGTCAACAATTCTGTGTTTTTCTGTCAATATGGGGTGCTGTGTGTACATTAATGAGGAAAAAAATTAACTTAAATGATTTTAGCAAATGGCTGCAATATAACAAAGAGTGAAAAATGTAAGGGGGTCTGAATACTTTCCGTACCCACTGTATATATATATATATATATATATATTCAGATAACAGTATTAAGAAAACAAAAAACAAACAAATGTTGTCATTTATATTACAATTACAACAGAACACAAAATAGAAGCATTTTAATTTTTACTAAACAGTTTTTGATAGATATATATATATATATATATATATATATATATATATAATTATAATTATTTATTTTTTACATTTTCATCATCCTTACAAGGAGAACAGGCACAACAGACATTGATCTTTTATACTGATGCATCTGCTCAGGGAAGTTTGATTCTGGGTCAGCATGGGCAGCATGTTTTCTGCATGTTGTTCTAGTGCTGAACTTCCCATCAGCAGGCTTAAGGTGGCTGTTTCTCGGGGGGTATTCTTCAAAAGAACACAGGGGACATTATGATGCTATTGTCGCAAAAATGCAAGCCTGAAGTGAATCACAGCTGAGAAGTCTCATTGATTCCTTGTCTGAGAAACAGCTGTTCTGAAAGCAGCTGGGTTAGGGGTGCGTGGTAATGTGGAGACACACTAATAAGGCCAATACAAACACAATCCTAAAAATGCATCTCATTATTCATCAGTGCTGAGAGCCTTGTGTAAACACAAAAGTGGTGGTCAGAAGAGTCAGATGGTCAGGTGAGATATCGCAATGTGCTGCAAATCCCTGCTTCAAATGAATAGTGCTTTCAAAAAAATTAGATTCACATGAAAGCATCTAGAGGAATAAACATGTTGTAGACATATAGATAACTCTATAGAGACTCACATCTTGAGCAACACGTAGCACAAATACCTCAACAAATCTCCCATATATTGAAGATTTGTGGTATATATATTGGAGATTTGTAGTGTTAGTTGCATTTCAAAATCAATTTGGACTCAAATCCTATGCTTTATTTATTTATTTATTTGTTGCAAGCATTGTGTATGCTCTCAAAAGATCATTTATTCAAATACATATCATTTTTATTTTACTTTTATTTAATAATAATTCTATAATATTTGTATTTTAAAAAATTGTGGCATGTATAGAGTGAAAAACATTTAAAAACACATTCAGTGAACAGACAAGACATTGCATGCAAGAAAATAAATCAATAAAAAATACATAGCCATAAAAATAGGGCACAATGTTCTGTAATTTGGAAGAATTGTCTGTATTCATTTTTACAGGTGTTTTATCTGTATTTTGAATTTTACACTGCACCGTGTTTTGGAGTTAACGGAAATGTGTGGATAATACCCCAGTAATAAGCAGTTATTTTACAGATTTATTATTTATACAATGCAATATACAAAATAACAACTATATACACTTTAGAAATAAAAGACAAGACTCAAATATGAAACAAAACCCCCTCAAAGTTGTTACATTTAGTTAAAATATTTGTCAGCTAAAACCCCAGCTAATATTTCTGTTGGCTTAGACATTTTTGTGTTTTGTGTATCAAAAATGGTTTCACCAGCTAAATATTTGTTTAATTTAAGACTTTAATAGTACCTGTTATGAGTCAACTTACCCATCCTGAGAAATATTTAATGAGGTAGTCAGCATAATATTATAATATTTACATTATAATATTATATTCATATTATTAATAATATCATATTTACTAAAGTATATAGACACACACACACACACACACATATACATATACACATATATATATATATATATATATATATATATATATATAGATAGACAAATTAACTGATCCTTCTTTTTATATTAATATATTAATTTAATTTAAGACTTTAATAGTACCTGTTATGAGTCAACTTACCCATCCTGAGAAATATTTAATGAGGTAGTCAGCATAATATTATAATATTATAATTTATATTATTATATATTTACATTCATATTATTAATAATATCATATTTATTAAAGTATATAGACACACACACACACACACACATATATATATATATAGATAGATAGACAAAATAAATGTTCCTTCTTTTTATATTAAGTTTATCTTTATATTTTGTCCTCTAATTTGAAAGAAAAGTTAGTACCCCTGCTATTGGTCAAGTACCCTGTGTACTGTACTGTAGCGTGTTCCACAGGGAGCCCCTCAGAGTGTCCTGTCCGTCCTGATGTGTGCTGCTCTAATGAGTGGGAGGGAGGGTCAGGCAGTGCGACAAATAAGGACACGGTTCCTGCACGAGCTTTCATTCTCACTTTTATTTGCAAGTGTGCTTTGGACCCACAGCTGCTTAAAATGCACTAATTAGCCAAACAGGATTTGCCTTTGCTGTGTTTACGCTGGAATAATAAACTTTCTCAGCAAATGTAAGTAGCCGGTGTTCATCTGTCTTGGTTGCTGTGACTTTGTAGGTGTTTTTGCAGAGTATGTGTGCGGTGTCATTTTTTAATTATCATGTTTGTTGTCATCTGAGTTGAACACGCCACTGTGTGTGGGTCCTGTGCTGTGTACTTGAGAGAAGAGAGAGATTGAATGTTTAGCATTGCTGATTTATCATCAGAGAAATTGCAGTAAACAGTAGCTCTTGACTATGTACATGACACATTTGGCAAGCAAATGTAGAAATTAAATATTTGCAGGCATGCATTTTAAGCACACTAATGAGGTCATGTTGTGTTTTATTGTTGTTTATTGCTAGTCAAGTTTTAAGGAGCGCTTTTGGTTATATTATATTTAAAGGGATAGTTCACCTTAAGTTGCTGGTCCCCACTTGCATAGTGTTTTTTTTTTTCATACTATGGAAGTCAATGGGGACCAGCCACTGAATGTGTTTTAGCACTTTTATTGATGGATTAATATGCCGATATCAAATATTGAACACTCAGGTTTTAGCTTCACATCGAATACATAGATAAAATTATACCGCTTCTTTAATTTAGATAACTGTGTTTTTACAATATGATTAGTTGACAACATGCAGGTTAACTTTTCATAATCAAGTTTTTAAGTTTAAATGTGTATGAAGAAAGCGAAGGGTTGTCTTTGACCACTTTAAGTACACTTAATCTTGAGTAAAATGTCATATTCCACATAATACTATTAGAATTAGCATGTGTGATTGGAGAATAGCATTATTTGCTTCCATCAGTTTGTACACCAAAATGTAATTTTTGCTTGATATGAGTTTTCAGATTTTCAACTTGCTTTTATTAATCAGTAAAGCCTTTAACAGTGGGTTAAAAGTGCAATGAACTCATGACTGCTGGTTGAAATTGCTTTGATTTGACTTCAAAATAAATTTTTAAGTGAGTGGAAAGTGTTCAGTCACTACCTGACATTGTAATACACCACCCTCCCTTTAATTAGAGATCTTAAAAAAAAATGTATATATCACTTTTTGATGTTCATTTGAAAGTTCAAACTTTGAACTTGAGTTTGAAGTTCACAACAAACCAATTTACCACATTATTATATACAGAGATGCACTAATGATTGTAGCCTAAAAAACTGCATGTGTTTCAAAACTCCATAGCATTAGTGTTTAATTATTTAGCGCAATTTGTTTGCCCTGTTACTTAAGAGCTCAATAACAACAGTCAGCGGTGGGTAACGGATCATATTGGTTTACAGGAATCTGGCACTGGGTCCCCAGAAGCACCTCATGCTGGAAACTTACTCTGCCCTGGAGTTTATTCTGAGGAGTGAAATGTCACACTTGACATTTTGCTTTAAGACGTTTCACCACATAATTGAAGCGCTAGACTGATTTTACAAAACATTATATTTTCCTACATGTTCTATTAGATTGAGTAGACCGTCCTCATTTGATATTGAGTGTTCTTGAATATAGGACGGCGCTAAAGTTAGTTTAAATCAGTTGTTTATGAGTAAAACATATGAAAAAGTAACTGAATTGTGAAGTCAGTGTAATCAGTCATCATTCAGACAGTAACAAGTGGTGTTGCGTTACCCAGAAGAGCATCAAAGAGTTGTAAAAGTGACGTTGTTTTCTATTTCTAGGTTTTCAAGGGGCCCTTTCTTATGTGCCAAAGACGACATGATTCACTGTCTCAGATGGACCGTTTTCATGTGGGTCGTAAATTCCATTCCTTTTACTTCAGGAATGACAGTGAATGAGAGAATAGGTATGTATGTTGTCACCAAAAGGTCCGCACCAAGATGTTTGCTTATTCTTGTCCGTTTACAAAAGGTTTGATTAGAAGCGATTACATCTGTTTGGTTTTTCGAGCCTTGTTTGTCTCCGCGCGAGAGGTCAATGGTGACTTCACTGCTCTGGTGCAGAGCGCCGCTGTCGTCACCTTTAATTAGCGCTCTGTTTTAGCTTTCTTGTTTGGAATCCTTGTATGCAAATGAATTGTTTGTGATGAAAGACATCGCGCCCTCCTTTAAGAAGCAGGGACTCTTGCACAGCTATTTGAAATTCCTGCTCACGAGGACATGGCGTCAAGCCCTTGACCTGGGTGGCATCGGCCAGAAGGCACCAGGACACATCCGGCTCTGGTGTTATGTGTCCGATAGAATTGCTTTATTGGCCCCATTCAGATTAACCTGAGGCGATTAAGGAATATTATTGCACAGTGTAAATGCCCACAAATGAGAGTCCTCTGAACAAGAGGACAGGCAAGCAATATTTTTGCCAGCTGAGTGAATTGCTATCTCCTGTGATCCACTGTGCGAGCGTGACATCCAGGAAGAGATTTAGAGAGGATTTGCAGCATGTGTCCCATCTCCTTAAGAGTCGGCAGTTTGCCAGCAGATTGTGCTGATTTTTGGAATTTCCTGTTAATGCTGTGCGGATGTTCGGCTGTGAATGTAGATATGTTTGTGTGTTTTTGCATTTGTGTTTGTGTGAGCATCCTTTTATTAGTGGGGGGATAATTGTTGTTGATGAAGCAGAATTCGTCCTTCAGAAATATCGGGCTGCAAATGTCATGGCAGTGGAGACTGGGGCTTGTTGTTTCACTGGGATCTCAGTAACTAGTAGGCTTGTTATGAAATAAAATCATTATTTGTTTTCATCCAGTGTTATAAAATTTTCTGTAATTTTTGCTTGATATTATGAGTTTAAAGTTGTTTTTATTAATTGAGGTGGATTTTTACTGAAATGTTGATTTGTGTTCTTACGGTGTTTTAAATAGATTGGGGCAAGTTGTCACATTTGCTTTAAAATTAAGTTTTATACAGTTTATTCATTTACAACATCTGTCAACCAAAACAATGATTTGATGTTTCTAGATGTTAAATTTGATCATTTTGCTTTTTCATAATTGTATTGCTGATTTAGTTTTTGCTGAAAAGACTATAATAAAGTGCAACAGTTGGGTTTTGGAAGTAAAAAATCCACTACATTTTCTCTATAGGGGAATTGATTTTTAACTACAACTTATAAACTGTTGAAGACAGAACTAGTGAGTTACAAGGTTGTTAATTAATGGTATATGCTTTCGCTGAAGCCATCAGCCTGTATTGTTTTAACTTATTTTTTGTTAATTTATAACAGCATAATTTCTGGTGAAAAAATACAAAAATGCTCCACCACTCAGAGAATTGAAACTAGCATGCCAAAAGCTATGCAAATTATTTAATACTTTCTACTTTCTTAAATATTTGTATATAAATATGCATGTTTTGCAATAAATGTCAAATATATTGTTTCTATATACATAATCTTTAAATCAATAGTTTTATTTGTCGTTTGTATTCTGACTGTTGTTCACAATTCTTCAGGTGATTGTATTTCTTTCCCTCATTAAAACCATACACAAACTTATACCTGTTGTCTTTTTGCTTCAAATTAAAATGTTTAATATTCTTATTCACCTTGTTGGTGGATGGTTTGGTTCATCGCTTTCTTAGAATATTTCTGGAACAAAGGTGCTGAAAAAATTGGATGGGCGCAGTTGTACTCTATGCGTTGAAGTTATGTGTCACAGTTTCCAGGTCCAAATGCTTCATCAGATCCCAAAAGCAAACAAAAAACTCTTCTATACAGTACACTCAGTGTGCTATAGTACTACTACTGAAAAATCATGATTCTAACCTTTATCCCCATACCAACATTTTAGTTAGACAAACATTTATTCATGCTTTATGCATATAAAATATTGGTGTCCAGGATGCTGTGAGCCCAGCGACTGTAGCGTACACCACATTTAAAAAAAAAAAGCTTAGCTTAAAGGTGTGCTAAAATGAATAGTCTCAAAGTATTACTCTCATTTGAAAGTGGAGTGGAAGCTTGGACCTGGAAACAGTATTTGATGCATCAAGGGGCTAGGCTGTTTAATGGCAGATTCCCTTTGTGACAAAAAGTTTAGTGAACTTTTCTTGGGCAGTAACTGTTGAAATTGCTTTTTTGTAGTAAAGACTTTAAGGTACGTGACTATATGAAAATTGATTTTCAAAAACAAACCTACCCTTATTCAGTGGAGTAAAAAGTGTGACACTAGCTGTGGTCTTCTCTATACTGAATTAGCTAAAACAGTACCAGTTTTTAAAAATCAATTCAGTTGCTTCATTAACGCATAATATTCCTTTCCTCTGCAGATCATACATGTCCACCCATGAAGCTGGAGGAGAAGTGGCATACCAATGTGAACATTCACAGAGAATTCACAGGTACAAAGAAAGAATACTGTATATACAAATAGAAATCAAGCCCAGCTTGTCCTCACACAGTGCTGTTAAACATCAAACTGGCTGTTTAAAACATCCCTAATGTTGCACATGGCTGAAGCTGACAGAGCAATTTATACAGCTAATTTTGCATTTCCTGAAGGAAATGCCAGTTCTTGCAAGCCAGCTAAAGAATACTGTCAAAGCTGTAGGTAAGTTGAGTTTTTCCACAGAAATGGGGTTCACAGAGTGTTTGCTATCTGTTGACTGCACACAAGAATCATGGTCACTGTGAAAGGTGTAAAGATGGATATACCCTATCAAAAGTTTGGGGTTAAGATGTTTTTTGAATGTCTCTTATGCTCACCAAAGCTGCATTTATTTGATAAATAATATAGTAATAACAGTAAAATTGTGAAATATTATTACAGTTTAAAATAACTGTTTTGTATTGTCAAATATTTTAAAATGTAATTTATTCCTGTGATTGCAAAGGTGAATTTTCAGCAGCCCTTACCTTAGTCTTTAGTGTCACGTGATCCTTTAGAAATCATTCTATGCTCATTTGCTCAAGAAACATTTCTTGTTTTTATCAATGATGAAAACAGTAGTGCTGCTTGAGATTTTTGTGGAAACCGTGATACAATTTCTCAGGATTATTTGATGAATAGGATGTTCAAAAGAACGGCATTTATTTGAAATAGAATCATTTAAATAGAAAATTTTTTCAATTGTCAATTTGATCAATTTAATGCATCCTTACTGAGTAAATATGAATTAAAAAAATAATCCCAAGCTTTTGCACTGTAGTGTTAATAGTTAAATAGATAGCAAGAAAGAAAATACCAATCACTATTTAATATACAAATGAATGCAAGTAAATGCAAGGAAAATCACAATTTGATATGCGAATACCACAATGCCATCATCAATATAGGTTAGATTTGAATGCTAATTGCTGTCAGTGCTAATTCAGTCAGACATTAGGAGATTGTCAAACTTTAGTTTGAAAGTATGTATGAAGTGTATTAAAAAAAAATCACCTACAAAACAGTTTGAATGGAGTCTGTACTAATTGCAGACGTTTAGAACAAGCCCCAAACCAAAATGTTTGAGAAATAACAATAGTGTTGCCTTGCTAATACTAATCATTCCACATAAAAGACCACACATGTGTGTTCAACAGGACAACATTTACTGAAAATCTCTTTAGCCTAGAGCTAATGTTGTTCCTTTAGCAGAACATGGAGGTAACAGCGCTAAGGTCATGTTTTCAATTCCCAAAATGTTTACACAATGCACTGTAAGTTGCTTTGGATAAAAGTGTCTGGCGAATGCATAAATGTAATGTATGTTTGTCTTTTTCTTCTCTTGTTTACAGGGTTTGATTTAGCTGAGAGGTTTCTTCTCAGAAAAGGCACGGTGACTGACAACGGGCTGTTGTTGAGACTGGGGAGTAAACCGTTGTTTAAACCAACAGAGTAAGTTCTGCAAATGTTGATGTGGTTTTGATATTGTGCCATTTATTTTCCACTCACACATCATTCAGAGGATTGTTTTGTCTGAAAACAATGTTAACTAAGCTGAAAGTTATTGCAGCAAATGTGGGTATCCATAAGAATGTTTATGTAGTCTGGACGTGATCAACGATGTGCAGAATTTTCTAGCATCTGGAGAGCAGAAAGTAGGACAGTTCCTTGCAGAATCACTGCTGTGATGAGCATGTTATGATGGTAGTTTGAATGAATGCCCACATCCACATGTTGCGTGTTTTGGTTAGCCTTTCTGACAGCTTCCCATATAAATCTCTGTACGGGACAGAGTGCAGGTTGCCTCGCTGAACAACTGCATTCTCGGAGCGGTTCACATGAGTTTATACCACTCAAGATTTAAAAAATATGCCAGGCCGTTATTGGGTTTCTGCGACACAAACCAATATTTTCCCATGGTGTAAGCTTGCTTTCACTTCAACTGAAAACTCAGGAGATGTCTTGTATGCTTTTAATGGTGTGTTGACATGGAAAGACCCAGATATCACGAGCTTGCTGAGATAATTCCCCTCGCATTGGCTAATAAGAATAAACTGTGAGGTGAGCCGTGAGACATGTTAAATAATTTGGACAAAATTAATTTGCAGACCGTGGGCAGTGGGCTCGACCAAGGAGAAAGAGAGGTGACTGTAATGGAGTACCGCCTAGAAGAGAAATCAAGCAGTAATGGGGAATCATGTCCTGTATATTAATTGCCTTAAAATTACTTTAATAACTTACAGCTCAAGGGTGACACCGAGTTCAAAGAAGGCTTCTGTGTTAGTTAGACTTTTCAGGTATGTTTAATCTACTTCTAACAGCCTTGGACATGTAGAGTTATGTAGGCCGTGTTCCGTCAAGGTCAGCTGTCCAAACCGCATGAACCCACAGCATATTCATGAGTCCAAAGAGCTCAAATTGATGCTCAAAAGAACTCTTTTGTATTTTGCTGAAAAGCTGGTGGGATTGTGGCGAGTTCCAGACTAAGTCAAGGGTGGGAAGACTAGAGTTGAAATTCCCCACTTCCGACCTCAAAGCGTTCCAGTCGGTCATACGTCACAGTGAAATGTAAACAAAATAGGGTGGTGCCATGACTTATGATAATTATGTCACAAACATAAAAGTGTGGTGTTTGTACTAAAAACATCTGAGAAAAAGTAAAAAAAAAAAAAAAAGTTATCGTTACAGTGCTGTAACTCAAATATTTGAGCATGGTGCTAGCAACTCCTAGGTCTTGGGTTTGATTCTCAGGAAATGTATGAAATGATAGTTTAATGCAATGCAAGTCTTCAGATAAAAGCATCTGCTAAATGCAAAAATGCATATTACATTAAACACAATGCCTTCTCAGAAGAAACAGGACGTGTTTACGCTTTTTTCTTAATTGTGATGCTGTGAACATTACTAATTTCATATTTTTTGACTATAATAATTTTATCCTGAATGATTTAATAATATAGTTTTTTTTCTGTTGTTGAGCTTCATTCCAGTGGTTATTTTTGAGTTCAGAGTTATCATTTGTTTTTTATAGCAAGACCAAATGGACAGTGGCACCAACAATTATTTGAACACAATGTATCAAACCTAATGACATTCATTTAAGAAATACAGCACAGGCACATTTCACAAGCAGAATGTAAATGTTGTAAACGCTTGTAATATTCAGATAAATTTGCTAAAGCTAAATAATGACCTAAATTACAGTCTATTGAACATTGATGGTTTGGGGCAGTAAGATTTTTTTTCCCCCATGTTTTTGATGAACCTTGTTCACCAAGGATGCATTTATTTGATGAAAAATACAATGATGATTAAAATAATAATTAAAAAAATATTTTCGATTTTAAAGTGTAATATACATGTATACTTGTGGTGCCACAGCTGAATTTTCAGCAGCCATTACTCAAGTCTTCAGTGTCATATCATTCGGAAATCATTCTAATATGCTAATTTGGTTCTCAAGGAACATTTCTTATTATAATCAATGTTGAAAAGAAAACTGTTATGCTGCTTAATTTTTTTTAATGCATTTTTCAGGATTCTTTAAATGGGAAGTTCTAAAGTGCAGCATTTATTTGGAATGGAATTCTTTTGTAACATTAAACTGTAAATCTTTTTACTGTCACTTTTGATCGATTAAATGCATCCTTGTTGAATAAAAGTATTAGTTGATTTGAACTTTTTTTTTTTTTTACCCTTTCCTGTGATTAAAATCACTGTACCACACAGCATCTCATTGCTTATTGCTTTAAGTTGCGAAGCTTTTGGACACTAATGCATTTTTCAGGATTCTTTAAATGGGAAGTTCTAAAGTGCAGCATTTATTTGGAATGGAATTCTTTTGTAACATTAAACTGTAAATCTTTTTACTGTCACTTTTGATCGATTAAATGCATCCTTGTTGAATAAAAGTATTAGTTGATTTGAACTTTTTTTTTTTTTACCCTTTCCTGTGATTAAAATCACTGTACCACACAGCATCTCATTGCTTATTGCTTTAAGTTGCGAAGCTTTTGGACACTTTCAGTATGTTCCTAATTAATGTGATGGGCTACATCTGTGGAAACTTGAGGAGAACTACTACATAAATCCAGTTAAAATGTCCCTGAGTCCAGTTAGTTAAATGCAATCACCAGAAGAGGCTCTGAGAAAAGGTCTAGTGTAATTTTGTTTTTGCAAATGTCGCTTGGTTTGATAATTTGTTATCGAAAGCAATAAGATTAATCAATTTTTAAGTGTCCAAGATTTCGGGGCCAATATATACACTGTACATTGCGCACTAAAGTAGTAGTACATTGTTTAACGTATAGGTCATTTGTTCTTTTGTGTTTCATCATAGTCTTTAGTTTAGTCTAACTGATTATTCTCTGTGGTTTTAAGCACACCTGCTGGTTTGGCCGTAAAGATTCTGCTTCCATGCGTTTCACCAGTGAAAAATAACACCTAGTCATCTGCACAGGGAAAGGGAGGATATTTTTAGCGTTTTTTTTATGCAACTGTAAACACACTGTTTGCTCCCCTGGACCCTGAAGGAGCCATGGGTCAGATGATTTGCGATCTGTTGCTCTATCCGACGCTTGGTGGTCAGCGGCCTACTGTGGGGCCTTCTATCTGCTGCCCAGACCTGCCCTCAGGGGCCAACTGTGAGTCTCCTTGGCTGGAGGTGGAGTGCACTTCTGAGGGATCAGAATGTCTAGTTGTCTACATGGACCCCCATACAGACACACACTCGCACACACCCCGCCAGACCTCAATTAAGCTGAACTCTGACAGGTGATGGCATTAGTCAGCTGGATGTGTCGGGGGGGTGGAGAAGGGGGTCAAAAAGCCCCCAGCACAAACTCCAAACATCTCTCACTTTACTCGCAGGAAATGCAGCCGGGCCCCATCGTTCAGTTGATACGGTCACATGGAAAGAGAAGGCTCCACTCCTCCAGTCTATTTTCCATTAGTTGTTTCACAGATGACTCTGCTAAGATGTGCTAATTGCATGTTTGGTATTCATTTTTATGAGAGGCAAGGGTGTGGGAACGATCTGAAAAGTGTTGGGGGAAGCACAATATAAAACTTATGAGCTTTGCTCATGAATATTAATTGTGTGACATAATGTTTGCCTGGTAGTCCTAACTGAGTTGTTGAAAGGTTGATGAACAGGCACTACTCATAGTAGGCCTATCGCACATTTGTTCCTTTCACTGCTGAAATTCTCCCTTTTCTGTGTGGCTGAATACATTATTCTTGTTTTTTTTTTATATATTTTTTTTTTGCACTGTGGACAAAATAAAACTTTGTGCACCACTATTGACAAAAAAAGCCACCAAACACAACTGCAGTCTGTTTGTTTGGACAAAATAATGCTGGCTCAAGTTTGGGGTAGCATTTTCTGTAAATGACAGGGAAAGACAATGTGGGATGTTTTATTTATTGTTTGCAATGCTGTGTAGTGCCACTAAAGGTGCACAAATTTCACATTTGACTGAATGATTATATTTTAATATAATATTATCTTTTTATTTTATTTAAATAAAGTTTCATTACATTCACAATGCAATGCAACGCAACACAACACAACACATATAACTGTCCCAAAATGTGGGGGACAAACTTTTAATCATATTATATATGTATTTGTTCATTTTAAACTATTTGCATACTATAATATAATAATAGGCTATAATATAATAATGTTAAGCATGAGGGAACAAGCTTAGGCCACTGTGGAGGGCTTTTTGTAGCAATTTGTTTGCTTATTAATCTGTATGTTCAGAGATTAGTTTAATAGGGGCTGCATTAGAGCGTTACATCCCATCCTATTTGGCATATGGCCTCTGATGTCCCTATTTAACAGCTCAGTGATGAAGTGAATTGATGTCACGGTGCCCAGGTTGGTGTGCTCCGAAACACTGCACTCACTTATGAGGTCTCACTTGACACAAGTCCATTCCACCGGCTGCTCATATCAAATCTAATTTAAGGCTGAATTCATGAAATATATTACTCAGCAATTCCAAAAAAGTCTTTGTTCTCTCCTTTTGAACCTGTTATTGCCTCTTTCCTTATCAAGATAAATGTCAGATTGAATTTTTGTAGAATTGTCAAGCCGTTCCAAGAAGACTGACTTTCTTGTGTGGAATGCAAAGGAGATGCTTTAAGAATATTCTTTCATTGTATGAACATGCCATATCTTTTAAAGCCATATGATATTTTTTGAGAAACAGACTAAAGTTTACGGCATTATTCACTGAACATGCTCACATCTACTGAAGTTTTTGTTCCACTGTATCTTGAGCGTGAGTAAGTGATGACTTGAATGATATTTAGAGTAGATTACAACCAAATATGTTTGAAAATTGTGTGGTCAATAGTCCGGCCATCGTCTTGTAATACATCTGTACTAGTTTCATGCCTAGAGAGAATAGAGAATGATCTATTTGAGAATAAACTCATTTTCAGCATGTCTCTTGCAAGTCTGATGTCTCTCTCTTTTTCTTTCTCCTTCTCGCTCTCTCTCTTTCTCTTCTGTCCTTTTAAAGTATTCATACATGAGATTTTCCCATTGTCAGTTTTGCTGATCGTGTTTGATGAAATGCCAGTTAATTACCAAATAGTGTAAAAGAAATAATTGTTTCTGTTACAGTGTTATGAGATTGACTCAAAAATTGAATATTACTCTTTCAACAATTTTTATAACCCTATAGAAGCTTTAGCATTATTTCTTGTACCATGAGTTTGTTTCAAGTCACTGCTGCAGTATTTTGTTCAGACGAGTGAAAACATGTTAGTGGTTTCAAACAATAGCGCGACAGACAGAATAATTTCTGTTTATAAAAGGACACATTTACAATGTTTTCTGATAAGTCTTACAGGCAAGACTAAAGAGGAAAAATACAGAGCAGAACATTGATGCCAATGCACTTGACTTATTGAAGTGTTAAATGAAAATAGCACTTTACTGCTAAATTAAAGCATTATTTAAACATGCTTTTCTAGAACATTCTTGTTCTCTCATATACAGTGTTAGGAAGTCTGATTTGTTTGAGTCATTTAGTTTGGACCGTTCATGTGCCAATTAAAAACAATTCACTTATTAATTTATTGTCATTCATTTACTGGTCTCTTTCTATATACACTCGTTTTGGGGTCAGTTAGAATTCAGATTAAAAAGGATACTTTAAAGGGGTCATATGATGTTGCTAAAAAGAACAGTATTTTGTGTATTTGGTGTAGTGAAATGTGTTTATGTGGTTTAAGGTTAAAAAAACACATTATTTTCCACACACTGTACATTATTAAGTGACCTTTTATTTATCAAGGAATCCTAATAAAATGCATTATAGTTACCACAAAAAAATATTAAGCAAAAATAATGTTTCTTGAGCAGCAAATGAGCATGTTAGAATGATATCTGAAGGAACATGTGACACTGAAGACTGGAGTAATAATGCTGAAAATTCAGCGTTGCTTTACAGGAATAAATATAAAATATATTTAAAAAGAAAACCGTAATTTGAAATTGTTATACTTCACAGTTTCAATGTTTTTACTGTGACTTATTCAAATAAATGCAGCCTTAATTGGTAAACGGTCATGTATTTGTTTTTGTTCTACTTTTTATTTGGATCAATTTTAATTGTAGATGTTGATGTTGTCTATCTTTTCTAAAGATCTGTGTTCCCAAATGGACTTTCTCATGAGTACTCCGTTATTGCCACGTTACGGCTCAGTAAAGTGACCTTTTATTTATCAAGGAATCCTAATAAAATGCATTATAGTTACCACAAAAAAATATTAAGCAAAAATAATGTTTCTTGAGCAGCAAATGAGCATATTAGAATGATATCTGAAGGAACATGTGACACTGAAGACTGGAGTAATAATGCTGAAAATTCAGCGTTGCTTTACAGGAATAAATATAAAATATATTTAAAAAGAAAACCGTAATTTGAAATTGTTATACTTCACAGTTTCAATGTTTTTACTGTGACTTATTCAAATAAATGCAGCCTTAATTGGTAAACGGTCATGTATTTGTTTTTGTTCTACTTTTTATTTGGATCAATTTTAATTGTAGATGTTGATGTTGTCTATCTTTTCTAAAGATCTGTGTTCCCAAATGGACTTTCTCATGAGTACTCCGTTATTGCCACGTTACGGCTCAGAAAAACCACAAAGAAAGATCGCTGGTTTGTTCTGCAGATCTTTGATAAAGGTGGAGATACACAGGTATGTGAAAAATCCAAGATTTTATTTAGATCTGTAAAAAATTATCATTATATAAATGCTACTCTCTTGCACACAGTGATCGCTTCAGACTTCAGTCAGCTTATCTCATTAACATAATGAGCTTAATGAGCCTCTAATGTTCATCCCTTCTTCTCTCCTTCATTTAGGTGTCACTAATAGTGGATGGAGCTAAAAAAACAGTAGAGTTTTTGGCTCAGGGTTTTCTGAAAAACAGCCTCCTCTACGTATTCAAGAACCGAGACCTGCACGCCCTCTTCGATCGACAGTTTCACAAGCTTGGTGTGTCTGTCGAGAGCAATGCGGTCTCTATCTACCTGGACTGCAAATTAATTGAGCGTCAGGTGACCGCTGAAAGGTCTGGAATGAACGTGAGCGGACGTACATTCATCACCACTCGAGTGGAGGATGGACGTCCAGTGGATGTGAGTTGTGGACAGAGGTTCTCATCACTTGCTAAATCGGAGTATGAATGCAAAGCTTAGTACTTTTAGTACAGTTAGTGATTGTTAAAGCCCTGTCAAAACTATAGTGGAAACCACTTATAGTTTGGGGAACATCACTAACTTCATGTCTGAACCTGATGCAAGTAAAAATCGAATGGTGTACTCATTCATTTATCAGGTATGTGTGTTCATGTCCATAAATTTCAATTTACCTTCACAGATTGAACTTCAGGAGATTCTGATCTTCTGTGATGCTAGAATAGCCGACCTGGACAGATGCTGCGATTCTCCTGGAGTTACGGTAAGATGTTCGGGTTTATGGTGTGGCAGTTTTAATGATACAGACTCGATGATCCTTCCTAACCAGCCTATAATTTTGCTCTAAAATTAGGGGGTTGACATAATTATCATATCAAATCTGAACAGGCCAGTCACGTTTCAACACTGCTATTGAATAACGTAACATGTGAGGTATAGTTAGTTTTCAAAGACTCCGTTCCAAAGTCAAGTGAGCTGCCTTGCTGTCATAATGAGTGACCGATCGGGAGCGCTCTATATAGGCAGCAACCATGTGTGTGTCATACAAATAGTACTCCTCCTGACACAACTGATCAATTACAAACTCAACTCACAATTGATTTTGATAGAATTTGTTGTTAACATATTGCTCAGCTGATGATGTGATATACTAATAAGCATAAAAATACATTGTGCACAGAAATAGTCCATTTTTAATTAGTCAAGCTTCCAAAAGAACAGAAAAACATTATAAAAGTAGTCTATTTGCATTATATTCCATATTTTCTGAAGCCGTAGGATAGTTTAGTTTGAGAAACAGACTTAAGTTTTAAGTTTAATCAACTTTCTCTTGTTTAATCTACTATTTTCAGTTGTTTTTCACTGATCTCATTGCAGTGCATTATAGGATTTCCTTCTCTGCAAAGGATACATGCAATTCTGCCTTTGAATTCGTCCTTTTATTCTACCTTTTGAAACAATCTTAAAATGCCATCCATGTAGGCAAAGATGTAGATTTTGGAATAGAGCCATAGCGTGTATTGTTCTTGGATGGATCGTTTCCACTGTGGACAAAGCCCTTGAGGGCATCCTTTTAGCTCAAGTTGCTCCGGTCAATAATTTCTGATTAATTAAAGGCAACATTCTGTCTTAAACGATTGGATTAGACAAAATCCACATTCCTGCTCAATGCTGTAATTGGTACATGGTCTCTACAGTTGTGTGCTAATCCCCTCTCTTAGTGTTTGGGATAATGTTTTCTTAGTGTTTTCCACATGGAAGGGGAACGGTCCAAGTGGCCATTGGGGCTGGTCATGTAATTAGGCAACACAGATGATTGCCTAGGGCACCAACTCTTGAGGGGCTGCAGTTTACTGAGCTAATTTTACAGGGGTATGAGTAGGGATGGAAAAATTGAGATTACAGTTTTGTTTCCTCTTAACAATTCAGGTTCCTTCCATGGCTCAAATAAAAATTCTTGTGTGACTTAAGAAATTTTAAAAAAGAAAGAAACCCAGTTCCATTGCCAAATGATAAGATAAAGTTAATTTCATTTAATTATATATTCTTAGTTTATTTAAACTACTTTATTTAAACAATACCCTTCAAAAGTTTGGGGTCAGTAATTGTTTTTTTTATTATTAAAGAAAGGACACATTAAATTGATCAAAAGGGATGCTTGTATTTGGTAAAAACATGTATGAAGGTTTCCAATAAAATATTAAGCAGCACAACTTTTTTCAACATTGATATTAGTAAGAAATTATTCTTGATCAACAAATCAGCATATTAGAATGATTTGTGAAGGATCATGTGACACTGAAGTAATGGCTGCTGAAAATTCATCTTTGCCATCACAGGAATTAATTACATTTTGAAAAGTATTAAAACAAAAACGTATTTTAAATTGTGATATTTCACAATAATACTGTTTTTACTGAAATAAATGCAGCCTGGCTGAACCCAAAATTTTGAACGGTAGTGTATTTGTGCAATTCTTGACAGACTTTTAAATGAAATTTCTTGCCGTTTTGATTCACTAAAAGTAACAAAAAAAATAAGACTGAAGAAAGAGTGCAAATGCTGCTCCCAAAGTCATCAAAATTGAGCTCTAATGCTGTTATTTTTTTTGCCCACATCTTTGATCATATTAATGACTTTACAGAACCAACTGATATATTTTATGTATCTCAGTTTGCCAGAGTTATGCATTTCACAAGAAGATTTGTATGCGTATACCATGCATGCATAATGTAGAAAATCCCCATAAATCCCATCTTCAAGGAATTCCAAGTGGATAATTGATTATCTTGGTCTATATTTTAATAATTTAACAGTAGTCCATGTTTTTATTTTTAATCTGACCAGTGTGAACCTGTAGTGACCCATAACCCCACAGCGGCCCCACTGGTCACAGGATACTTCCACAGAATGCTGTCCATGCCAGCCCAGCTGCCCACCGACCGATGCCACTGTCCTGCTCTGAAGGTAAAGTTAAACCATGAAAGCATTTTTTAAATGAGCGAGTTAGCACTCCACAATGGATCTTGAGGTAATGCCACATGCAAAATGAATGGCCAATTGAAGCGCATTTATGGCAGTCTGTATACCTGGATGACAGCCAGAGGCAGAAATAAAAGCTTATTAGAAGCAATTTAGCACAAATAAGGGGGTGTTTGGGCACAGACATGCACTTCATCAGTGGGTGATGTTCAGCTAATCTCTTCTGAAGTACAAAGAGCCAGAGTTCAGGCTAGGACTCCTCTTTGAATTTTGATCACAGCATTTTAGACCTGATACAGAGAGCTGATTTAGCATATTAACATTGCATAATGTGACTTATGTGTATTTGAAAGGGGGATCAAGGGTTTCCGGGTTTGGCAGGACATTCTGGACAAAAGGGAGATAAAGGAGACATGGTAAGGAATGGGTTTCTTTTGGCGTGTTACTTTTTTTTTTCTTTAATAACACAAAATTGCCCAGTTCTTTGTTCGGTGACATTTAATAGATTTTTCTTTTAAAAGAGATGACAGTGTGCATGTGCATTACAACTTACAATCTCTGGTTTTCAGTACAGGTTTCTAAAATTGCTTAATGGCAGTTTTCTTTCTCATGATTCTTTTAATAACATTAAATTTTCACCTATATATAATTTGTAGTAGGCTTTAGTGTTTTCTTTTTTTTCAGAAGTTATTTTATCATCCCAACATATTTAAAGTGATTTTTGGCTTCTCTGTGAAGTGTGCCATGTTCCCTTCCTTATGTGACATAGAGATTCAAGCCACTGCAAGAATGATTGGAATCCATACAAATGAACAGCTGATGATATGTTTGTTGAGGACAAATGGTCTTTAAGGTCATTAGCCTAATTAGTTTGTTGTGTTTTGGAATAGAGATATTTTTCGACAAGAGCCTCTTGCTTAGTTTGGGGTGGAAACCTTAGAATGCCTTTTGAGAACAAGCAGCCAATAAATCAAACTCCTATAGGACTAACTTTTGAGGAATTTCTGCTTTTCTTTCTGCATAATTAATGCGGCTGCTGCCAAAATTGTGTTGTTTTTTTTGTTTTTTTCCAAATCCAGTAGGAAATGAGACTGTGGTTTTATTGATGAAGAAAGAGTGCGAATGCTGCTCCCAAAGTCATCAAAATTGAGCTCTAATGCTGTTATTTTTTTTGCCCACATCTTTGATCATATTAATGACTTTACAGAACCAACTATTTGTTGATTATTCTTGATCAACAAATCAGCATATTAGAATGATTTGTGAAGGATCATGTGTTACATTCGATATACATGTTACATGTGATATATTTTATGTATCTCAGTGTGACGAGAGGGGCGGGGCCGAGAGCCGTGGGAACGGAGCGAGGCCGGTGGAGTAATTGCTAATGCGCGACACCCCTCCCGAGGGCTTCCGGGTTTGGCAGGACATTCTGGACAAAAGGGAGATAAAGGAGACATGGTAAGGAATGAGTTTCTTTTGGCGTGTTACTTTTTCTTTTCTTTAATAACACAAAATTGCCCAGTTCTTTGTTAGGTGACATTTAATAGATTTTTCTTTTAAAAGAGATGACAGTGTGCATGTGCATTACAACTTACAATCTCTGGTTTTCAGTACAGCTCTCTAAAATTGCTTTATGGCAGTTTTCTTCTCTTGATTTTTTAATAACATTAAATATTTGCCTATATATAATTTTTAGTAGGCTTTAGTTTATTGTTTTGTTATTTTTTTTGGAAGTTCTAATTGTGGGAATTCATGGATGTTGGTAACTGAAAACGCATTACAGATAAACGAAGCACATTCATTTTAAGGCTGGTGATATTTTCAGAGTCTCCTGCTGGTTCTGTTCTGTTATTGCTTTCTCAAAGAGAAACATCTGAATATCATAGACAAGCAAGTTGGGTATCAAACGAACATTTCAAGCTTCATGTTGGCAATGTAATTTGTCAACAACACACCGTTCTTGATGGGGTTTTTTTTCCCGAAGAAAAGAAATGCAAAGTTATGGAGGCAGGGAGGATGGAAGAGTCATGCATATGTATTAAAGCACAGGCTTGATTTACTGCAGCACAGTGAATGGAAAAGGGGGAAAATAAAATCTTCTATTTATAGACATGCAAAACTTATTTTAGAAAAAAAAAGCCACTCCTCAAGAAAGGCCACATGCAGTCACGACTGAGCTTTTCCAAAACACACCTTGAAGATTCTGAGGCAGATTAGACTAAAATTGAATTATTTGGTCTCAACACCAAATGATATGTCTGGCGGAAATCCAATACAGCTCACCATCTAAATAACAGCATTCCTACAGTAAAGCATGGAGGAGGTGATATCCTGTTATGGGGGTGTTTCTCTGCAGCATGGACTGGAACACTTGTCAGGATAGACTGAAAAATGGATGGGGCAAAAATACCGTCAAATTCTTGAGGAAAATCTGCTGCCCTCTGCTAGAAAGTTGTCAATGGGAAAAAGGTTTACCTTCCAACATGACAATGACCCAAAGTACACAGCAAAACTGAGCACACAGTGGTTGAAGGAGAAAAAGGTGAATGTTCTTGCATGGCCTAGTCAGAGCCCAGACTTAAACCCCACTGAAATTCTTGAGGACTTGAAGACTGCAGTCCAAAAATGCTCACCATCAAACTTAACTAAACTTGAGCAGTTCTGTAAAGAAGAGTGGGCAAATTTTGCAAAGATGTTCAAAGTTAGTAGAGACAAATCCCAACAGACTACAGGCTGTAATTAAAACAAAATGTGGTTCAACAAAATACTGATGCAAGGGGGTGATCATTTGTCCAACTCTGTGATTGGTTTTGTTTTTGTTTTTTTACATGTTGGTGTTATCATCTTTCACTTGGATGTTATAAGTTACAATGAGGAAATACAGCTGGATAAAACAAAAACTCTGTCAGTCTTCATTTCAGGCTGAAAAGCAACATATGAATTTTCAGAAACCGTTATTAATGTAATATGATGATTTGGTTTGGAAGAAAAAATAAATCAATCTTACTGACCCCAAACGTTTGAATGATATTGTAGAATAGTACTGTGATTTTACACAGTATTTTAGTTGTTATAGAATTTTGCGTGTTTTAGACTATCACTGAAAAAAAATTGTGTAGAAACAGTTTTCACTCAGAAATTCCTAGTAAATTTCACAAACAATTTCTAAGAAATGGAAAGTAACATGTTGAGTTGAAAATGAACATTTGAAATGGAAAGACTGAAATATTCTCTTGTAAAATGTAAACT
>NW_015505645.1:1892610-1892981 GCF_001515645.1 Sinocyclocheilus grahami
ATAAAACAAAAACTCTGTCAGTCTTCATTTCAGGCTGAAAAGCAACAAAATTGTATTATTTTAAAGGGGGGGGGGTGATTCTTTTCTATACTGTAAAATCATAAACTATTAAATAAAGCCATCGTTTCTGTATTTAATTTATTTTGTATATTACTTTGTAGTATTTATTTATTAGTTTTCATTTATTTATTCTAGTTCGTGCTTTTTTTATTTTTTGCTTTATTTGTTTTTTATTGTAGTTGGTCCCATCCCTGCTCAATTACAATTTAAAATACAATATCCCGAAGCACCCTCTGAATATCCCTGCTAGTACTACACATGGACCACAGACTTGCAGTAGTTTTACTCTATTAACCTTGACTCTAATGTTC
>NW_015505645.1:1894557-1895744 GCF_001515645.1 Sinocyclocheilus grahami
ATTTGAAATGGAAAGACTGAAATATTCTCTTGTAAAATGTAAACTTGGTTTCTTTCACATCTCCGAAAAACATTTTACAGTGTCGGAAGCAAAAACAAAAGCACATTTGTTTTTAAATGCACAATAAAAAATATATATTTTTCAAAGATTAGAGAATGTTTTAACAAAATACTATTTCAGTCTTTCTACTTAAAAAATGTTTAATTCTGTGTATTACTTTCCATTTCTTTGTAAAAAATTTACTAGCAATTTCTGAGTGAAAATTCTACACTACATTTTTCATTTTTTTAGAGTAACATCAAACTCTACTGGAGTCAATAGTGTGGTGAGTGGAGCTACATAATTGCTACCGTACAATATACTACATTTATGAGTCATTTATGAGTTTATATTTAAGTAAAACATAGCTGCCTGGTAGACACGATATGGTGAGGCAGTTCACTATAAGTTTTGAAACCAAGCTTAAGTGTCCATTGAGAAATTCACAAGTCACATAAAGTTAAGCAGGTTTTAAAAGCTTCTAATAGCTTCACAGCAGAAGGGACACATTACAGAATTTTATTGCTGTTGTAAATTTTAAGAAAACTCTGTAGTGAAATTAGCCTCGATTATGATACGTTTATTACCTAATGACGTTTATGCAAATCTCCTCCATTTCAGGCTTGTAAATTTCAAGCAACAATGTACACATCAAGAACTCTTGTTATAGATCACTAATGAACTGTGAGAGCTGTATTTGTCCAATATGGCCACAGCATTTGGTGTTTTTTCTGCTGAAAATGAAGTCAGTTGCTTTCTTCTGGGTGACGGGGGTATAGCTGGTTCTCCTGATCTGGATGGTCTTTCTGACAGCTAGGTGAGTCTGTGTGGATAAATGCTGTTTTTTTAATTCTTGAAGAGAGTATAGGTTGCCTAGAAGACTTTGAATAGCATCTTACAACAAGTAAGTGGCTTCCAAATAGAGTTTCTGTTACTGGTCTGAAATGGTTCTTCACTTATACCATAGGTCTGATAGCTCACTTCACAATGCTATTCCATTCTGTTTGAGGAGGCATTTTGTGAAAGCGTGTTTTTGTCTGCCAGTGGATCTTCACAGGATGCATATAATCTGCTAGAAAGGTTTATTTTATTGTGGGGTGTCTCGAGAGGCCTGAAATCAGATTACTGCGATGGGATCTTTTCCATCA
>NW_015505645.1:1897045-1897687 GCF_001515645.1 Sinocyclocheilus grahami
TTCGTCTGCATCCCTTTATGCAGATAGGCAATTTAACATGCTGTAATTACGAATGTCCAATTCGTAATCATCTCACCATGATCAGACCAAAGAGAACACAACTGACTTGTAGAGAGAAAGAGAGAGAGATTGTGTTTCTTTGGCCCCTAGAGAGCATGGGGTGGCACTTTGTGCATCACAGAGAGTGAACTGTAATTATGAGCTGATGCAGAACCTCTAAAACAGTTTATCTGAATCTCATTAGTGAACAATAGGCTGTTTTAGTAAACACGCACACAGGGTAGCTTACAGTAAAGAACCAGAATTATGCACTGTTTACTAGATGTTGCTAGAATCATGCATTACAAGTTGCAGCTGTATCATGCAACATATGGTGTGTTTTTGGAAACATGTATGATATTAGATATTATTGATAATATCTAACTGGTAATACATCATTATGAATATTTAAAGTGCCACTATTATGGGTAATGAAAGGTTCATGTTTTAGTTTTGGGAGTCCCCCACAACAGGTTGACATGCATGCAAGGTCAAAAAACATTTTCATTAGCCCAATTCGGATGGTAATTGTTTCTCATATGGACGTCTGTAAAAATTAATTTACATATCACCTCAGTGATAAAACTCATGGATTCGGATGGC
>NW_015505645.1:1904061-1911760 GCF_001515645.1 Sinocyclocheilus grahami
CTTATAATCAGGGTCGTCTTATATTCGGGCCAATACGGTAGTTGTCAGTGAAGTCAGTCTCATTTGAGAGTCCTTTATCTTTGTAAATACATTCTTTTTTTTCCACTCAGAAATGCTTTATGGCAGATGTAATCTCTCTCGGCTTCTCGGCTTCACTTACTAGACATTGAAAATAGACATGTATCATTGCTGCTTAGTTCGCAGCTGTAAGATGATCATTTTGTGCCAGTGTTTTACACGGTTTGTTGAGAAATCTGGGCAGAGGCGTGTATTCGATGTAGTGGCATTTATATGACGTCAGTGTGAGAGTTGCAGTTGTTTAAGAATGCGAGTGTGCAATATCAGATGTGAGACACAAAGAATACTTTTGACATTTCCTTGGGAAAATCCTTACTGTAGTAATGAATGGCTATTTCATAAATATGATTGGCAGATGGATTATAGATAGCATCGGCCAAGACTTTCAAGTTCCTTTCTCTGAAAAAAGCGTGCTTGAATGGATACGGGAGAACAGATAACTCTCTTTAACAAAGCTACTGTCAACTGCTGTTTGAAAATCTGCTGCATTTTCTTAACACAATGGAGACATTTTTCAAGTTTCCCTCATTAAATATGATTGCCCTTGATGTTGAAAAGTCAGAACTTTTGAGTTTCCATGCTTTGCTTAACTATGAAGTGCTTTCAAATCACACATTAATTGAGCAGTAGCCTTGTTTTGTACAGTATGTTCATTGCAAATATCCAGACCGCTAATATGCATTTGCACTGATTTTGTTGCAGCTGCATGTAGATATTTGTTCATCGTTCCTAGTGTTAAAAAGTACATAATCAAAGCTGGTGCAAACAGATATAGGATACACAATACCCTAATTTAGTTCAGGCTATATTACAGTACATACACTTTACAGAACATGAAGCTTTATGAACATTATGGTTCAGATTCCTTTAACTACACACCATACAATTTGGCCATCTAAACTGTACCTTTTCAATAATTTACATGCATTTTTATGTCTTAAACCTTTAGGGGTTTTTTATGTTTGTCAGCTAAATAAAATGAATCAAACTACACTAGTTTCGCAGGATGTTTGTTGTTGTCTGCAATTGGTGAAGGCACTGCACATGAAATATTGGTCTGATTCTTCTATTAATCTCATGAATTGTCTGTTTATTGTCTTGGTATTTTGTGTCACCCAGTCTTTGTGTCTCATCACACTCCATTCAGACTGCAAGCCACAACTCTGCTAAACGTCACTTCTTTTGCCATGGAGCTGTCGTTTCAGTGTGTGTTGTGATGTTGTGTATCATTATTCTGATTGTAAGGGTGAAAAGGCAGCAGCTGGAGAGCCCGTTCCTGCGGGAACACCTGGGAAAGATGTAAGAAATTTGATGAATCTACTGTACCTTAAAGACAAATGGCATTATTCAGAGTCACCACCCTGAGTCAATACTTTCTAATGGCTGACTAATTTAAGTCTTTTAAAGTCAATACCTGATATCTGAGGCCCACAGGGGTTACATGAGAGCGTTCAGAATGGAATGTGCATGAAGCCATGTATCGCTTGTCTGTTGAGACGCTCAGAGCATAACATGGCATGTTAGTTACACTATCCTTCAGAATATGACAGGTTACGTGTAGTGTTAATTTAGATGTCCTGTTCTATTAAAGGAGCAAATTTGTTTTTCGATACTTGATTACAGAAAAAAAAAGCATTTTTCATATGACGTACTTGTTTAAAATGTTTATTTGAAATGTAGAGTTCAGTGATTTTTATGATAGACAGGTTCCAGTGGCAGTGGTGAAGAAGCCCAGCATGCTTTCCTAAGTGAAAGTTTGATTCAGATAGTATCCGAGTACCTGAGCTCTACTACTTCAAACGTTTGTAGCAATGAATCGCTGAGCAAATGGAAACTCACAAAAAGCATTTCCTGGCGTAACCCCCTTGGCATTTGTGGCCAGCACTTGAGATATCTCTGTTACTCCACTGGATCTTGTTCCAGAGGTCTTTGAAGGCCTGCCATTCAGCATATCAACAGTTCTCTCTGCTTAAAACATGCATGCCTCTGAGATGAGCTGTGTTCATTTGAATTAAAATTGTATCTCTAACAAAAGCTGAAAAGATGCTGTGGAAGTCTGTTGCTGCACATGAAATGTTTATTTGAGGTGTTGTAGGATGTCTATTATGTTGGTGAGTGTTTATCTCTGACATTAGCCAGATTTGCACACTTTTGGACACTTAAAGGGGTGCTATTATGCTTTTTCTCTTTTTCAACTTTAGTTAGTCTGTAATGTTGCTGTTTGAGCATAAAAAAATCTGCAAAGTTACAAAGCTCAAAGTCCAATTCAAAAGGAGATATTTTATTTAACAGAAATCACTTTTCAAAAACTACAACGAACGACTCGTTTGGACTACAACGCATATTTTCCGGGAGTTGTGAGATCACAAATATCGACGAATGGGACGAGACCTGGTTGAGCTGCACTAGAGAAGGCAACAAGTGTTATCACTATGTCGGAGACACACTAGCTTTCCCAAGGCAGATGAACTTAGAGTGGTTACAATCATCCGGGTTTAAATCGCAATCAAATTGATTTGATTTTGACGCAATATTTACACTGAAGCTTGCAGGCGGCTATGGTAAGGGGCATGATATTTCCCGTCCAGGTGCATAGTGCTGCCAATCACAACACACACTGGCCCAGCTAACCAATCACAGCACATTTCGTATTTCAAAAGGCGGGCCTTCATTTGATACAGGAACTATTTGAGCCGTTCATGCCAGACTGGGGAGAGAGGTGTTTATTTTCTTTTATAATTTGAAGCCTGTGGAAGCCTTTTTTATTTTAACCAATTGGTGGCAATGTTATTTTATTTTAAATTAAAATAATAATAAACAAATGTAAGAAATACATGTGAGAATTTGAAATAATAAATAGTCACCATTTAATTTTTAATTTTTATTTAGTTATTTATTTATTTTTATTACGTGGTAGAACCATGCGTCCATATGAAAATCTTTTTGTGAAATGTTTTAATTGTGCTATATTTCTTTAAAATTTTAATCTGATGTGATGATATTCATATATTAAGTGCTGCTACAGTGTCCAAACACTTCTTGGGACTGCTTTGTGTGTGTGTGCGTGTGCGTGTGCGTGTGCGTGTGTGCCTCTGTATTGGGAAGATGCCAGATTGTATTGTGACCTGGCCTGTTCTGCAGCCAGGACGCGCTGTGCAGTACATAATTATCAGGCAAGTGAGCAGAAATCCCTGCGGCATTTTGACCTCACACTGGCGTGACGAGACAGAGAGAGGGACACAGCCCTGATTTTAACCCATCCTTCACCTCCCCGCTTGTGCTGAAATGCCCAGGGCGAGCAGAGGCTAACTATGTAGTCAGTCTCTCCATCCTCATTCCCGAGGTCGGAACAGCCTGTAGGCCTAGAGCTCAAATCAAGTCCCTCTGAAAAGGGCAAATGCAGCTGTTCTTAACTGGGGCTGCTCTCGGGGATGTGGGACAACAAAGGAAAGGTGCACTGGTTCCCTCAAGGAGTCATTAGATTGTGCTGAAAGCAGGACAGGAGTGCTCTCTCCAAAAACCCCTCTGAACATACATAATTTAAGAGCAGCCGAGGTCTAACCTCCATCATGCCGTCCCAATGCGAGCTTCACAGTACTGCAATCCTGATCAAGTTCAAGTGCAGATTCTTTCTTACATTTACCTTTGATAGCCTCAGCCAAAGTTTATCTCTTGCTGGATTGAGGATATATTGAGAATGGAACACTAACTTACTGAACACTGTACGGTATACACTGCATATGGCCTATTTTCTTTATGCATTATCCAACGATAAATGCTTCAGATTGTGGGGTACAACATTGTCACTTGAAGGGGACACTGGATGCCCATTTTCCTCAATTTGGTATGATTCTTTTGGGGTCTTCATGAAATGTCTGTAAGATATTTTGGTTACAATTCCTCAATGGTCGTGTAAAATAACACCCTTTTTACCTTGTCAAAAACAGCTCTGTTCACAGTGACCCGTTTCAGTGCATGTGTCTTTAAATGACAATGAGCTACTGCTTACCCCACCCCTCTCTTCTGTGGGGTGTGTCAACACAAGACATGTGCATTGCTGCCTTTGACTCCGTATATGGCTCAAATAGCTAGCTATCTACGTAGAAACCAGCTGTAAACTGATTCAAACAGTTTCAGACTCCAAAAGCCCATAACAAACTGGCTGCATGTTTTCTTTTCAGCTTTTCTGAGCTGGCGGACATGCCAGAAACCTAACTAAATGCAAAAAAGCTAAAAAAGTGAAACATTTCATCCGTTATCCCCTTTAAGAGTTGCATGTGAATGGAGGCAAGTTACCTTAAAAATAGCTATTTTGCATTTTTTATTTTAATTTGTACTTTATGTATTTTATTTTAATTATATTTAAAATTATGTATTGCAATTTGTTAAAGATTTTATTTATTTTTTATTCTTATTTTTATAAAAAAAGTTAGTGTTTTTACCTTTATTGAAAACAATGTAGAAGAGAGTAGGATTTATATGTGTGTGTGTATCTTTTATTTTCCATATTCATATATATATATATATATATATATATACAGTATGTATACATGTATAAATATGTTTTTATTTTATTTTTTATTATTTATTATGTATTTTATATTTTTATTATTTCTATTCTTTCATATTTTATATTTTTTTAATTGAATTTTAATGTTATTTTGTATTATTATTCTTATTTTCTTATTTGTATTTTTATTTATTTATTATATTTGTTTTTATTTGTATTTTTTATTTTATTTGATTTTCATTGACATCTGCCTGACCAATCGGCAGGTGTGTGCATGGTCCCAATTAGTAAGCAAGCAACAGTGCTCTCTTGCAATTTCATTGGCTATTTTTCAAGAGAATGTGCAAGAGAATGAGAAGTGCTAAAATCACATATCTAAAATTTGATTCAAACAGAATATTCAAATCTTATTGTAAAGCCTCACAATCATCATCCTCACAGAAAGAGTCTCATAGTAAGACAGCTGATGCAAAAGGAGGTTTGCCAGATTTGCACATCTTATTTGTATTGATCTTGTTTTATGGAGAAGGTCTCCAGACTAGCGCTCTCTTAACTGAGCTTTCACTCAACTGTCTTGACAAGCTCCGTCATCATAAGAGTAAATTAGTCTCATCTCTTGGAAACATGATTAAAAAAAAGGGCGAGGCGCTCATCTGGCCCTAATATAATTCAGTATTAATAGTCTCACTCGAAAGCTTAACTAAGACAAATTGCTGTATTTTGAGGGCCAGCGTTCCCGTCTCTCTAAGTACCCTCTGACTTATTTCAGAGATTTCTCTCTGTGTAGCTGCAGGTCTTGATGTGTCACACCTAACAAGAGCCGCTGTAAATGCAGCCTGTCGATACGTGTCAGGCCTCATTTATCAGCCACCTCTTCTCGGCCGGTTTTCCCTCATTCACCTTGTCCTCTCTCTTTTGCTTTTCAGCACTAGGAGTTTTGACGTTGCCTGTGGTTTTGCCTTATCTCCAATCAGATTCCCTCTCACAAAGCCCTGGCAGGCAGGTGATTGGATTCTAATCCTGGCTCCAGCCGGAAGGCTTGAGAAAGAGAGTGTGTGGTTTTGTGTATGTATTTAGGGTGTGCTATTTGTGCAAATCATTCTCTAAAAAGCACAGAAGTGAGAAAACCGATTTGTCATTTAAATGAGGCCATCTCAACACCTTGAGACACTTATTCTTGTCATCAGTGAGATAAGCCGCTGCGCTTCACCGACATGACTTTTACTAAAAGATGGCTGGAGCGGCTCCCTGCTGAATTCCTAACTTGGGGGACATCAAACTGATACATTGTCTGCTGACTGGAAAGATTTTCGCCTAAGTTGTTCTGTCAGGATGCTGTGAGGAGACCAACCCTGTGATTAAACTGGCTCCTGTTCTTTGTGTCTCCTCAGGGTTTGAAAGGAGATCCTGGACCTCAAGGCCTACCTGGTCTCAAAGGTGATAAAGTAAGTCACCCTGCAAGTTTGATTTCTTGTACCAACCTTTACAAACTGTAGCACAGAGAGAGATAGAGACAGAGTCTCTATGTTTTTCAGACAGTGAGCCTTCCAGAAAATTGTATATACCTGTACATAGAAAGCCACAGAGGTCTATATGTGAGTCATTCTTAGGAAACTCTGCCATTTGTGGCTGAACATTTTGACGTTTTTTTATTTTTTATTATCATTCTAACATTTAAAAGTTTGAAAATGTCACTGCTAAACTTTCTAGCACTCATATTTTGCCACCTCAGGGCCATTACTACCAGAGATGCCTCCAGACCAATATTCAGATTAGCGGTCAGCGGATATTGGTTTCTCAGTGGCAGATACTGCAACCCGTCCACTCATAAATATGTGGTTGACAGCCTTGCAAAATATCAGTAGTTGTTTGTTAGAATTTAAATATGAAGTCAGAAGGTCAAACGGTTAATTTTAAAGGAAGAAATGTCTGCATAATAGGGTTGAACAGAAAATGAGGGATGAACATGAATTTTGCATTTTATCAGAAGCTGCGTAAAACACATGAAAAAAGTATTTTTACTTGCATATTGAAATTATATATTTTAATTTTAGAAGATAAATATTCATGTCAGTTCTTATTAAAGTGCCCCTATTATTCCATTTCGAATATTGCCTTTCGTGCAGTGTGTAATGTAGCTGTATGTGAATGTTAACGATCTGCAAAGTTGTAAAGTGCATGATGAATAAAGTTGTCTTCCAAAAGAAAGAATCTACTCCGAACAGCCTGAACGAGTCGTCAGTAATTTGCATCCCAAATAACACATTTGCATAATCCCTGCCTATGTTCTATGTTGGCCAGCCGCAAACAACTTGACCCGTCCTCAAACACTGTAGCTTTGATAAATAATAGATGCTTATATTTTCTATCGAGCGTTTAAAATACAGACCTGTGGAAATGGGCATATTGTTTCCGACACGCCCTGTACGTGGTTGACCAATCATAACAGAGCAAATTAGGGTCACAGAAAGGAGGGGTTTAGAGAGACTGAATCTTAGAACTGCTTCGAACAAATCATTTGAGGTTAGTTGGAAAATGAGATGATATTAAATTAGTGCTGTCAAACGATTAATCGTGATTAATCGCATCCAAAATAAAAGTTTTTGTTTACATGATATCGGTGTGTATACTGTGTATATTTATTATGTATACTGTATATAAATACAAACACATGCATGTATATATTTAAGAAAACTATGTTATGTTTATAGATTAAATATATTTATATATAATATAAATTATATGAATATAAATTTATACATGTAAATATTTTCAAAATATAAATGTATGTGTGTGTATTTATATATACATAATAAATATACACAGAACACACACATATATAATGTAAACAAAAACTTTTATTTTGGATGCGATTAATCGTTTGACAGCACTATTATATATATATATATACAGGTGCATCTCAGTAAATTAGAATGTCGTGGAAAAGTTCATTTATTTCAGTAATTCAACTCAAATTGTGAAACTCGTGTATTAAATAAATTCAGTGCACACAGACTGAAGTAGTTTAAGTCTTTGGTTCTTTTAATTGTGATGATTTTGGCTCACATTTAACAAAAACCCACCAATTCACTATCTCAACAAATTAGAATA
>NW_015505645.1:1912705-1922638 GCF_001515645.1 Sinocyclocheilus grahami
TTTTTTTTTTGCAGTGTTTGCTTCAAGTTCCAGTGCAATGCTTTTAAGTGCATCACTATACTATAAATACAATTTTTGTTTGTTTTCACAAACACGTTATTTTCTGTGGTAACAGACGGCGTGTCACAGATGTGGCTAGTAGAACACAAATTGCCTTTCATCTAGAACTTTCCTTTAAAATGCCTTCCAGAATTTCCAGCTCATCCAGACAGACCTTCACAGCAGGGAAGATGTGACTTCAATGAAACAGAATGTAGAAAGAGCTTCCTACTCTGATATCTGATTCCCCAACACCCCGTGCACACAGACACACGCGTTCACGCACACAGACCACAGCGGGACTGCCTTTCAAACAATAGATCAAATGTTATTCTCTAATTAGGTGCCGTATTACCCATTGTCTTTTACAGTATTGGGGTTCTTTGTTTGCCTGCATGCTCACGTAATTGTCAATGCAGTGTTTTCTAGCCTTGACGTTCTAATGAGCTCCTCTGCGTTAGAGCAGAGAATAACCAGCTTCTTTTCATCTCCTCGCCCAGTCAGACCAGAGGGAGGAAGGAAAACAGTTAGTTTGGATTGAAACTGACAGTCGGAAAGACACGTCATGCTCTTCAAACAATGACTCTGAACATCTTCAAACGGGCCAGCTTTAGGTGTTCACAACTTTATATTTCTGCCAACTTTGAAGTGGAGTTTCTGTGGATTTAAATTGAATTTGAGGAAGGCTCTGCCTGTTTTTGTCAAGGGCTTTTGAATTAAACTGATATCTCTGCTTGTATTTCATAACCTTGAATATATAAAAGTCCTTCATTTAAGAGCAGATAAGCACAGATATAGGGACAGCCTGGTCAATTTATTTATTTTTCTCAGGTATGCCTCACAGAATTATTATTAAAGGAATAGTTTTCCTGAAAAAGAAAAAAAGTTTTGTCATCTTTTACTCATCCTCTTGTCATTCCAAACGTGTATGACTTTCTTTCTTCTAAGGAACACCGGAGGGGAGTTTTTTTTTTTTTTTCAGTTAAAATGTGGAACAATATTTTCACTTTTGGGTGAACTATTCCCAAATTATGTGGAAATATTAGTAGAACGCCATAGTACAGATCATTTTAAGTGAATTATTTACGTTTGCATTTGCATAATTTCGCAGTATTGCACAACTCTCTGAAATATTTGATTCTGTTTAGGCAGTCACAGAATTCTGTGGTCAGATATTTTTGTATAATCGCCACTAAACTGTGTAATAAGTGGGATATTGTACAGTTAAACTGGTCGATATGCTAAATAGGCTGTATAGATGGACCTTCATGGTCCTGGGTCCTGATTTATAATGTGACAATGACTTGTTAACTGGAGGAACAGAATGCTGCGGTTTGGATGACTTGCTTTTATTTGTACAGTAATCACTTCTAAAAAAACTACAGTAATTTCTTGTCTGTGTTGCAGGGGGAACCAGGCCTGCCAGGTCCGGGAACACTCTCGGTACGTATCTCACTGCATGTTATTTCAGAGCTCAATGTAGAAACTAACTCTTTTTAAATGAAACATGATCTGCATTATTAATCATATGCATTAAGCACTGAAATGAGATTTATGGAGAGTCATTGCTAAGGTTTTAGGAAATGGTTAACATGACCAATAGCTGACACAGATGTGAGACAGGTGCTCCAATGGTGTGTAATGATGAGTACAATCTTTATACAACAGCAAAAACAGGTAAACAGAATTTCAAAGCTGAGAGAGAATTCATTTTATTAACCTCACCTTCAGCTCCATTCAAGGATGGCCGCTTTCCATGATCCAGCCAATTCCTGATGAAGCAAATAATATTACAATTGTTTTTATTTTTGAACTTGATGATTTTCTCTGAAACCGGTTGCTCTGACTTTTTTTTTTTAAAGCAATTAATACTTTCAGCAAGGATGTATTGTTGATCAAAAGTAAAGGCATTTATAATGTTACCAAAAATTCTATTTCAAATAAATAGTTTTCTTTTGAGCATTCTATTCATCAATGTATCACAGTTTCCACAAAAAAAATATTAAGCAGCACTAACAGTTTTCAACACTGATAATATGACATGTTTCTTGATCACCAAATCATCATATTAGAATGATTTCTGCAAAATGATGTGACACTGAAGACTGCTGAAAATCTAGCTTGGCATCACAGGAATAAATTACATTTTAAATTCGAAATTGTAGTAATATTTCACAATATTTTTACTGTATTTTGTCTGAATAAATGCAGTCTTGTTGAGACTTCTTTCAAAAACAAACGTTTATGCAGTGTTGTAAAATGTGTTGTGATCTTTCATGTCGATTTTAATACTAAAAATACTGCATTCACGCTCTTTATCTTCAACTAAAGAAAATAAATTAAAATCAAAGAAGAGCCCACACATGCTCAGTCAGGGGCAACCAACAGCAGTGTGGACAGACTGTGGAGGTTAGACGTGTCCTGCAAGTAGAGAGCTAATAATTCCACACATTAAATGAGGGACACGTCCAACAACATCTCATAAGACACCAGAATGGGATGTATGCTCTTTGTGTGAGAGGATATAGTAATAAAGGTCTGCCCCTTTATGTAACATAAACAGTAAACTAACCCCAGCGGAACTATATCAGGGTGTAAAAGTTATTTACTCATGCTAATTTTACATTTTATGAGGACAAGCAGGAATACCAGGGATTCAAACGTGAGAGCCGACAACACACTTGCCATATCACCACTCCCTCTTGTAGTCAAGTTGTAAATCATTCAAGACTAAAACATTTAACAAGCTTTAGCGGCTGAAATTCTTGATGTTTAAACAAATAGCATATAGCTGACATGTTGAACGTTTGATTTTACGTTTCGGGTTTTTAATATCCTGTTATGGATGTTGGTGTTGTAGACATCTGTCGCTCGTATTTACGACCTCTAACATCACAGGCCGTCTCTCCCCAGTTACATTTTGACTGTTTTAGGAGCCTTTAAAGCTCTTGCTCTCCTACTTTCACCGAACACAAGGAGTGAATGGCTATTTTTGCAGCTGTTCCTAAGATGTGTCAGTATTTTTGAGGATGCCAGCTGAAAGATGACACCACACTGTTTTGCTCTGCATCTGAAAGGCTGTCTGTGTGTGTCTTGTGTATATGTGACTGGTCATGCGTTTTGTCCTTTCAGTGGGTCATGTGCTGTAATGATATGTTTTCCTGACCTTTGTTCTAACAGTGTTAACAGCTGAAGTTAATTGCTGTCTTTCTTTGATGAAACACATGATAATTTGTCCTCTGTTTTCTCCTAGGTTGAACAGCAAGCTCAAAAAGGGGACCAGGTAAAAAATATTTTTCTTGAGAATTTTATTAAAGTGCTTGTAAGGCAGCACTAACTACTGAAACCCACATTTCCTAGATTTTCCTGGAATTTTGATGATTCATAGCAGAAGCCTGTTGCCTTTATTCAGTGTTTTTAATTAAGCACAGCTAAAAAGATCTGATGGTGCTCCTTCAGAAATTTCTGTTGCTATTTCAACTACAACTCCTTAACGCACAGACTCAAAATCTTCTGTAGCTAATTTCAGCTAAGCTATTTTAATTGTTAGAATGTTCAGCAGGCAAAATGTTATCAAAAATATTAGATATTAGAAGGATCATGTGACACTGAAGGCTGGAGTAATGACTGCCTGAAAATTCAGCTTTGCATCACAGGAATAAATTACATTTGAAAATATATTAAAACAGAAAATAGTTATTTTAAATTGTAATAATATTTCACAATGTCACTGCTTTTACTGTATTTTTTAAAAACAAATGCAGTCTCTGAGCATAAGACTTCTTTCAAAAACATTTAAAAAATCTTACGAATCTCAAACTTTTGAACAACAGTGGAGATAATAAAGCTTAGCCTGAAAATGTTACTTAAACTGAGACAAATTTGGGTGTTTTAAAATATTCTGAGAATCTGTATTTCTTTTGTGTTTGTGTGTGTGCAGGGTCCCTCAGGAATTCCTGGAGAAAAGGTAAGCATATTAACATTTTCTTGAATTTAATCATTTTATTTTTTTGTCTTCCATAATGAAGTTTACCCATGAGCTGCAACATGCTGTTTGAACATCTGTCTCTCAGCACTTTAGTAAGTGCCTGGCCGGCATGTAAACCCGTCCAGGCAGAGCCAGCTGCTATGTCCTCATATTTAACATTAATGTTGCTTCTGGATGTAATCATGTTTTTGGGGGCATTAATGACCATGGGCAGGTGGAAACCTAGATCCGGTCCAGCCTGCTTTATGTGCTGCAATACTTTCTGAAAACTGAAACCCTGAACATTTTTTCCCATCATCCCCAGGGAGACGCCGGCCTGCCCGGTCAACCAGGAGCACCAGGGAAAGAGGGCAAAAGGGTGAGTAAACCGAAGCAGGTCGCCGCCTGTGTGGGCTGGATCCATGTTGCGTGTATGTGTTTGTGTGACCGACCCATCAGCGAGACAAGCCTTCGGGAGTGACCCGGCAGCAGCTGGAATGAGAAAAAAATCAGGGAGCTCTGTCTGGTTAATTTATTTTATTAATTAATTTTTTTTATTCATGAAAATTTGCTAGAAATTACAAAGCTAGAAATGTACAGCTATGTTATCTAAATCCACATAAATTCATTAAAACAATTTTGTTGGAAGCTATAATGAAATCATTCAGACTTTTTTACAACTTTTTTATATTTTATTTTGATATTATTTATTTATTTCTGAATGTTTGACAGAAATGAGAAATTATACAGCTACTGTATCTAACTCCACATAAATTCATTAACACAATTTTGTTGGAAAACTATAACAAAATCATAAATTTGTTTGCAATTAATTTTATTTATTTATTTATTTTTAATTTATGAAAATTTGCTAGAAACTAGAATGCTAGAACTTATATATCTATTTAACTCCACATAAATTAATTAACAGTTTTGTAGGAAAACTATAACAAAATAATTTCAAATTTATTTGCAAGGCATACAAATGGTTGTACAAGATCAGTGAATGTAATATTTTGGAACAGTTCTGTCATCTGGCCTGAAGCAGTTTTAAACTGGCCCCGAGCCAGCAGATCCATCCTTATTGTTGAGCTGTGGTATTATTAGTCTTGGATATCCAGACATTTGGCATATGATCTGGTGTAAAGTGCAGCTTGTTCTGGTGGAGAACAGCCAGATAGACCAGGTAGAGCCGTTTGGTTGACATAAAGTGACCATCCACAGTTTTTTTTTCTCTCCATGTTTAATGCTGAGATTATCTGAAATAGATATACTATGAATGCCAAAAAAAATGTTTAATCAGAATTTTTGTCAGTCCAACATTCAGTAATATTTCACAGATATAACTCAAAGGGAATGTTCACCCACAAAATGAAAATTATAATTTACGCACATTCTGAGATATATTTTGTCCATACAGTTTTACAATTGGGTCCAATGTTGTTTGGACCCCAATGTTCTTCAGAATATCTTCTGTTTTGTTCTATATAAGAAAGTAAGTCATACGGGTTTGGAATGACATGAGGGTGACTAAATAATGACAGAATTTTCGATTTTGGGTGAACTATTCCTTCAAAGCAGAATGTATGGTTCTGTAAATGATGTCTGAAAAAGCTATCTCTTTTAGGTTGCTCTTGGATAGTACTCTCTCTCTCTCATAGACCAAAACAAGAAGTGTACTTTCGAGGCACAATAACCCATATGCATTTTCTACAGTCAGTCAGTCAGCATTTTATTAAACTTTTCTCTGAAACGAGCACAATGTTGTTGTTGCCCTACCTTTAGTGAGATTAAAAGGCCACTACAAGCACATGACCTTTTATGGAAAATTCTGAAAATAATGTCAGCTTCTACCATCATGATTCCTCTTTAATTGGTTGTTGTTACAGAAAAAAGCTGTTTAGAATCCAGACACTGTGTTCTAATGATCTTGTGGATGGCACCCCACAAATTCATTAAATTCTCAGTGCTCACAAGGGATCGCGCTAACGTTTACCACCCACGCGAGATAGTTTGCCCAAAGACTTAGACTGAATTATTTTCCGTCTGCCATTCAAATCAGTGTCAAGTATGTTGTTTTGTTGCAAAAGACACTGTTTGGCCCTATATATAACTTTTGCTTTGATGACTGCAGAGCTTCCCAGCGAGCAGGGATGTGGTAAGGTTTCGGGTTATATTTGGCGAGTCACATGCAGCCGGGTAACTTGTTGAGCAGGACTGCGGCGCTCTGCACTCTTGGAGGCTATTTGGGGAAAGGAAGGACATGGGTCATTATTACTGGCCTTCTAGACGAAGACGAGCCTCTGCTGGCGAGAGACTCTCACCCAATTAGCAGCTCTCATTTTCCACACCACTGTCGGGCATACACGGCTGCCATCTTTGCGGCAGTGAATTTTTCGCTGCTAGTTAGGGTAGATCTTTGGCCTTTGTCACATGTCAAGTGTTAGCATTTATTTGCATGCATTAATTTCTCCAGGCAACCAAGAGTTTACAGTATTGACAATGTACATGTAAGCAGCGCAGTGTTGTGAAACAAAAACACAGTTGCATGTACAGTTTTGGTGCCCATTTTTTTGCACATCTTGCTCAGAAATCAAGAGAAGACTTGTTAAAAAGAATACATTATATGTTTATATATTTAGGACACACACACACACACATATATCTATCTATCTAGGGGTGCGCAGACTGACCACCAGGGGTGAGTGAGAGAATGATTTTAATCTGTGTGCAAACATGCAGGCCCATCCACCTCACTTGAAAAGATAGGAAGTAATATTTTTTATTTATTTATAACTTAAACTTTGATGTTTTGTAATATACAGTCAGGGCTTTACATTAATACCCGCCAACCTGCCAGAGACGGGTGGATTTCAGGCAGTGGCGGGTAGCACGGTCACTGCCACCTTAACGGGATGAATTTTATATGCAGTAACAAAGCCCGACATTAACGTTTGTCTGGGCCAATTGGATTTTTTTGAAGGGGCAAGTGAAAGGGAATTTTACTTGCCCGGCCGGACAATTAACCTGATTAAAACATCTAACTAGGGAAGCACCGAAATTTCGGTGAGAATGATTCTGATTTTATTACATTTTGTGTAAACGCGATTTATAATGGATGATGTATTGACAGTAACAAAGTCGCAGCAGTTGAAGCTCACGCAGCCTGTCTGTGTGTGAGATAATCTCGTGGAGAAATCGAAACAAATGAACACAACTGCACACAGAAGAAACATACTGCGTTTGGAATGACATGAGGGTGACTAAATAATGACAGAATTTTCGATTTTGGGTGAACTATTCCTTCAAAGCAGAATGTATGGTTCTGTAAATGATGTCTGAAAAAGCTATCTCTTTTAGGTTGCTCTTGGATAGTACTCTCTCTCTCTCATAGACCAAAACAAGAAGTGTACTTTCGAGGCACAATAACCCATATGCATTTTCTACAGTCAGTCAGTCAGCATTTTATTAAACTTTTCTCTGAAACGAGCACAATGTTGTTGTTGCCCTACCTTTAGTGAGATTAAAAGGCCACTACAAGCACATGACCTTTTATGGAAAATTCTGAAAATAATGTCAGCTTCTACCATCATGATTCCTCTTTAATTGGTTGTTGTTACAGAAAAAAGCTGTTTAGAATCCAGACACTGTGTTCTAATGATCTTGTGGATGGCACCCCACAAATTCATTAAATTCTCAGTGCTCACAAGGGATCGCGCTAACGTTTACCACCCACGCGAGATAGTTTGCCCAAAGACTTAGACTGAATTATTTTCCGTCTGCCATTCAAATCAGTGTCAAGTATGTTGTTTTGTTGCAAAAGACACTGTTTGGCCCTATATATAACTTTTGCTTTGATGACTGCAGAGCTTCCCAGCGAGCAGGGATGTGGTAAGGTTTCGGGTTATATTTGGCGAGTCACATGCAGCCGGGTAACTTGTTGAGCAGGACTGCGGCGCTCTGCACTCTTGGAGGCTATTTGGGGAAAGGAAGGACATGGGTCATTATTACTGGCCTTCTAGACGAAGACGAGCCTCTGCTGGCGAGAGACTCTCACCCAATTAGCAGCTCTCATTTTCCACACCACTGTCGGGCATACACGGCTGCCATCTTTGCGGCAGTGAATTTTTCGTTGCTAGTTAGGGTAGATCTTTGGCCTTTGTCACATGTCAAGTGTTAGCATTTATTTGCATGCATTAATTTCTCCAGGCAACCAAGAGTTTACAGTTTTGACAATGTACATGTAAGCAGCGCAGTGTTGTGAAACAAAAACACAGTTGCATGTACAGTTTTGGTGCCCATTTTTTTGCACATCTTGCTCAGAAATCAAGAGAAGACCTGTTAAAAAGAATACATTATATGTTTATATATTTAGGACACACACACACATATATCTATCTATCTAGGGGTGCGCAGACTGACCACCAGGGGTGAGTGAGAGAATGATTTTAATCTGTGTGCAAACATGCAGGCCCATCCACCTCACTTGAAAAGATAGGAAGTAATATTTTTTATTTATTTATAACTTAAACTTTGATGTTTTGTAATATACAGTCAGGGCTTTACATTAATACCCGCCAACCTGCCAGAGACGGGTGGATTTCAGGCAGTGGCGGGTAGCACGGTCACTGCCACCTTAACGGGATGAATTTTATATGCAGTAACAAAGCCCGACATTAACGTTTGTCTGGGCCAATTGGATTTTTTTGAAGGGGCAAGTGAAAGGGAATTTTACTTGCCCGGCCGGACAATTAACCTGATTAAAACATCTAACTAGGGAAGCACCGAAATTTCGGTGAGAATGATTCTGATTTTATTACATTTTGTGTAAACGCGATTTATAATGGATGATGTATTGACAGTAACAAAGTCGCAGCAGTTGAAGCTCACGCAGCCTGTCTGTGTGTGAGATAATCTCGTGGAGAAATCGAAACAAATGAACACAACTGCACACAGAAGAAACATACTGCCTATGGCCTAGTTAAGCAAAATAACACAACCAAGAGAGTGCAGTTTTTCCTGAAAACCAGTATGATTGCAAATTTGACATTGATTTTATACAAGAGTTCAAACGAGTAGTTTGAACAGTCGTGCATCTCTGAGCAACATACAGCATTGTTTCGTTACTGAATGATTAAATGTTTTTTTTTAATAATTTGAGGCAATGATTCAGTGGTTCATTGAAAAAGACAGGCACTTGCTTCATTCTTGAATGAATCAGCCGTTTGAATGAATTGTTTGAATGAATACCTCAATTACTCACTCATTAAGACAATCACTTTACTGGCAGTTTGCATCTTTGCATCTTTTCCAACATTTCATATTTATATATTCATATATGTATATATATATATATATATATGTATGTATATATTAGTGCTGTCAATCGATTAAAACATTTTTACTAATTAATCACACGTTTTTCTGAAATTAATTGCAATTAATACCATAACATTAAAGTTTTTAAATATACTTTTATGTTGCAATAATTTTACATTCAATCTTCAAATTAATGTACAAACAACATACAGTATATTTTTAATATTTGTTTAATGACATCTTTTTTTTATAACTGAAGACCAGTATCAATGAGACCAATAATGATTTCTCTATAAAATTGCCCCCCACTCACTAATATTTAACCATTGACTATAGCCATTCAACATTACAGTATAATTGAGAGCTATCAATTTGAACATTTATTAGACTTTAAAAAATAACTTCTAGAGTTATCCATTTTACTTGCCCTGTGATGAAGAGAGACCCATGGAAAAATTGGTAACTACATTTTATGTTCAGAAAACAGTTTTTTGATGTTCAAAGTAATTTTTGTATGTTCAAGGACTCATGCTTCTTGTGTCTGAACAACTACAGACAAATCAGAAAAAAATATCACATGTGACGTGTTTGTGCTTTAGGAAGTTATA
>NW_015505645.1:1922648-1923801 GCF_001515645.1 Sinocyclocheilus grahami
TTAAGTGAACTTAAAACAATCTTCACATAATAAATGTCATATTTACCAGTCATATTTAAGTTATCAAACACTAAATTCTAAATTTAAATTTAAAATACAGATGAATCCTTAAAGCTATAAAAGTTTACGGGGTAAGAAAACTGACTTTATTAAAGATTATTATCTAAAAAAATGCTCTAAATGATATTTAATATAGTCTCTATTTTAACGTCTTCTAAATATATTATATTTTTCTCTCTTTTTTACATTTTTTTAAACTGGAAAAATCTCTCTCTCTCTTTATACTGTATAAATCAATTTTTTCTGCTTTTTCGCTAATATGCTGATTATGCATGCAGGGTGAAACAGGCCTTAGCCTTTAATAGTTCAGAGTTATTGGAAGAGATCACATTATGGTTACCTGCCTTCCTCACTGATTAAGCAAATACAATATTTATTATAATATATTCAGGAAATTTGAGACGTGCGGGCTAAATCAATGTTCATGGAAGCAAACCAGAAAGCCTTTCTCATAGATTTCTTGGTGGAGGGGTCAAAAGAGTCAGCCCTCCTGCCATCTGACTGATGAAGTTTAGTTATTAATGTCTGAATGTCAATATCTGTAATAACTCAAGCATATAGCAATAAAAGACACCAAAATAACAATGGAATGGATCTGAGCACCCATGGGATATGAGCTCATGTTAATTATGAGATTGAAGATCAGAGAGAGGGCACTGCAAAAAATCGTTTCATTAATTGCTATTTTCCTCAAGTTGTCTAGTAGAAAATATCCAAACACCCTTTAAATAGGATTTTTAAGTAAATTTACTTGAGAAGCAAAGTTGCATAAGACCTGTTTTCAGACAATATTTTTTTTCTAACCTCTTTGGCAAATTTTCTTTTAAGTATAAACATTACACAACTGTGTTTTTATGCTTAAAATAAACAATTAAACACAAAGGTTTTGAACTGTCCGCATGACTAGTTTCTATTTCCATTTCTATTCATGCTGTGTAGTCCCGCCCACCACACAGTTTAATTGATCCAAAATCCCAGTCCTCTTGACTGTATGTTAAATTTAATATATATTCTGATTGGCTGTTATTGTGACTTATTGAGCTACTAGACAACTGCTTTCCACTGAAAACACAAGTATGCATATATATATATA
>NW_015505645.1:1927064-1928295 GCF_001515645.1 Sinocyclocheilus grahami
AAGCCTCCAATGTTATTTAAGTTTAGTGACGCCCCTGCTAATGAGACCACTTTGGTATGTGTTTACATGTGATTTGTTTGCGTGTCTGAGTGCATTTATTTACACGTCTGTTTGTGTTGGAGGGTGGCATTGGGTTGATTTAAATAATAATGCATTGCGAGAAAAGGAGAAAAGGCATGAATAGTAATGCGAAGTGCTTGCTTTTATCCATTATGGATTGCACTGACACCGCGTGATGAGCAAAACTGGAGGACTTTGGGACCATGTGACATGCTACAAGAGATCAAACAGGAAGCAGAGGAGCGCCAGCAGAAAAAAAAAGGATCTCTCTCCTTCCCGATGGCAGCACACTGAAATATTCATCAGTGCTTGGAATGGGGTGCAAAGCTCTGTGCTGCTGGCTTCCTGCGCTACAGGACGTAGAAAAGCACAGGCACGCATGCCATGGCAACGAGACTGCCAGTTTACGTTACACATAGTCAACTGGCAACTTCAGCTGACATACATTTGCGTAATTAGTCAGAATTGAGTTGAAGAATGGCTACTTGTGCTGCAGGTGTGTGTGGGAGTGTGTTTGTGTGTGTGTGTGTTTGTGTGTGTGCACGCGCGTTTTGGTAAACAGAAAGGGCACAAACCTCTGTAATACACCCACAGTAAATAGATGGTTTTATTAGGAGACAGAAAAGCAACAGCCCACACTTGCGCATCACAGTGCACTCGCCCCTAAGCAAGAACATACACAGAGCATGTTATCGTTTAATGTTCTGCCAAGTTCTCCAGTGCTCAGCGCTGCCCTAGCTGGCGTACAGTCGTGTGTGGGTTCAATGTGTGCATTCACCTCACACTCACTCATAATGGTGTTCATCGGCCGTTTAGCTGTTGGGATGCAGAGTATCATCAAATAGGAGCTTCAAACTCTTCACTGAGCGGCTAAGTACATGGAGAGCCCACTCTTATCTGTAATGCACAAATCTGCTTTTTCATGCTGTATGCAGTACTGAACACCTGAACAAGTATTAAGTACAATTAAATCATCATTTTGGATCCATTTTGTAAAAGCAAAAGAAAGCTTCGTCAAAAACAAGAAAGCGTTAATTCTAGTAGTTATGGCAGGATCTGGTAATCAAGATTGTTTGCAGCGATAGAGATAGGTACTGTATATATCTGTAGATGTTTGAGTAGTGTTTTTGGGTTTTTTTACTGAGCAACTAGTATTGCAGTTATATCTCAT
>NW_015505645.1:1929238-1929791 GCF_001515645.1 Sinocyclocheilus grahami
CCAATGCTGTAATACCTCATCCATACTGTTCAATGGCAGTGATCCATTTGGGCTTTCATCTCCAGTCGTCTGTAAAATGTCCCGACATGCTCAGCCACAAGAGCTAAGCACTCTGGGAAGTTACCATATACCATTTTATTCAACTCCTATATAGACAGTGTAAAACTACCTTTACTGCTTGAAATTCTACATTCATGTCATCTTTTTCTCTCTCTTGGTTACCATTGGATGGGTTAAGTTTCAAACCACTGATCTGTGTAGCTTGTTCTCTCTAGAGATGTGGATCAGATATTAGTTTGAAGTATACTTAGTTACTCAGATGCTTCACCGAAGACTTAATTCCTCGTATACTGATTTCTTGTTCACTCAAGCACGTGTGTAAAGAACATATCCGCCTGTCCGGCCATCCATTTATTAATTAATTAATGGGTATAATATACATGTAAACCCTTCAATCCTCAAAATATTAGCTTATTTATGTTTTTGTCAAGCCAATATTGAAAGTTTGTCTTGACAGTCTTTTACCTTTGCCATTGTAAAATTGTGTTTATTG
>NW_015505645.1:1929863-1930339 GCF_001515645.1 Sinocyclocheilus grahami
CAGTCTTTTACCTTTGCCATTGTAAAATTGTGTTTATTGCAGTTGCATGAATTTTCGTTTCAGTTCATGTTCATTTCAGTTGTAATGTGAACACTTAATTCCTCGGATGCTGATAGTGTCTTGTTCACTCAAGCACAAGTGTAAAGAACATGTCTGACTGTTTAGCCATCCATTTATTCATTCATTTTATGGGATTCAATCTCAAAATTTTTACTTTGATTATTTGTCAAACCAAAATGTTAAGTTTATCTTGACAATCTTTAAGCTTTTCCATGTTAAAATTACATTTTTTTAATAGTAAAATTAATATTGAATTGCAGTTCCTTCTTTATGTCCTTAAATTCGAATGGCAATTCTACATTCCATTTGCTAGCTCAATTAAAATGTGATGACATTCCAGACTTTCATATTACAGAAAATTGCCAAATTAACTATGGTTTGAATTGGCGACTTTATTTATTTATTTATTCCTAAAA
>NW_015505646.1:0-1420 GCF_001515645.1 Sinocyclocheilus grahami
TAAAGGAAAAACCAAAGTCCCAGACAAGTCTCAGCCAGTTAGGCCAAAGCCAGGCTATTGCTTTAGATGTGGAGAGGATGGACACATCGCCAGTTCTTGTTCCAATGACCCGAATCCAGCATTAGTATCAGAGAAGGGGGATGAGCTTGCAAAGAGACCGCGTGAATGGGACTTGCGGAATGGCAGTACTAAGCCACAGTTAAACTGACTGCAGTTCCTGTTGCGGGACGAATGGGAACTGGGATTGAGTCAGGGTGTCCCAAGTCTTTTAGGGCACTATCAGCCCACACGCAAGTGAGATCACGATGATTTGTCTTACCCAAGGGGTTAATTGGAGCGAAATGCACTGCACAAGTGAATGTTGCAGGAGTAATGTGTGACTGCTTATTGACACTGGTTCACAGGTCACTACTATCACCCAATCATTTTATAATGAGAACATGTATGATCAGCCAATTCATTCCTTAAATGATCTTTTGGAAGTTGAGGGGGCAAACGGTCAAAACGTCCCTTAGCTTGGCTATGTTGAGTTGCCCATCACTTTTCCCAAGGACTTTGTGGGAATTGACACAGAGGTACTTACATTAGCTTTGATTGTCCCTGATCTTTCCTCCACTTCTCAGCCTTCAGTGTTGATTGGCACAAACACCTTGGACAACCTGTATAAAGACTTTTCACAGCAAGAAGCTAGATACTTTTCTCCTACTTATGGATATAAGCAAGTGCTGAAGATTTTGGAATTGCGCCAGAAGCAAAATGTAGAAGGGAATGTTGGGCTAGTGCGGCTATCTGAAAACCATTCGCAGGTGATACCCGCTGGACAAAGTGCAGTTCTTTGTGGAAAGGCCTCTGTTGCTGGATCCCATTTAGATAAATGGGTAGTTGTCGAACATCCATCTTTTTCCCCTCTGCCTTGTGGTCTGACTGTAAAGACATGCATGGCCACGCTTGGAGACGAGAGACATTGTCACTTACCCATTGTAGTCGCTAACCCTACCACACATGACATCACAATCCCTCATAGATGTGTTGTGGCTGAATTAAATGCAGTTCAGTCTGTGTATTTGGAGGAGCGTAATGACCATGATAGTAAAACAAGCCCCATTCCAAAGTCCATTCTTGAGTTAAATTTTGGTGATTCCCCCATCCCACCAGAATGGAAGAGTAGGCTGACCAAATGGCTTCAAGGAATGCCAGAAGTATTTACCTCACATTCCCAGGACTTCAGGTGCACCGATAAGGTCAAGCACCATATCAATCTTATGGATGAAACACCTTTCAAACATAGGGCAAGGCCCATACATCCAGAAGACCTGGAAGCTGTAAAGCGACACCTTCAGGAGTTACTTGATGCGGGAGTCATCCGAGAATCTCAGTCTCCCTTCTCTTCTCCCATTGTTGTGGTCAGAAAGAAGAGTGG
>NW_015505646.1:2204-2710 GCF_001515645.1 Sinocyclocheilus grahami
CATACATCCTGCATACTGATGCAAGCACATCAGGTCTGGGCGCTGCTTTGTATCAGGAACAGGATGGGCAGGTTAGAGTTATTGCCTATGCAAGCCGGGGGCTTTCGAGTAGTGAGTCCAGGTACCCTGCCCATAAATTAGAATTCCTGGCACTTAAGTGGGCAGTGGTTGAAAAGTTCCATGATTACCTCTATGGAGGCCTGTTTACAGTGGTGACACACAGTAACCCCCTTACCTATGTTCTTTCCACTGCTAAACTTGATGCAACTGGGTAAAGGTGGTTAGCTGCACTCTCGACCTTCAATTTCAAATTACAGTACCGGTCGGGAAAGCAGAATGTTGACGCAGATGGGTTGGCTCGTCAACCCCACGCAAAGCTTCCAGTTGATGTTGTGTCTCTGAAAGAACAAGCCCGCATTCTTGATTTCACTGAACGACTTACCATGAAGTCTGGTGAACATGAAATTAGTGATGATGTGGTAAAAGCCATTTGTGACAGTCGTCTT
>NW_015505646.1:3676-6726 GCF_001515645.1 Sinocyclocheilus grahami
GAAAAGTCAGGACAACACCATACCACCCGAGAGGAAATCCTGTTGAAAGATTCAACAGAACGTTGTTAAGCATGCTTGGAACTCTAGAGAACAAAAAGAAAGGCTGCTGGAAAGAGTATGTAAAACCCCTTGTACATGCTTACAATTGTACTCGTAATGAGACCACAGGGTTCAGCCCTTACGAGTGGATGTTCGGGCGTCAGCCTAGGCTTCCTGTAGATCTAGCCTTCGGGTTACCTTTGAAGAATGAGGGAGAAATAACACATTCACAGTATGTAAAGAATCTCAAGACGCATCTTGAAGAAAGTTTCCATAAAAAAAGGAATAAAACCCGCTATGACAAATGTGTGAAAGCACAGGGAGACCGAGTTTTAATCCGAAATGTTCGACTCAAGGGAAAGAACAAACTTGCTGACAAATGGGAAGGAGTAGTCTATGTAGTCATTGACCAACATGGTGATTTTCCAGTGTATAAAGTATGCCCTGAAACTCAAACAGGACCCATCCGGACATTACATCGGGATTTGTTACTCCCTTGTGGAACTCTTCCCTCTGAAATACGAGAATGTGAGACCCAGTGTCCAGTTCCAAAGCGCAAAACTCGCAGTGAGACAGTCTGCAGACGTTTTGAGGGAACAGAGGAAATCCCTGACTCTGAGGAAGAGGAAAGTTATTGTATGATGCCTCAACCGGATATTGTGAAGGAGTCTTTTGTGGTTCACACTTCTGAAGTGGCTCACCCAAACAGGAAAAGTGCTGTTCCGTCAACTGAAGCAACCTTAGAGGTCAACCAAGGAGTTCAGAGTGACATACCTGAAAGGGAATTACCTGTGATCGAACCTGTGAATCCTGGAACCAACTTACCTGTTAATCCTGGAGCCAACTTATCTGAAAATCCTGAAGTCCAACCTGAAAGAGAAAGGAATGCTGATACGAGTCATTCACCTACCTTGCTAGTGCAAAATCCGAATCATAATGGAGAACCATCCATCCCGAGATCCAGTTTAGCTGGGAGAGAGATAATTAATGCAGGAGAAATGAACAATACAGACAATGATGAAATTGAGTTGAGAAGGTCTGTTCGACATAGAGAAAAACCCAAAACTCTGACTTACCCTGAACTGGGGAACCCAGTTTATTAAAATGAGTATGCTAAATCCTTTATTTTATTTTTCATATAAGCATTATGTAAATTATTGCAGCAAAATGCATCCAATGAGAATTGGTAATAGCACTGCAGATGTTCGTCATCCAATTAGAGAAACCATGCAGCAGCGCTGACTCCTCCCCCGGAGAACGATGCTGACTCAGCTCTGTGAGCAACGCAGGTAGAACAGAGATAGAATACAGAGAAGAGAGAGATTTAGAGAATTTATTGATGAAAAATACCTAAAAGAAAACGCAAGAATTTCATCTAGGATTAGTTTTGTTAAAACTACATCGATTGATAATTTTGTAAAAAAAAAAACTTATCTGCATAGAGTTCCTGTTGATCTGTAAATGTTTAAGGCGAAGCTAACGTAAACAAAGCTAATCGTTGGTTCATCTGGTGTAACCGGGAAAGAAGACCAATTAACAAAAACGGTTAATATACAGAGGAATTGGCCAGTTTTTTGCATGTTTATGTTTTGAAGTTGGATTTGCTTACTGCGGATTGCATTTTTTTTGTCGTGGATGCATCGAGTCTCATGTCGACTGAAGGAAATAGATGGCGAGCCACCGTAAAGACTGGACTTGGATCTCCTTTCTCACCTTCTGTTGGATTTGCATCGTTCCGGCGTTTTCGTTTATCTGTGCGAGTTCTTCTTTGAATTTAAGGATTGAGGTATTTTTTTCTGTTGGAACTGACATTTTCTAAGAATTAAGGGAGAACACTCTAATTCTCTTTTGGACTGACATGTTTGAACTGACAATAATTATTTGAATTGATAAGAGGTGATATGTGTTTTCTATATTATTTTCTTTAATTGTTGATGTGGTAATCCAAAGGTATTGTACATTTATTTGGATTATATTGGCTGGAAATGTAAATTTAATTTTGGTTTGGAAAGGTAATTTCACCAAACACGCTGGAATTAGGAAACAAAGAACTATAATCTAACCCAAACTTTTAAAACCTGTTAATCAGGTGTAACTAATCAAACCTAAAGCCACTAAAGCAAATAAGGGAACTCAGAAAAAAAGCAAATTCGTTAAAAGGGAAAAGGAGCTAAATCTTTGCCTTTGGTTTTTGCATTTTTTTGTTTAATTTTGGAAATTTTATTTTGTGACCAAGTTAAATCACCACTGATTTGTTTCCTTTTCATTTAAAATGTATTATTGATTTATAATTATATATCTGTTCCCTTATTGTTTAATTATTTCATTCCAATCACTATTTTCATATAAATAAGTGTGTCTGAAAAAAATCTATGTGTGTGTGCCTTTTGCCTCCTACAACTCCTGTGTCTTCTGATTAGCCATTGATCCGGTACATTGAAATTGCTGAAAGATCAATATTAGTTCATATGTCAAAACTTTGATTTCAGCAAAGCAGGTGTTACAAACATATTCTGTTACACCAAATACCCAAAATAATGATCTTTAAAAAAGCATCATATGACCTCTTTAAATTCACGTCTCGCACACTTTAATGCCCTTTGTATGGAACATATACGCTCGCTTCGAACTGGAATCATGGCGGAATATCCGGTGATGTACATTTCCCAGGGCACTCACGGTCGAATAGAACAAACGTCACACATGATAAGAGATACATATGAAATCTGCAGAGCAGGAGGGCGTAAGGATTGGAATTGGGAACCGCTGATGTAGCCTATTGTAATGTTGTCTCTGGTGTTCTGGTCTGTGAGCATAAATCCATTCAGAGGGCGTGGCTTTGGATGGCGATTGCAGGGAGGGTGGGACTTTCGCTTTCAGTACTATCAGGCTAAAGCTAGCATTTTCCATGATCTCCTACTACACCTTTAATATAAGAAGAAACGTCTAGCTTTGCGGTCTCTCTCTCTCTCATTTGGATGCACGTCTTGCTGCATTGTTTCTCTCTTATA
>NW_015505646.1:6919-12709 GCF_001515645.1 Sinocyclocheilus grahami
ATATGTAACCGACTGACATCCCTAGTATATATAGTGCAGTCATATGTTTATAAATGTGTATATATATATATATGTGTATATATAAACTGACTGACATCAGTCTGTTCCTCACACTTGTCAACAGATGAAGACATGTTCAAAAATACTAATGAGGTTTAATCCACAAGCAGGCAATAAGGCATAACAGTGTATAAAAATCTACACAAACAACAACCATAGAGTGAATAGGGAGGAACTAAATACATGGTGGTGACGAACTAAATGATGATCAGCTGTGATGACTGGTTAGTGTCCATGGAAACCGATGATCGGTGGGAACTCAAAAGAACGTGTGATGAATGAAAACAAACTAGATTCTATGAAAACTAAGGAAAACTGAACATAACTGTGACACACAGTTGTTATGTGAATGTAGGAACTTTATGAATTAAGAATTCACTAATTCTAAATACAGCACCTGAGTTGTACATACTAGTACTGGTCATGTTTATTCTTAACAAATTCTCCTTTTGTGCTCCACAGAAGAAAGAAACTCATACAGGGTTGGATTCAAATTAAGGGAGAGTAAACGTTGATTGAATTCCTCTAACTGGTCTTCATATTGGCATGCAAGATGTCGACCTGAAACAGAATGAAAGCCACATTACACGGTGCTGATATTTACAAACAGTATAATAAATCATTAAAAGTCATGGATTGGGAAAATTTATCTTTAACATATTACTTTGTGTTTTCAATGTGACTGAAAATAGAAAGAATGTTTCCCATTATATCACTTGGGTTTGTTGTATTCATGATACACTCAAATGCTATTCAACAAAACATGAAGTGCTTACTATTGAACAGCTAAATTTAGAAGTCTTTCACAATCAATAGGCTGGCTGGCACCTGTCGATTTGTTTCTTTCTGTTAATTATCCACTCTAGCCTAGCAGCTGTCTTTAGCAAATCAAATAAAGCCAAAATTACTTTATGTACAATAAATCTGCATTTATTTTCTAATGTGCTTTTAGAAGTAAAAAGAAAAAAAGAAAACATCATAAAACCTGCCATTCTAAATCAAGCACACAGTAACAGAATAGCATTCTTGAAATGCACAAATTAAGTCTTGGTCTATGAGATTAGTACATCAAAGACAGTAAAGATTCAGTCTCTTTACTGATTATTGAGATATCTGTATATTTGCATTTATAAACCATTCCAAATGTTCTTTAACGAGGTGAAAGAACATATCAGAACATGCTTTTCCCATTTATTCAGTCCCATTCCCAGAAAGCTCATTCAAGACCGACAAGGACAAGCTATATATTACCAATTCACCAAATGAATCTTTTTTATTTTCTCTATATGAAATAAGCACCTAATTTAGGTAAACAAACATTCTGTGTTAATGGGGAGATTGTTTCAGGAAGCTATTGCAAAAATGTCAGATTACTCAATTATCCCACCACCCGACAGCTGGCAGGCAAAACAATTAGGACTGTGAAGATGATAACGATGATGATGAACTGAATCGATAATGCCTTTATTTTTTAAAACAAAGCAAAATAATTTCTGTCATGACCCTGGGCTTGTGGGCCTACAACAGGGCTAGGTCTGGATCATACAGTACAGTCTGATTGTTGGGACAGACAGAAGATAATGCTGGGACTACAGACAATGGTATTATGCCATTTTTAATTATGGCTGTTTTTTGAAGGTATGAATCCAGTTTTGAGGCCACTGCAGAGGAACCAGCACCATTTCCACTGAAAATTTTGGAGCCTTGTGAGTTGACGCGGAGGAGGTGAGTGTTTCTGTGATTGATGATTGAAAGGTAGCTGATTTGCTCACTCTCAAAGGGCTCCCTTGCCCTTTTTCTGAGGTGGAAAAAAACAGCTGTATTTAGTAGCATGACATTAAAATCAACCAGACAGGGTCAATGAAAAAAATACTGGGGGAAAATAATAAGGGTAATAGATCTCAAATATTCAATATTCTCTATCTATCTATCCTTACCAGCACATAATCCACAGTGACTTACATACAAAAATATCTTTATTACAGTTTTTTTATTCGCTTTGGGACTATTTTCACAAGCAACTGTTACATTTTCAAAACTCTTAGTACAAATATCACAATAGGTCAACAAATGGCACTTTTTTCAAACATTTCAGCATATTTTCAATTGTCTACAGTACACACAATCTTTTCACTACACAAAATAAGTGCTTCATCTAAAAGGCCTGTGCACATTGGAAAGGATAACATATTCAGATACAATGGGTGTCACGGGGTGACTGAGACGTGAGTCGTGCAGATCCAAGTGCGAAGCTTTATTAACCGACATGGCCAGAAACAGGCAAGGGTCAGACAATGGCAACAGGGAGCAGCCCCCAAGGAGCGGCTTCCAGATGCTCCAAACACTTTACGATTCAGGAGGGCAGTGGAGCTGAGGCGGAACAGGGGGAGGGATGGAGGGCCAGGTCCACATGGAAGTGGAGAGACCGGGGACTGAGGCAGGACCGGCGGAGCAGAGAGCCAGGGTGGAGCCGGCAGTACAGGTGGAGCTGAAGACCATCACAGCAGAGCAGACGGGACCGAAGATCCCCCCGATGGAGCAGAAGACCACTAGAGCCAGACAGCAGACCACCACGGTGGCGCAGCAGACCACTAGAGCCAGACAGCAGACCACCACGGCGGAGCAGAAGACCACCAGAGCCAGACAGTAGACCACCACGGCGGAGCAGAGGACCACCAGAGCCAGACAATAGACCACCACGGCGGAGCAGGGAACCATGGCAGAGACTGGGGACTAGGGAAAACAGAGACAGACAATGCAGGCAGTGCATTCATGGTTTCAGGGGCCAAGGCAAGGAACACAAGATGTTCATCAATGTTCTCTTTGGCAGTGACAGAGTTAAAGAGACAGACACGGAGTGCATTTATAGTCCTTGAGTTCATGACAAACAGAGCTAAGAGTTCAAAGGAGAATTTTTGGGCTGTGACAAGGCTACTAGAGCCTACAGGGAGTTCAGGTAAGGTTTCTGGGATCGTGACTGGACTAATGGGGCAAATAACATGTTCATAGATTGACAGTACTAAATTGGTATTGACAGTGGGATCGGAACAGACAGTAGAGTTAACATCAGGCTCATTGCGGGAAACAGGACAGACTGATAATTCAGAATTAGGTACATGTGGGAGTTGTGGACTGGCAGACAAATCAAGACCGGGTGAACACACGCTTCGGGGGAACACAGCAGCGAGCACCACTACCTCAGGAGATTCTGCAGCTTCAGCCGCCAACTCTGGAGACCTAATAGTGGGCGCCGCCCCCTCTAGGAGTTCTGTGGTGATGTATGCAGCCCAAACACACCAAAAAGCGATCCCCATCAGGGGAAACACTTCAGACAGGGGAATTAGTTCAGAAACAGAAGGTTTAGAGTGAGTGGGTTTGGGGATACCAGCTGTGCATGCAGACACCAGTGGTGTATCTCTCACACTAGATACCAGACTGGGATACCGAAAGACTGACCTTGAAGATCTGGGTGCAACAGACAGGACATGACAAGACTCCTGATGATCAGCTGTGTCCTGACGAGACTCAGGATGATCAGATGTGATGTGACGTGACTCTGTAAGATCAGCTGTGAAGTGATGTGACTCTGGAAGATCAGCTGTGACTTGACGTGCCTCATGATGATCAACTGTGATTTGACTTGATTCATGACGATCAACTGTGACTTGACTTGACTCATGAAGAACAACTGTGACTTGACTGGACTCAGGAAGATCAGCTGTGACTTGACTGGACGCAGGAAGATCAGCTGTGACTTGACTGGACGCAGGAAGATCAGCTGTGACTTGACTGGACGCAGGAAGATCAGCTGTGACTTGACTGGACGCAGGAAGATCAGCTGTGACTTGACTGGACGCAGGAAGATCAGCTGTGACTTGACTGGACTCAGGAAGATCAGCTGTGACTTGACTTGGTTCATGAAGATAAGCTGTGACTTGACTTGCCTCATGACAATCAGCTGTGACTTGACTTGATTCATGACGATCAACTTTGACTTGATTTGACTCAGGATTGGCAGCTGTGACATAACGGGGCGCTGTTGTGTCCGCCTTTTTGCGATCAGGCTCTGCTGTCACCGCCATTTTGTGAGCGTGCTTTAGTGCGGCCGCCATTACACAAGTGAGTCGCGTTCCTCCGCGATACCCACAGTGAACGTTGAACCAACAGATAGAGCATAGTCCATAAAATCACTTAGAGACGAACGAGGACCCTCATGAATCACTCGTGATTTTACAGGCTGGCTAAGGCCATCACAGAAGAAATCAATTAACATGCAGTCCGGTAATTCTGAGCCATTAGCCAAAGCCAAATATTCCGCAATGTAACCCTCAAATGATTGTGTGCCCTGCTTTAGAGCTAGTAGCAGAATCGCTGTGTTCATACCTGGCCAATGTCCTCTGGAAAAGCCGCTGGATCCTTGTGGGGCCGAGTAGACATGAGACGTGCAGATCCAAGTGCGAAGCTTTATTAACCGACATGGTCAGAAACAGGCAAGGGTCAGACAATGGCAACAGATATATAGAGGGCAAGACACAAGAATATTCCTAGGGCTAGCGTGGGTCTACGATCGGCGAACAGAATCAACAGGGTGAGACTAGAGGGATAAATGCAGGTACAAGGCAAAGGTCCAGGCAGGGGCAAACAGTATCCGAATAGGGTAAGACGAGAGAGGAAATCTGAGATACACAGGCAAAGATCAGGACACGAGAAAACAGACAAGGCAAGACTAAGATAAGATTTGTGACAATGGGTCTACAATGTTGTCAATTATTTTCTCTCTGTTTGTAATATCAGAACTCTGTGATTCTGTTTTTCATTTTGGAATTTGATTTAATTTATGATTGATTATTTATTGGTGGGGTTTTTTATTGTTCAGGGGGGTGGGTTGTGGGAAATGGGGACAAAATTGTAAAATTAAGAGGAGCATTGTTAACTCTTTCTGTTAAAAAATAAGTGCTGCATCTATATAAATGTTTCGTTCACAGTAACTGCCATTCATAAAGCTCTTACTATCAAACTTTTCATTTGCATGTCATCTCATTCAGTTTATTTACAGTTTTGTTTTATTGGTTTGGTACTATTTTCATAAGGTAGCATTTTCAAAACATTTAGTACTAATATCACAACAGATCATCAAAAGTGCACTTTTTTCAAACATTTCAGCATATTTTCACTTTATTTTAGCATTTAGCATTAGCATTTTACAATACATTATGCTATGTGATACTGTATGTAGAGGCATATACCATGGTAGAGTCTGCACATATAACTCACCTTCCATCTGAAAAGTTCAGTTACAGTATAAATTCAGTCATATGGCACAGTGAGGATATTTACTGCATTGACAATAAACTCTGTTCTAGCACAAAACCTTATGTCTGTGTCATACCTTCATCACACCTTCTGATATAACACACTGGATAAATACTTTTATAAACATTATAGATTTTATGCGAGTTATCCCTTTAGCATTCCTGTAAAATTTGCCTAAAACGCCTAAAAAAGGCATACCCAAAGTAAATTGCGTGCTGTTCTTGAACCATTTGGAGTACATACATGGTTTTGGTCTCTTTTGAAAGGTGACACTCTGAGGTGTGTTCCTCAACAGAATCAGAATCACTGTAAGTCTTATTGGTATTGAGTAATAGAACTTTGAACACACTGAAAAATAAAATAACAAATCTACCTACATTTTATTTTGTAAACAGATGCCTGCAGATGACTATAGCT
>NW_015505646.1:12719-17012 GCF_001515645.1 Sinocyclocheilus grahami
ACAGACAATGCAGGCAGTGCATTCATGGTTTCAGGGGCCAAGGCAAGGAACACAAGATGTTCATCAATGTTCTCTTTGGCAGTGACAGAGTTAAAGAGACAGACACGGAGTGCATTTATAGTCCTTGAGTTCATGACAAACAGAGCTAAGAGTTCAAAGGAGAATTTTTGGGCTGTGACAAGGCTACTAGAGCCTACAGGGAGTTCAGGTAAGGTTTCTGGGATCGTGACTGGACTAATGGGGCAAATAACATGTTCATAGATTGACAGTACTAAATTGGTATTGACAGTGGGATCGGAACAGACAGTAGAGTTAACATCAGGCTCATTGCGGGAAACAGGATAATTGACAGACTGATAATTCAGAATTAGGTACATGCGGGAGTTGTGGACTGGCAGACAGATCAAGACCGGGTGCATTGATTGAGACTAGATTGGCAGACAGTTTAGTGATTGAAGATGGACTGACAGATGGTTCAAACTCAGATACAACAGAAGCATTTAGACAGACAGACAGGTCAGGTTTAGATTCCTTGACAGAAACAGGCAAGACAGACAGTTCAAAATCAGACACATTGACAGAAACTGAATAGACAGACGGTTCACTAATGGTCTCTTTGGCAACGACAGGGTTAGCAGGGCCTACAGAAAGTTCATTTAGGGTCTCCATGGCAGTGACAGGCAGGGATGAGAGTTCATAAACAGCTTCCTCGGCTGATTTGGGGCAAAAATTGTTAATGAAAAGTGACTCCTGATGATCAGCTGTGTCCTGACGAGACTCAGGATGATCAGATGTGATGTGACGTGACTCTGTAAGATCAGCTGTGAAGTGATGTGACTCTGGAAGATCAGCTGTGACTTGACGTGCCTCATGATGATCAACTGTGATTTGACTTGATTCATGACGATCAACTGTGACTTGACTTGACTCATGAAGAACAACTGTGACTTGACTGGACTCAAGAAGATCAGCTGTGACTTGACTGGACTCAGGAAGATCAGCTGTGACTTGACTGGACTCAGGAAGATCAGCTGTGACTTGACTGGACTCAGGAAGATCAGCTGTGACTTGACTGGACGCAGGAAGATCAGCTGTGACTTGACTGGACTCAGGAAGATCAGCTGTGACTTGACTTGGTTCATGAAGATAAGCTGTGACTTGACTTGCCTCATGACAATCAGCTGTGACTTGACTTGATTCATGACGATCAACTTTGACTTGATTTGACTCAGGATTGGCAGCTGTGACATAACGGGGCGCTGTTGTGTCCGCCTTTTTGCGATCAGGCTCTGCTGTCACCACCATTTTGTGAGCGTGCTCTAGTGCGGCCGCCATTACACAAGTGAGTCGCGTTCCTCCGCGATACCCACAGTGAACGTTGAACCAACAGATAGAGCATAGTCCATAAAATCACTTAGAGACGAACGAGGACCCTCATGAATCACTCGTGATTTTACAGGCTGGCTAAGGCCATCACAGAAGAAATCAATTAACATGCAGTCCGGTAATTCTGAGCCATTAGCCAAAGCCAAATATTCCGCAATGTAACCCTCAAATGATTGTGTGCCCTGCTTTAGAGCTAGTAGCAGAATCGCTGTGTTCATACCTGGCCAATGTCCTCTGGAAAAGCCGCTGGATCCTTGTGGGGCCGAGTAGACATGAGACGTGCAGATCCAAGTGCGAAGCTTTATTAACCCACATGGTCAGAAACAGGCAAGGGTCAGACAATGGCAACAGATATATAGAGGGCAAGACACAAGAATATTCCTAGGGCTAGCGTGGGTCTACGATCGGCGAACAGAATCAACAGGGTGAGACTAGAGGGATAAATGCAGGTACAAGGCAAAGGTCCAGGCAGGGGCAAACAGTATCCGAATAGGGTAAGACGAGAGAGGAAATCTGAGATACACAGGCAAAGATCAGGACACGAGAAAACAGACAAGGCAAGACTAAGATAAGATTCGTGACAATGGGTCTACAATGTTGTCAATTATTTTCTCTCTGTTTGTAATATCAGAACTCTGTGATTCGGTTTTTCATTTTGGAATTTGATTTAATTTATGATTGATTATTTATTGGTGGGGTTTTTTATTGTTCAGGGGGGTGGGTTGTGGGAAATGGGGACAAAATTGTAAAATTAAGAGGAGCATTGTTAACGCTTTCTGTTAAAAAATAAGTGCTGCATCTATATAAATGTTTCGTTCACAGTAACTGCCTTTCATAAAGCTCTTACTATCAAACTTTTCATTTGCATGTCATCTCATTCAGTTTATTTACAGTTTTTTTTAATTGGTTTGGTACTATTTTCATAAGGTAGCATTTTCAAAACGTTTAGTACTAATATCACAACAGATCATCAAAAGTGCACTTTTTTCAAACATTTCTACTGCACTGAACTTCAATATAAAATACTACAGTATACATCACTGTAAGTCTTATATAAAAGTTATACATTTGTAAGTCTCATGAGTATACTGTGTATTATGTGTATATTATGGAAATGTGTATATTGTATATTGTGTACAATTTTCTACTGTATATTGTGAAAATGTATATATTGTGTAAAATGTGTATATTGTTATTTATGTATACTGTTAATTTTTCATATCTTGTTGCTTGTACTGCCATGGCACAGAGTCTTGTAACCAATAATTTCACCATTGTTACACTTGTGTACATGATGTGTGACAATAAAGAGATTTGATTTGATTTGATATGATATGTGAAAATAAGTGTATAATTGTAACAGTTCTTTGCTGGAGCCGAGCTGAATGAGAGAGAGAGAGATGCAGAGCGTGTGCAGAGAAGGGGGACGTGAGGAACAGTATTAAGAACATTGATTTTGAAATGTGTAAATCCATTAGAATCGTTAGAAGATAGAATTGTGATTCATATACGAACAGATTTTTACGTGCACCTCTAGTTTTCTCTTCCTCTTCTCTAAAGCAGCGCAGCATGGCCTCGCCCCCTTTGCTGCCTTTTCCCGAGGGCGGGGTTTATCTGGGTTTGTGATGTCACGAACCCGGGAAGTAGCTTGTTGCAGTCCTTACCAGCCGTTTTTGTAGGCATTAAACTGCCAGAAATTTAAAAGACCATATCTCCGTTTGCATTGAACTTTCAGCTTCATAACAGATATTGTTTATGCTCAAACAGCAACATTAAACAATAAGTAACATTAAAAAAGTGAAATCGCAATGAACCAACCCATTAAAGCTTACCTATGTGTATATTATGGAAATGTGTATATTGTGTACAATTGTCTTGTATATTGTGAAAAAATTGTATATTGTGTAAAATGTGCATAATGTTATTTATGTATACTGTTAATTTTTCATATCTTGTTGCTTGTACCCAAGAATTTCACCATCATTACACTTGTGTACACGATATGAGACAATAAAGAGATTAGATTTGACACACATAAACACACACACACACACACACACAGAATTTAGCAACACCACAAACACATACCTCAGTATATACAGTAAAATATATAATATACATAATTATATGTAAAATATATATAAATATAATTATACAATATAATAAAACACTTGTTGAGAGCGGCGTCTCCTCCATATCCTCTCATCTGCTTCAATGGATGGAATTCGCTCCCTCCGTCAAAAGAAACTTGTATTGGCCGGTGTTACGAGATTTTCGGTTTCCGAGATTTTTGGTTTCAGTGGGCGGGGCATACATGAATATTCATGAGTTTCCCCAGACATGCGGGTGGAACTGAGAATTTCAGTTCATGCTCCTTGTATTTCAGCAGGTTTAATGGGATATATATTGATTGCAGGCATTCTTTGTGTAATGTTAGGATAAAGCACAACAAACTTCAGTTGCAGCCATTTGCTAAAATCATTTAAGTTAATTTTTTTTCCTCATTAATGTACACACAGCACCCCATATTGACAGAAAAACACAGAATTGTTGACATTTTTGCAGATTTATTAAAAAAGAAAAACTGAAATATCACATGGTCCTAAGTATTCAGACCCTTTGCTGTGACACTCATATATTTAACTCAGGGGCTGTCCATTTCTTCTGATCAGCCTTGAGATGGTTCTACACCTTAAGTTGAGTCCAGCTGTGTTTGATTATACTGATTGGACTTGATTAGGAAAACCACACACCTGTCTATATAAGACCTTACAGCTCACAGTGCATGTCAGAGCAAATGAGAATCATGAGGTCAACATTCAAGAAGTTGTTGTGAAGCCACTCCTTTGTTATTTTAGCTGTGTGCTTATGGTCATTGTCTTATTGGAAGGTAAACAGGTAAACCAG
>NW_015505646.1:18511-22308 GCF_001515645.1 Sinocyclocheilus grahami
ATTCCATTCCATAAAATGATGTGAAGCATTTGTTTTCTTATTTACAGTGTACCAAATATAGGCTACTTTTTAAACTTGTGTCCATACAATTTTGTTTAATCCAAAATTGTACTTATTAAAGGAACACTTTCATGCTTGTGTGTGTGTGGTCTTAGATTCCTATTCATTTTGTAAATACAGCCTAAGCCTAACAGTTTAAGAACAATTACACCAGGATAGATGAAAAACGATTCACAAATACAAGTTTATTTCAGCTGTTGTATTTAAATGAAAACAACTAACAACAGACACCATTTTAAAGCATTGCAACAGCACAACGAACTGAAATCAAAGTAATCTACAACTAGGTTAAGTGTGCTGAATGTCTGCAATCATTCAGTCAGTGACGACTGCACAAAACCTGCAAACTAATGAAAACATTATAAACTGTTACAAAATGATGAACAAATGTAGTTTAGACATAGGTTTGTGCAACGCTGTAAAATATTTAACTTTTTAAAAATATTCCATTAAACCTGCTGAGATACAAGGAGCGTGAACTGAAATTCTCAGTTCCACTTGGTTCCACGCGCAGAAACTCATGAATATTCATGTATGCCCCGCCCACTGAAACCAAAAATCTCGGAAACCGAAAATCTCGTAACACCGCCCAATTTTATTGTTATACATTGCTTAACAACTTCGTAGAACAAAAGAGTTGTTTTTCGCGTTCTCTTTGATAGATTTTGAGCTATAACCAGCTCTTCCCCGTGTCTCTCATGGAGCGCTCTGATTACGCGCAGACACACCGGTCACTCTACCGTTTTGCGCACGGCCCTTTTCCCACGATACATCCAAGCCGCCCACCCAAGCCACATATTATTCTGTTCAGAAGGTCATTGGCTATCAGAAACGACAGTCATTTGCAAACTCTGATGCAATTGGATCGATCTACTGTCGATCACAGAGAGGCTGCACCATTCCTAATCCTGGGTGCTAGTTATCGATGCTTGTGGTCACCTCAAAGATGCAGCTATTGGCTCAAATAAGGTGTCAATCAAAAGGGCAGAGTTCAGCGGCCATTTTAACATCGATTTCTCCGTGTTGTTTTTGTGTGTAAACAAGTTATACTGCAGAATGCGCCGAGGATTTGAGTGCTGCGTCGGCTGATCTGAAATGCTACTCCTGTACTCCGTGGATGTTTAGCAACATATAAATGTGTTATGGACTAAATATTTCCCTGAATTGGATCGTCTGGACCCTTTTCAGTGTAACTACACCGTTTTGGTGGAATATAATGAACTAGTGGACTAACAGGAGGCTTCATATGTGAGTTCCTTCAGTTTTGTTATTGTTTATTTGGTTTTTGTTGGACTGACAAAGACACTGATTGTACCTGCTGTGTTGATTGTATCTTAAAATGGTTCAGGAGATACTATTTACATATTATTGAGATCGGAAAGAATTATCTCCATGATAATTAAGCTCTTTGTAGAGAAAGGAGAATAGTTTACTTGGAGTGGAAGTTTGGTCGAGGCAGACTATAATTTCTTACAGTCCCCTCTTTGATGCTCTTGGCCCGGAAGAAGCATCACATCAACACCCTTACATAGATCACACCTCCCTTCCTGGGCAGGTGCCCAGTGGCAGTGACGCCCTGGCTTAGGTCGATCCCTATTTATGGCCATCAGAGATTCTTACCCGTCATTGGGTCGACACCTCATGCACACTGGTTACAGCTCCGTTTCATTTGAGCAAAATTATCACAGGGTTTTTTGCTTGTTAAAAAAACAGGATTGTTTACATTTGGAAAATGTTTCTAGGGTTTGGAAGGGTTCTAGGGTATCTGCAATTTGACGTTTCACCATAGAACACATACAACATAGCGTCATGCATTGGCACATAATTAGAAAGATACAAACACAAACGACAGTTTTAAAAGTTAACCCAAATCAAACCAGAGTATGCAATGACTAAATCTCCATCATGCATTTGTTTAGTTAAAGCCTTATCCTTCTCATCAAGACTCTGTTGAGCTTTAACAATGTGGTTATCTTTCCTTTGCATTCATCCAGTTTTGGTAACTCAAAATCAAATTCAGGGATTTCTTCCACAAAGCCCAATTGTTCCTCTGGTTTTACTGACATTGCCTGTTGGGTGGTGTTTACATATGGAAAATTATAATTTCCTATAGACCAGGTTGATTCAGGGGTCATACAAAATGAAGTATCATTAATTGGAAGATGAGAAGATGACTTGAATTGATTTCAAATGATTCATAGTTATTCTGGGGTGCTCCACACAATGGTTGTTTTTTCAAAGCATCACACTCACAGATAAACCCAAATGGAGTTTTGTCACTTGCATTGTGTCCATTCTCTCAGAGTGGACGTCCTTTTCCACATGTGTGTGCATTCAGTAGACAATGTTCTGCATTCAAGTATGCATATGTTTGTCTCTTTCTGGTGTCATGTGCAGAGAGTCTGTTTTTGTGCATTTCTCATTTCTTGTTTTCCATCTCTGTGAGAAGACTGCTGTCCACAGTCTCTGAAAATGGTTTGATCTCTTTGTTTCTCTTTTCCATTGTCCATTCATTTCAATTTGGAAAAATCCTTCTAGCTGTTTTTGCAGTTTGTGAAGTTCCATCAGGTCCATCCATGCCATTGTGGGTCTCAGGGTTTCTAGATCTTTTAAGCTTGGAGTTCTGGATCTTGTAGGTCTGGAAATCTCTCAATTTCTGGTTCTGATGATCACTCTGTTCTTTAAGAAGTCCTTTTTCTTCTGGAAGTCCCCTGGCTCCACTGGTTTTGCTGGCCTTCTTGTCCTTCAGATGACCGATCATCTTTCTCCAGCATCTCGATGCTTATACCTGAAACAAGATCAAAAAGAAGAGGTTTCCCCCCCTTTCCCCCACAAGAATCTTTTCATTCAAAACCAAAGCTACAGAAATTTAATCACAGAATGCAATTAAATCATTTCTCATTAATTCAATTTAAATATTAATGCCATTAACACGTTTCCTCAAAATGATAAAGAATCACCCCCCTTTTGATAGTAAACATATTTTCTAAAATATAATACTATCATAAAACTATTCCTATTGAATATAACAATTCACATCAGCATCTGCTTGTGGCTGAGCTACAGTCATGTTGTTCATGCAGTGCTCTGTCTGACAAGGTGTGAATGGCTTCTTCCTTATCTCCTTTCAACAGTGCCAACTGGGTTTCTAAACTGCCTATCTTAAGCAAATCACGATAGCTCATCCTTCTTTTGTGTGAAAAGGGACACTGTCTTGCCTTTTGTCCCAAACTTCCACATCCAAAAGAAACAACTTCCTGATCTTTCCTAACTTTTTCTAAACAATGCCTTGCTATGTGACCATCCTTTCCACATGCATAACAGACAAAGATTTGATGAGGTCTCTCGTTGTCTTGACAATGTCTAGCAATGTGACCAGCGTTTCCACATGCATAACAGAGAGTAACACCTTCTGAATTTACTCTTTCTAATCTCTTTGGTCTCTGATGGAAACCATTAGATAATCTAGAACATTCTCTCCTGCCGAATGCAGCAACCGGATGTCTAGATTCTGCAGCTTTCATTTGACTTCTTGCATTGAAATGCTGTGTCATTTTGGAAATGATTTGCTCGTATGGTGTATTTACATCTGCATGCAGAGCAATGGCTTCTCGCATGTGTGAACTACTCTGTGCAATTAATGCAGACTTAAACATTAGATTTTGTTGTTACATTGGGCAAACCACTGTAATAGCTAAACATTTCCCACAACCTGGATGCAAATGCTAGAGGATGTT
>NW_015505646.1:22318-22856 GCF_001515645.1 Sinocyclocheilus grahami
TATAAAAGACAGTTGTCTAACAGCTTGGACATTTTCATTTCTTTGATCAAGAACCCTCTCATTTCCAGTCTGTCTTGTTCGCACTGGTGCTATTGGGAATCTCACAGAATCATCTGAGGAATTATGTCGACTAATGGCTTCCTTGCAGTTCTTCTCCTCATATTCAGAATTGGATTGAACATTTACCAACTGTCTAGCTGTCCCTTCATACAAACATCTAAATGTTTCCATCTCTGTTTCAGACTTTGAAATTTCTTTTTTCAATTTACTATCTGTTCCTTCAAAATAATCTCTTCAGCCTCGCATTTTCTCAATGACATTACATAAAATTTAGCTTGACAATTTAGCAAATTGTTTCTTCTAATCTTTTCTTAGTTACCTTGTATGAGGCAAAAAAAGCTAGAAGTGCATTAGCAACTTTTCCCTCTTTATTTTTAGGCATTTTGGGACAATTTTTGAAATGAGACATAGCCCACTCGTAGGGGTCATCTGCCTTCTCTATCCCATCAAACATTCCCACTGAGCCGTGCTTAGCGAT
>NW_015505646.1:23016-23322 GCF_001515645.1 Sinocyclocheilus grahami
TATTAATTGATATATTAGGTATCAGTTGCACCTTTTTACCAAGGTGTGTTTGAACTAAGAATCTGATGTTTCCCTTGGGCAGATCTGCTGAATATGTAAATGGTTCTATAACTTCATATTCTTATTTTAAGCTCTTAACCCTTTCCTATACAAACTGTGTGTGTGTATGTGTATGTTAGACCAGTTTATGTGTTTATGTTGTATGTTAGACCAGTTTATGTGTTTATGTAGTTAATAAAACCTTACTTGTATCACACTTGACGTGGTTCATTGTTTGCTTATAACTGGAGTCACTTAATCATGCAG
>NW_015505646.1:23335-23742 GCF_001515645.1 Sinocyclocheilus grahami
TTAATTATAACTAGTTATGGTTAATTATTCATATTTCCCATGAGCTGATTCGTTTCATAGTCTAATTATTCACAGCTCCTGTGCTTTGGCCGCAAATCAATAAAACAGCCACACTACATCGGGCTTCTAAACCAAATTTTTTACTTCTTCGGACACGGCCACACTCTGTCGGGCCTTACACTTCACTACACTAAACCAGTAAAAATGTAACACTGTCACAGTACGTCAGACACAACCACACTACTTCGGGTTTTGTTATATTTTTAAACCAGTTTACTTAGCCACAGTACGTAACAGTCAATTCTGTTACTTTAGAATTTCATCAGAATTATCACAACTCACTCCATTTCAATTACTTTAGAAATGTACAGAATTATAACAAATGTCTTACACTTCAGGCAAAACAA
>NW_015505646.1:23880-33776 GCF_001515645.1 Sinocyclocheilus grahami
ATTCTGTGACCACACTGCGTCGGGTCAATTCAGTTACTTTAGAATTTCATCAGAATTATCACAACTCACTCCATTTCAATTACTTTAGAAATGTACAACTCTGTTTCAGTTACTTTAGAAACAGAGTTTCTACTTTAGAAACCCCCGGTAACTCTGCTACCACACTACCTCGGGCTGATTCAATTACTTTAGAATCTTAACAGAATTATAACAAATGTCTTACACTTCAGGCAAAACAAGCACTTACAGCTTCAACTTCTGCAACTGTTAAAATATAACAATGTTTTTCACAGTACATCGTACAAAACCACAGTACATCGGGTCTTTTTTTGTTGTTATTTTCTCAAACAGCCTTTTTCTAGCCACAGTTCCTCGGGCTCAAACTAATATTTATCAGATTAAAATAGTGCCACAATATGTCGGGCAAAAACCACACTGCTTCGAGTTACTGCTTTAAGAGTCGCGGTACGTTGGACTCACTATACTATAACACAACTATCATGAAGTATTTCTGTGATCACTCTACGTCGGATCAATTCAGTTACTTTAGAATTCAGTCAGAATTATAACATCTTCACAGTCAGTTTCAATTACGTTAAAAACTTACAACTTCAGACACAACAGATCTAATACAACTCTGCCACCACACTGTGTCGGGTTGATTCAATTACTTTAGAATCTTAACAGAATTATAAGAGACCAACAACAAGTTTAAGCACTTTGCTTCAGTTACTTTAGAAACAACGATTCCAGTACAGCTCTGCCACCACACTACGTCGGAATTGTACCGAATAGGCTTAAGAACTCCTCCTGTTAATACTGAATAGATTCTCTTCTATCCTTACAATTTCTTTTCTAGAATTTTTTTTAAAACGAGGGGATTCCCTGACAAAACCAGCAAAAAGAAAGAAACCGCTTTTCTTACCTTTTTTCCTGCTTTTTGGAAATTCCTGCGCTGGGTGGCTCGCCAATGTAAGAAAAATGATGAGGATGATGAACATCTCGATGAAGATGTTTATTGCAGCATAGCAGTGACAAATTACATGTAGTACCTTGGGTTCAACGGAGTCGGAATGAACCACGGACATCCTAAGCTCAAACATTTTATACTCCATTACGTTCATCTTCCCGCTTCATCTTCCCGCATGTAAATGAAGTTTCGTCTTAAATGTAAATTGCAGATAACAATGAAAGTGATAGCCTTCCGTTCCCACATTTTTTGGTAGTCTTTCAGGTGGAAACAACCAAATGTTAAGGTGCAATTATATTCAAGTACCCTTTTGGTCAGCAGATGGTTCTTGATGGCCTACTGCCGCTCCCACGCTATAGGTGACGATTGACGAAGTAACGTTCAGGAGATACTATTTACATATTATTGAGATCGGAAAGAATTATCTCTATGATAATTAAGCTCTTTGTAGAGAAAGGAGAATAGTTTACTTGGAGTGGAAGTTTGATCGAGGCAAACTATAATTTCTTACACCTGCATAACTGTATTTCAGCAAAAAAAAAAGTGATTTAAAACATGTTTCTTGCATTGTTTGCTCTTGAATGAACTGCTTGTTAAAAGTACTCAATTGAAAGAAGATCACAATGTTGGGTTTCTGTCACGAATCGGGCCTCTGTGGTTCTCTCCGACGGCCTCCGGAGGGCACCCTCTCCCGAGTACTAACGTTCATGGACTACATTTCCCAGACACCCCGTACCTGGGGCTGATTACGGCACAGGTGTTCCCCCTTAGCTTCCCTATTTAAGCAGCTCCCAGACACTCTATGGTTGCGAAGACTTGTATTGCCCCGGCTACATTTCTGAGTCCAGCGGCCACAGCTCCCGTTGAATCGGAACCCATACAGATTGGTTTCACTCGCCTCACCGAGGCGGAACGAGAAAGAAGAATGCGGAATCGTCTCTGTCTCTACTGCAGTCTATCCGGCCATATGAGAGCTTCCTGTCCCACCCGACCATCCGCTCGAAGTTACACTACGGTGAGTGCCACTCCTGATTCCATTAACTGTTTAGTAGTTCCCATTGCTCTAACGTTTAATGAGAAGTGCACTGAGACCGTAGCATTAATAGATTCGGGGGCTGCGGGGAATTTCATTGACATAGGGTTTGCCAATACTCATAACTTCCCTCTTGTTCCATGTGAATCCCGGGTGGCAGTGGCAGCCTTAGATGGACGTCCTCTGGGCACGGGACAGATCAAATTCATAACCCAGGACCTGTGTCTGCGAACTGGCTTACTTCACACCGAAACCATCCGACTCTTTGCTATTGACTCTCCTCTGAATCCCATCATCCTTGGTCTGCCCTGGCTAGAAAGACACAAACCCCGGATCTCATGGACCACTAAGCAAATTCTACAGTGGTCTGACTCCTGCCAACGGAATTGTTTACTCACCAGCCTAACGCCCTCATCTCCTTCGGGGGCTGCGGGGAATTTCATTGACATAGGGTTTGCCAATACTCATAACTTCCCTCTTGTTCCATGTGAATCCCGGGTAGCAGTGGCAGCCTTAGATAGACATCCTCTGGGCACGGGACAGATCAAATTCATAACCCAGGATCTGTGTCTGCGAACTGGCATACTTCACACCGAAACCATCCGACTCTTTGCTATTGACTCTCCTCTGAATCCCATCATCCTTGGTCTGCCCTGGCTAGAGAGACACAACCCCTGGATCTCATGGACCACTAAGCAGATTCTACAGTGGTCTGACTCCTGCCAACGGAATTGTTTACTCACCAGCCTAACGCCCTCATCTCCCCGACCAACCCAGATATTAGATGATTCACCGGTTCCGAGAATACCCCCTGAGTACCAGGACCTCGCTGACGCTTTCAGTAAGACCAAAGCCTCGCAACTTCCTCCTCACTGACTCAGTGACTGTGCGATCGATCTTCTTCCAGGATCAAACCCCATTAGAGGCAGAGTTTTCCCCCTATCACAGCCAGATTCCGAGGCCATGAAGGTGTATATTGAGGAGGAGCTGTCAAAGAGGTTCATTAGACCATCCACCTCACCTGCGTCAGCTAGTTTCTTCTTTATCAAGAAGAAAGAGGGAGGCCTCCGGCCATGCATCGATTACCGCAGTCTAAATGAGATGACAGTCAAATTCCCTGTTTCCCTGGTCCAGAGAACCCTCAGAGCTCCCTGCTATCAACGACTGGCTCCAGCGAATGTGCACCTTCAACGCGCCATCCGCAGGGTCAAGGAACAGGCCGATCGTCACAGGAGGTCAGGTCCCGCTTACCTCCCAGGACAATGGGTCTGGCTCTCCACAAGAGACCTTCGCCTTCGGCTTCCGTGCAAGAAGTTGAGTCCCAGGTACGTGGGTCCATTCAAAATCATTAGACAGATCACACCTGTATCTTACCGTTTAGCTCTTCTCTCTAATTATCGTATCTCACCCACCTTTCATGTTTCCTTGCTTAAGCCCACCGGTGGTCCGAGAGGAGAGAGGAACCAGGAGGAGGCCGTGAAAGAGAGTCCCCCTCCCATCATCGTGGACGGCGAGGAGGTGTACCAGGTACAGGAGATCCTAGACTCCCGATGCCGGGGCAGGTTACTGCAATACCTTATTGACTGGGAGGGGTATGGTCCTGAGGAGAGATCGTGGGTTAATTCTCAGGATATCCTGGACCCTTCACTCACTACTGAGTTCCATAGTACCCATCCTCGCAAACCAGCCCCTCGCTCCCGTGGAAGGCCTCGGCGTCGTTCTCCTCCTCGCTTCAGGAGCTGCTCGCAGGGGGGGGGGGCTCTGTCACGAATCGGGCCTCTGTGGCTCTCTCCGACGGCCTCCGGAGGGCACCCTCTCCCGAGTACTAACGTTCATGGACTACATTTCCCAGACACCCCGTACCTGGGGCTGATTACGGCACAGGTGTTCCCCCTTAGCTTCCCTATTTAAGCAGCTCCCAGACTCTCTATGGTTGCGAAGTCTTGTATTGCCCCGGCTACATTTCTGAGCGTTTATCCCCTATCTTGTCATCTCTTGTGTATTACCTCGGACTGTTCTTACTAGTGTGATTCTCTGCCACCTGCCCCGACCCTCGCTTTGCCACTGTCTATTCCCTTGGAATACCCCTGCTGTACGTGACACTGTTGACTGAATACTGCCTGTTTTACTCTGCCTGTTATTCTAATAAAAGCTGCAAATGGATCCGCACGCCTCTGACTCAGCGTTACAGTTTCAGTGATTAAATCAAATGTTCTCAATATATATTATTCTCATGTTTTGAAACAATGATTGTGTGAAAATATGTGAAAATACAAAAAAATATGTGAAAATGTAATGAAAGCATGAGATCAGTTTTGAAAGTTTGGATTTTTGTACTAAGAGTTTTGAAAATATTCACCTTATTGTGAAAGTAGTACCAAAGCGAATAAAAAAACTGCAAAAGTACTACATTGAAAGAAGATCATACTGTTGTGTTTTGGTGATTAAATCAAATATTCTCAATATATATATATATATATATATATACAATAACCTTATGTTTTGAAACAATGATTGTGTTGATTTAAAACATTATAACTGTTATGAAAACATGAGATCAGTTTTCAAAAGAATGACTAGCGATGTTACAAGTGTGATCAGTTTGGATTTTTGTACTGAGTTTCGAAAATATACACCTTAATTGTGAAAATAGCACCAAAGCTAATTAAAAAAAACTGTAATAATATTGTCCCTATTACAGAGGAATTCCTTTTCTTACATATTTGTGATAAACAGCCAACCAGTTTTAGTTGGCACTTGTAACAAAAACAGTTAGATGTTTTATTTTATAGTTTATGTTCCAACTGGCAGGTTTTATTTACTAACTAAAGTAAAAATTTTCATTTTGGACCCCACAACCATATTTTGCCAATATCAAAAGCAATGCCAACCAGGTTAATCATCAAAAAATAGTTAACAGGAATAGAAGAATTTGCACATACAGAGATATCCACATATTTTCCACTCAGCTTCAGCTGCCCACTGGGGTTTCAACTGCAAAACAACAAGCTCCCACACAGAGACTTCTCAAAGATAGCTTTGCACTCCTGAGTTTTGCAATCTCGTCTCCATTTGTTAAAAATGTTGTACCTAAGCACTTATCCGCACTCTGCGAAACTAAACATCCTGAACTCTGGGCAACCCCCATTGAAGGGCTTTCTCTTTTCTGTCTCTCATTTTCATTAGCATATTAGAGTGTTTTCTGGGAAAATGAGCTATAGAAATTAATTCAGGATTAATTGGTGCCTTTATCTCATTAGGACAATCTAATTTGGGGGATGATGGAATTGTTTAGACTCCCTTTTGCATAATTGGATTGCAGTGAATGGCTGTCATTATTGTCTCTTTAGCGGTGTCTGCGGACCCCCTCTTCCTGGCCTCCACCTCGTAAAGAGCCATCATGTGTTCAGCTAGTATTTTGCTAACCCCTGAAACACAGCAATGAGCCAGAGACGAGCATGTGGCTAACAGCACAGCAGTGATTAGCTCTCACATAAAACCATTAGTGCACAGTCAAAAATGTTCATGGGCTAGTTTGTACTCTATCCCAACTGACATACTGCATATAGGTGCGAACAAAGGAGACAATGGATTGAGCATGAGCAAAAACAATGAATAATTTTTTTAATAGTATTTCAAGTTTCGTATATGAGTTCTCAGAGGGCAGGTGTACTAAAGGAGCAGTTAAATGTGCCAAAGGTGTATTTCATCATTACTGTATTTTTCATTACTCCATAAAAAGTAGCTATTAGCATTACTTTGTTACTTTTTATGGTAAGTAATGCATTACGTTACTTTTGCATTACTTTTTTGCCACAATAACTTGACTTGCTTTTTAATTTTTAATATAAAAAAACTCTAAAAGTTATATTTTTGGCAACTGTAAAGGCCCTTTCACACCAAAAGTGAAATTAATTTTCCTCAGCCTGAAGGAAGTACCTCTGGACCTCACTACTGGTTTCTCTCAACATGGGGACAGGACAGATGTCAGTGAATAAATGGGAAAACAAAGGAACTGACATTACTTATTTAAAAAAAGTAACTCAGATATTTTCTTGTCAATTTAAAAGTAATATGTTACTTTACTAGTTACTTGAAAAAAAGTAATCTGATTATGTAACTCAGGTTACTTGCAATGTGTTACTCCCAACCTTGCTGAACATATTTTATTAGTATAATTTAATAAATACAATAAAATTGTCACGGTCTGCCTACTGTGTTGGAACGAGGAGACGTAGGAGAATTCGTGAAGTACATTCTTTATTAATCCATTGGTACACACACGTAGCACAGAGGAATAAACCTTTAAGACCGGACGCAGGACACAGGAAAAACCAGGACTTAAATAACTAGAACTAAATGGGGAACACCTGACATCAATGAACATAATCAACAAGGGAGAAACTGGGTAATGGGGAGCAAAACACAAGACACAGGAACACAGGTCTGACAAAAATCAATTAAAGAAACCATGAATTAAATATTTAATGAATCTAAAAAGAATCGTAAACATCTCTGAAGTTCTTCAGCACATATGAATGTTTTTGCTGGTTTTGATCACTGTGCAGTTCTCAGAGGTGCAGCAATAAGATGTTCCATTAACAGCGATCACTGATGGAATGGGGAGGTCACTGGAGTATCAGTTGATTCACTGTTGTCAGCGCCCACAATTCTTGTCTGCCTAAACTGCTTGGTAACTATGGCAACAGGGCTGGAGGGCCCACCATTGTCTCACATGTGGTGAAAGGGAATGGAGGATATTTTTTACACAGCAAGAATGAGTGTGTGACAAAAGCGAACAGGAGAAATGAAATGATACACTGCCAAAGATCGATATAAAATCACAAAGCACTTATCAAATTTTATGGGCTCATAATAACTTTTTTCACCCACACTGAATGTTGATGACTGAACACTCCAATGAAGTTTGAAACCCTCTTTGCCTGTCTTCCATCTAAACCTTGCAAGCTGGATCATCAGTGATGTGCAATTTGAAAGCATTATTATTCAAGCACAGCTCGTAATCATATTATACTGCGGGCAATTCGAAGTTGTAAACAACAGCGGAAAGAGAAATGAAATTCAATGTGCCACTACCAGGCAGCATACAGTCCATAAAGTCTATCCCATGGCGATTTTATAGGTATTTTTCAGGGGGAATCTGTTGGGGATTATCTTGTGCTTCACAAATTGTCATTGGGTGTCACAGTTAGCTAAGCATCTAAAAAGTATTTTTAAGCAAAACGTTAATGGAATCGTTCACCCAAAATGAACATTTGCTGAAAATGTACTCACCTTTTGACCATCCAAGATGTAGATCAGATTGTTTCTTGATCAGAACAGATTTGGAGAGATTTAGCACTACATCACTTACTCACCAATAAATCCTCTGCAGTGAATTGGTGCCATCAGAATGAGAGTTCAAACAGCTGATAAAAACATCACAATAATCCATAAGTAATCCACACGAATCCAGTCCATCAATTATCTTATGAAGCAAAAAACTGTGTGTTTGTAAGGAACAAATCCATCCTTAAGACATTTTTACTTCAAACCATTGCTTTTTGGCTAAAAAAACAAGTCCTCTAGCCATAACATTGCTTTCTCCAGTGGAAAAAGTTGTCTTGTCTCAATCAAGAAAGAAATACGCACAGATCAAGTATTATTTACAAGTGAAAAAAAGTGCAAAACAGTTCTAAACAAATATTTCAGTGGATTTTGATGTTAGAGGACATCAGGGAATAGACTTTTTCACTGGAGGAACTCTGCTCTGATTGGTCAGTTGGCCAAGCCTGTTGTGATTGGCACAGAGAGAAGTCCTTGAGTAAAGCCCCGTTTCCCGATTTTTTTCGCTGTACATCGCTAGACTCCGTGCTGTGAATATGCTTGTGGGCGTTTCTACTGCTGTAGCTCTAATGTTATTGGTAGACTGCACGTCTGGACATATCTGGACATATGAAATGCAATCACAAACTGTATATTGCCGGTAAAATGAAGATATCGTTCTAAAATGACTAGGAATTAGACTTAAAAGAAATAAAAGTACCATTCTGCTGTTGGAGAGTGTTGATATATAAACTACAGCAGTGCTGGTGCATTAACTGGTGCTAAACTGCTCATCATGTAATTAACAACTCGAACCATCAATGTATGAATCAAACTCACTTAGATAGCCAACGGGTTTTTTTTCTATGCATCATTTTTTATATCCATGTATGTGGTTACAGTAAAATCATATAAAAACAGGAAATCTGTCCTGGCTTGCCTGCACTCGAGATAATGACGTGTGAGCGCCACTGACAGATTCTTCACTCCTATTGGTTGTCACTCGCGAAATTCGCTGTTCATTTGCGTAAAGTTAAACATTTCTTAACTTTTGTCGCTTGACTCGCATTGCTTGACACGCCCACATTCTGTCGCCAACGGTCACTGTCGCTCGTGTCGCCGCAGGTAGCATTCAGTTGCTGCTGTGTTCACATTGCACGATGGATCGGCGACAGGGGGTTTCACATTGCATGACTTCACAATAGGAAGAATTGCCAACAGCTCCAGATATTTAGCATGCCAAATATTTTGCGGGCGTCAGCGACGTGTCGGCAATTCCCTCAGATCGCGTCTTTGATAATTCACTTGCGTGAACGAGCACCGATTTGCCTCCGATTTCGGGCATTTGTTGGCGATTTCGCTAAACCTGTCGGCGAGTGAAAAATCGGGCTAAAATCGTGCAGTGTGAACTCGGCATTAGTGAGCGCTACCATTGACAAAGCACCTTTACACAGAACAATAATATAGTGCTCCAATCCATTCTTATAATACTGACATAAAATACAAAAACACTTATGCAAGCGAATCGTGCCCACAGCTAAAGTTTAGCTGCTAATCTGTGAACACTTAAAATAATAATAGTGGATACGTTAGCCGAGTGCTAACGTGACTAACTGATGAAACAATACAGTTTGTAAACCAAAATATGTCTACTGTAATGTTTGAAGAACGCCAGACAAAAGACGCTCTGTCTTAACTTTTAATCAGAACACAGAACAGCTCACAGGCGCACCAGCCTAACTAACTCGCTCGTCTCTCCCGCTTTAACCCTATAGCTGCTGGTGCAGCAAAATAAACGGTAATTTCACAATGATTATAAAGTCTGTGTGCTATACTACATTCTTTATTATTAAAACGAAGTAATTAGAACAATGTCAGTCTACATTAATCGACACATTCTTAGGAAATAGTGGGTTCACAGCGAATTATCAGAACTACTTCAGTAAGACAAACAGTAATATCGTGCTTTACCTGGAAACCTAAAGCTGCCCTTGGTATACATCCCATATTAGCACAAAAACTTGATATTTTGAGCAGTGGCAGCGTTTCACAAAACCATAGGGCCCCCTATGGGGGTATGCACATTACTAAGCACTGAAATATAAAACTTTTTTTTTTTTATATGTATATATAATAATTAAACACTGCGTCGTCAGAGTTGGTATGTGGGTCATTCTTACTATTCGGTGCCATTTAAGCTTGGTAACTTTCCATAAAACATTTTTTACATTTCCATGATTTAATAATTTTATCTGAAGAAGGGCTTGTTACACTCAAGCGGCAACCTCCCCCTCTCTCTCATGAAGCAAAACCAGGAAGTGACTTAAACTGAAATTCATCAACTGGCCGCTAGAGGCTGGCTGCAAAAGGGAGTCAATCCCATAGACTCCCCATGTTAAAATGCCCAACTTTACAGCAGAAAAAAACATGTATACAGCCTGGTTCAAAAAATGATTTTGGTCTATATAGCTAATTTTGCTCTTGATGACAACTGTGAGGGGGGTGAATTTTTTTTATAACTCATCCGTTTAAATTATATTAAGCCTTAAAGTTCTGCATAATTAAGGG
>NW_015505646.1:33949-81655 GCF_001515645.1 Sinocyclocheilus grahami
TGGTCCAGCTCAGGATATTATTCTTTAATAATTTTTCACGAAATTCCTCAGACGTGCAAGGACCAAATGTCCACCCTGTTACAGGACATTCTCACATTCTCATACAAGAGTTTTGAATGCACAGTTATTGTAAAATTTACATTTTCTAAGAGCTAAAATCTCTCTCTTTACTCCTTTACTCTATTTGAACAAAGTGTTCATAATCGGGCATTATCTTGAAAAAAGTTGTATTTTTGAGACAGTGTAATTCAACATATTTCTTTTTTAATAAAAATTAATTTAAATGGAATTTTAGAACCATTTTAACATTTCAATTTACCATTTCATTCCCTACAAGTAACCACAAATATATGCATAGCATTTGTTGAACTTATTTTAGTAATATAAAAAAAATACTGAGGTTACAGGGTGGACAGAGGGGGAAACAGGGTGGACAGGACATAACAGGGTGGACATCACACCACTAAACAACAGTATATTTCTACATGTTGCCTAATACAAGAAGCATATTGTCACAATTTACAATCACTACAACAGATAAATGGTTCCGTATATAAAATGTATAGGATATAAGGCCTATTATCACATTAAAGTAAGTTGTTCTTACTGTATATCTATTATTATTATAAGATCTCATTTGTTGTCCATTTATTAGGCTACAAAATAGGTTTATCATTGTATTTTACTATTGAAAGTTTATAGTTTTAGAGAACTTAGTTATTTTAGGTTTTCAAAACACTTAATTCTGTATGACTTGGAGTATAAACTGTTTTCCTCATGGGAACCAAATAAATGTCACCACAAGATGAAGGTTTACTGATATTAGTATACCTGTGGGGACATTTGGACCCCATAATGCCGGGAATACCAGTACACACACACACACACACACACACACACACACACCACAGAGACACACACACATTGTAATGGCAAAGTCAAGATAATTTATTCGTTTCTACCTAATCAACAAAGCTGAGTTCTAACACTTTTGTTTTTTTCTTCCTTCCTTTATGTCCTTTCTCCACCTCCCCTTCTTTTTATTGAGGGCTCGTCTCTCCCGCTTTAACCCTATAGCTGCTGGTGCAGCAAAATAAACGGTAATTTCACAATGATTATAAAGTCTGTGTGCTATACTACATTCTTTATTATTAAAACGAAGTAATTAGAACAATGTCAGTCTACATTAATCGACACATTCTTAGGAAATAGTGGGTTCACAGCGAATTATCAGAACTACTTCAGTAAGACAAACAGTAATATCGTGCTTTACCTGGAAACCTAAAGCTGCCCTTGGTATACATCCCATATTAGCACAAAAACTTGATATTTTGAGCAGTGGCAGCGTTTCACAAAACCATAGGGCCCCCTATGGGGGTATGCACATTACTAAGCACTGAAATATAAAACTTTTTTTTTTTTATATGTATATATAATAATTAAACACTGCGTCGTCAGAGTTGGTATGTGGGTCATTCTTACTATTCGGTGCCATTTAAGCTTGGTAACTTTCCATAAAACATTTTTTACATTTCCATGATTTAATAATTTTATCTGAAGAAGGGCTTGTTACACTCAAGCGGCAACCTCCCCCTCTCTCTCATGAAGCAAAACCAGGAAGTGACTTAAACTGAAATTCATCAACTGGCCGCTAGAGGCTGGCTGCAAAAGGGAGTCAATCCCATAGACTCCCCATGTTAAAATGCCCAACTTTACAGCAGAAAAAAACATGTATACAGCCTGGTTCAAAAAATGATTTTGGTCTATATAGCTAATTTTGCTCTTGATGACAACTGTGAGGGGGGTGAATTTTTTTTATAACTCATCCGTTTAAATTATATTAAGCCTTAAAGTTCTGCATAATTAAGGGTATGGCCACTTGAGTGACAGGTGGATTGCTGCTGCTGTCACCACCGTCTAGCTAGGTGGGCGTGGCTTCATCAACCTGCTCCCGCCTTTTTGCCAATTTTCGATTATCCGGGAGTGACGCGCTGCCAAGATGGCGACGACCTGCTCCGCCCAATTTTGAGCTTCAAAAACACTCATTGGAAATCTACGGGTGACACCACGGACACTACGTCCATGTTTTTATACAGTCTATGCTTACACTATAAGAAAAATATGTTGGTCCAGCTCAGGATATTATTCTTTAATAATTTTTCACGAAATTCCTCAGACGTGCAAGGACCAAATGTCCACCCTGTTACAGGACATTCTCATCTCAATTAACAAGAGTTTTGAATGCACAGTTATTGTAAAATTTACATTTTCTAAGAGCTAAAATCTCTCTCTTTACTCTGCAAATGTATTTGAACAAAGTGTTCATAATCGGGCATTATCTTGAAAAAAGTTGTATTTTTGAGACAGTGTAATTCAACATATTTCTTTTTTAATAAAAATTAATTTAAATGGAATTTTAGAACCATTTTAACATTTCAATTTACCATTTCATTCCCTACAAGTAACCACAAATATATGCATAGCATTTGTTGAACTTATTTTAGTAATATAAAAAAAACACTGAGGTTACAGGGTGGACAGAGGGGGAAACAGGGTGGACAGGACATAACAGGGTGGACATCACACCACTAAACAACAGTATATTTCAACATGTTGCCTAATACAAGAAGCATATTGTCACAATTTACAATCACTACAACAGATAAATGGTTCCGTATATAAAATGTATAGGATATAAGGCCTATTATCACATTAAAGTAAGTTGTTCTTACTGTATATCTATTATTATTATAAGATCTCATTTGTTGTCCATTTATTAGGCTACAAAATAGGTTTATCATTGTATTTTACTATTGAAAGTTTATAGTCTTAGAGAACTTAGTTATTTTAGGTTTTCAAAACACTTAATTCTGTATGACTTGGAGTATAAACTGTTTTCCTCATGGGAACCAAATAAATGTCACCACAAGATGAAGGTTTACTGATATTAGTATACCTGTGGGGACATTTGGACCCCATAATGCCGGGAATACCAGTACACACACACACACACACACACACACACCACACAGACACACACAGCACATAGACACGAACACACACCACAGAGACACACACACATTGTAATGGCAAAGTCAAGATAATTTATTCGTTTCTACCTAATCAACAAAGCTGAGTTCTAACACTTTTGTTTTTTTCTTCCTTCCTTTATGTCCTTTCTCCACCTCCCCTTCTTTTTATTGAGGTATATTTGCCGCCTTTCAGGGTGTGCATCACAACGAGCCCTGTAGCGTCGCTGCTTTTCTTCAGCAGACAACAGCGCCATTTCCTGACAAATGCATGCATACTATTTAAGCAACTTTTCTTTTAAATGCATAATAAATTAATTATAAGTACAGGGACACAACATATTTTAAAGACTTTAAGCATTAAAAATGTATAAATAACAAAAAATACATTTTGTTGAGGTATATTATAAATAGGAATATACAACAATATTGAAAAAATTGGAATTTGTTTGATTTTTTATTACTTACATTTGTGGCTGAAATTATGCAAGCTTACTTGGGGACATGGCATTTTAGCCTACTTGCACTAAAATAAGAGTAATTATTTTTAATTAATTTTTAAGCACATATTTATTGTGTTTGATTGTAGAGAGGCAGTAACTTTGTAAGATTAGCATTCAGAAACAAGTATTAACCCATTTTTACGCAAAATATACCACATTATGTCATGGGGACTCAAATGGCACCAAATACTAGGAATAACCCATGTGGTTTTATCAGACACTTGCACTTAACATTTTATGAAAATCAAGCTCAAATGGAGTTAACAAGGTTTTTGACCAGCGAATGATGGAGATCTGTGTTTTGTCTGTCATTACAACAGCGGCATCTGAGGCAGCAAGTGTATCCCATTATACGCTTTCATCAACTTACAGGTTATAACATTTATTGTAGCTATATGGCCGCTTAGTTTTTCATGTCATTTAATACACTTGGCCAAAATCTCATGATAGACGATGAAGCACTATATGCACAGGATATTTAAAACGTAGCCTTAAAAAGTAACCTATTGGTTACAACTAGACGGCAAAAGCTATTCTCCGCTCTTCAAACACACAAAAAAACATTAGCCTTTATAGACATAGTGTTTTAGTGAAGAAAACGCTGTACTTATTCAAACATCATTTATTATTTACCCTTGCATTGTGAACAAGCCAAGATCTGTCTCCAGGCTGTGCGCACTGCGCGGCGCTTTGTTCGGAATGGAAGAAGGGTGACGTTAAGAGGTTTTGCTGACAGTTTGAGGATCCATAGCGTTAAAAAGTTTAGTGACAAGCTCTTTTGAATGCTTTTCATTGGTTAAATATTTGTAAAACTCTCAAACAGACATAAGGAAGACCAATAGCAGTGATTTAAAAAGATAATAACAAAATATAATAGAGATTTTTGATTTTCCACGGCACAACTGACTGGGCTAGTTATCAATCATACTTAAAGGTTGTGGTTCGGAGAGCTTGTTAGCCTAAATTAAGAAGATTAGAAGCCAACGAAGATAAAAGCCAAGATTAGAGAAGACAAAAGGTTCGAATTGTATTTCTGTGGTATCCTTGAGCACAGCGTCTTCTCAACATGATGTAAACACACTAACTAGCGGAAGTGTTTGTGGGCAGGTCAGACTCTGTTCGTATTTTGCGGGCAGGCGGGGATTATGCAAATGTGTTACCCAGCAACGTATATCGGTAACAGGCAAAAGATCCGAAAATATGATGACTCGTTAAGGCGATTCAGAATCGACTCTCTCTTTTGAGAGACAATATCTTTATTTATCATTCACTTTTTTGATTAACAACTTTGCAGATTGTTTTCATTTAAGGATAGCTACATTATAAACTGCAAAATATATATTTTACTCATATGACCTGCTCTTTAATGATTGATTTGTTTCTTACAAACATGCAGCTTTTCACTTCACAAGATGTCAATTGATGGACTGGAGTCATGTGGATTACTTGTAGATAGGGTGATTATATGTCCTCTTTTCCCCAGAAATGTCCTGGCCAAGATTTCTAAATTGCCTAAAATGTCATAGTTTTGGCTTTGTTTTCATATTGGTGTGCACTACAGTCCTTATACCTTATATGTTTGCTTATTTGTTTTTATCAGCTGTTTGGACTCTCATTCTGACTGCACCCATTCACTGCAGATAATCCATTGATGATCAAGTGATGTAATGAACAAATTCAAAAATAATTAAACTCATCTACATCTTGGATGGCATGAGGGTGAGTAAATTTACATTTTTGGGTTAACTTTTCATTTGAAGGGTTAGTTCACCCAAAAATTAAAATTGTGTTTTACTCACCCTCGAAACATATAGGTGTATATGACTTTCTTCTTTCAGACGAATCCAGTCGGAGTTATATAAAAAATTGTCCTGGCTATTCCAAGCTCTATCATTGCAGTCAGCGGGTGTTGCAGTTGAACAGTCCACAAGTCGTCAAATAAAGCGCACGCATTCATAATAAAACGTGCTTCACACGGCTCCGGGGGGTGAATAAAGGTCTTCTGTAGTGAATCCATGCGTTTTTTTTAATTTATTTTTTTAAATATCCATATTTCAAACGTAATAAACACTTTTATATCACTTCCGCCAACTGTCATAAGCGGAAGCTGTTCCGGTGGATGACGTAGCACGTCGGCGTTGCGTGATAAGTGACGAATGCAGAGAGACAACAAAACAAAATGCCGGTCACAAATTAGAAGTACAAACCGAAGATTTGCAAAGAAAAATGTCAGAGGATTTCGATATAAGCCAAGAGGAGACTGGTTTTCCTTTGCTAAAGTAAGGAAACTTTGCTTCCTTTGCTCCTATAATCAAACTCGTGAGACTAGCATATCTCAGAGGCGTGCTCGCTGCGCATACGTCATACGCCTTCCGCCGGAATGCCTTCCGCGTATGACAGATAATGGAAGTGAGAGAAAAGTGTTTATTATGTTTGAAATATGGATATTTTTTCTTACAAAAACGCATGGATTCACTACAGAAGGCCTTTATTCACCCACCGGAGCTGTGTGAGGCCCATTTTATTATGAATGCGAGCGCTTTATTTGACGACTTGTGGACTGTTCAACTGCAACACCCGCTGACTGCAATGACAGAGCTTGGAATAGCCAGGACAATTTTTAATATAACTCCGACTGGATTCGTCTGAAAGAAGAAAGTCATATACACCTAGGATGCATCGAGGGTGAGTAAAACACAAGCCAATTTTCATTTTTGGGTGAACTAACCCTTTAATAGATTTTATGGTATATTTGTGATGTATAATAATAAATATATAATGTAAATTTAATGAAGTGATGAATACTAAAGTAATTGATCATGTTTTACAGAAATAATGCCTGATTGAATCGTACATGTTTTTAAGTCACTAGCAGTCGATATGTTTTGAGGATCAAAGAAGCACAAAACAAAACAAAACAAAAAAAAGTAGGATAGAAGAAAAGCAGAAATAGAGAGAGAGGAGAGAGCGAGTGAAGGGGCACTCCTACGGGACTTGGAGACATTAGGACCCATCAGCTTGACATACGAATCATTCTCTCATGTAAACATAAATATGAGAGAGTGTTCCTGAAGTCGTAGCAATTTCTGTTGCTAGGCTACGTTGCATTAAGCAGTGTAGCTGTTCCTGTTCATTTCACTCCAGAGATTTAAAAGATAGCAAAAGAACCTGCCACCTAGCTATAATGAAGATTTTCTCCAACTATACAGCCTTCGCTAGCTCATAAACATGGCTTTAAACGCATCAGTATTAGGTTGTGAAAGTATATTGTTGCATGTTACTAGACCCTGTACTGTGTTCAGAATTAACTTAAAACTTCATTAAGAGTGCACAGATACCTGTCGGGGACTGGTGAGGTAGGAGGAAGTGTATCATATAAGCCCAAAATGTTTTAATATCAAAGACCAAAAATGTGTTGTATGCAGCCAAAATATTTCATTATTTTGAGATGAGCTTAAACAACATATCATTCCTTTCAAGTTCTAAAGCCACAGGGCCTAAAGCCATATCGCCATAAAAATAATTATTATATACATATAAAAATATATATATATATAGAGAGAGAGAGAGAGAGAGAGAGAGACTTTACATGACTTGGAAGAAAGGAACATTTATGATTCTTGCTTTCATAAATATCTTGCTGACGTTTGAATGTACAGAAATAACTATTCGTAAATTAATTGGATTGGTAGCAAAACATTTGGAAAATATTTTTGTTAGCTGGGCATTTTAAGAATGTGCTTAAAGCCAAATTTCTTATCTAATCTAATATCTAATAACGAATAACAAAAAATAGATAAACAATTTAGACAAATAATGATCAAATAAGCCCAAGGATAAAGCAATATTTTAATGGACATATCTAAAATTATAATTCAAGTCTGTAAATATAAATGACTAAAGTGTAAACTTTATAAATGAAAATGCACAAAGTGCAATTTCTTTATGCCTTAACTTGCTTTTACTTGGGAACCATAAATAGCCTAGAGCTAACTCTATTACTTGGTTAAAAAAAAAAAAAATCTGACTACTATTAAATATTTATTATAGCCAGGTAAAGTACTAATTTATCGTGTTTGCAAGTACTTGTTAGAAGAAGCAGTTGAGCAACAGAAGAGGACAGTAACTTGTAAGTGTTTTGTCTCATTAGATTTTAGCGTGGTTGTCGTTGCTAGGAAACATTGTTTTGCTTAAGGTGTATTCACGGCACATCGCAATTACCACGATTACGAAATACCATCTTGTAAAAAGTATTCACGTCATCCTACAACTCGTAATTACAATTCACGAGTTCACACTTACATATAATAAACAAGGTTTCAAGAGTCAAGGTTATGCGCATTTGGCGTGCTGTCTGAGGGGAGGGCTCCGAGCTCTGAATTTTGGCCCGAACCCAAAGTACCCCCCTACAGGTTAGGACAGGAATAGTTGTAAGTGATGGTGGAGGGATGCTGGAAAACTGTCAAGGAACAGAGGTACATCTGCTGTGTGTATATATATACACCTCTTGTCTTGTTCACTGGGTTGATTACTGATTGTGCTCCTCTCGTGTTAATAAGGTTAATCATCTGAACGTGCTCCTCCCGAACTTTGTTAATAAAACATTATCTTGTGAACTGGAAATTTTCTGAGAGCTACAGGTGCGTTCACGCCACATCATAATTAACGTGATAACGTAATACTCATAATTACAACTTTTGAACTGAGAGTTTTCTGAGAGCTACAACTTATACCACCTGACCTCCTCAGATTTATTAGGTGCTATGTTTAGGCTTTGATAGTGTGATAGTCCAGACTCCAAGGGTGCCGAACAGCTCCAAGTAGAATGTCACGTGTGTCACAGTTGCCTACAGAAGGAGTGCAAAACGATGAACGAGGAGACGTGGAGTACATTAACAAGGAGATTTTAATGAACTTCAGAAGTGGAGTCACAGTGCAGGCAGGAACCCAAAATGTAGCACAGCATAGACGTTTAAGATCCGACAGAGACAGACTGAACAGACTAGAACGTAAGTACACAGGGGAACTTGGATAATTAACTAAACACAGCAGGGATCAAATTAAGAACTAATCAGGGAGCAGGAACAGGAAAACTAAATAAGGGCATGGAAACACAGGGATAGCAGAACACACACAAAACACGGAACAGAATCTGACATTACTCCCCCTTCCCGGAAGGCGCATCCTGCGCCGTAACAATTCCACCAGGGAGGGGGGGTGGGCGCTCTGGAGGCTTGTGCAGGACTGGAACACGGGGAATACCTCAAGGGCGGATCAGGCAGTCCAGGGGCCATGGCGGAGCAGGGAGCTCTGGGAGCCATGGCGGAGCAGGGAGCTCGGGGCACCATGGCGGATCAGGTAGTTTGGGGCGCCATGGCGGATCAGACAGTTCAGGAGGCCATGGCGGAGCAGGGAACTCAGGAGGCTATGGCGGAGCAGGGAACTCAGGAGGCCATGGCGGATCAGACAGTTCAGGAGGCCATGGCGGATCAGACAGTTCAGGAGGCCATGGCGGAGCAGACAGTTCAGGAGGCCATGACGGAGCAGACAGTTCAGGAGGCCATGGCGGAACAGGGAGCTCGGGGAGCCTTCACTTTTTTACTTGGCCCGGCCTCCACGGATTTCAGGAGGCCATGGCGGAACAGGGAGCTCGGGGAGCCTTCACTTTTTTACTTGGCCCGGCCTCCACGGATGGACCCCTTCTACCTTCTGTATTGGGGAGAATACACTCTTTAGAGGCCCTCCATAAGCCTAACTCGGAAACTGTGGCCCTCCTTGGGATGGACATGGGAACTGGAGCACTCCTTGGGCTAAACTCAGGAACTGGAACCCTCTCTGGGCCAAACTTTAAAAAAAAAAAAATTTATTTAGAAAAGAGCAGTGCTGCATTTTTTTTTAAATGTTGCTAGGCAACCACCGAATCAGCTATCCTGTTAGTCGAATCAAGGATTATAGTGCGAGCACTCTAAAATCTTTGGTTTGATGTTAAGTTTGCAATCATATTAGCAGAAACTTAAAAAAAAAATTAGCTCTGGGTAACCCGCGACAGCCACCACAAGTTTCTCCTCCATTATTGCAGTCTCCAAATGTTCCAAGCAACAGACTTCCGTCACCACAACGGAAGGCCAGCCTCTCCATTCATTCGATTGAACTATGGGGGAAAAATGCAAATGACTTCGGGCACTTATCTGCAGAGTTTTTTCAACTTCAGGCGCTCAGAGCACTCCTACAAAAATGCGAGGTGCAGCAGGCGGTTAAAAAGTGAGACGCCCGGGGCACATAAACAGCGTGCAAAACACTCACTGCCAATACAAAACAATTAACAATAAAGGTGCCTCTTACTGCAAAAAACACTTTGTCTGATCAGAGCCTTATTTGTATTTACTGTGGCTTCATCACTCTGCTTGCCTTATTTGACCTCAAGCGAGTGTCTACTACGGCTACTCACGAATCATGGGTGCGTTTCCCAAAAGCATCGTTAGCCAACTATGGTCGCAAGTTCCGTTGTTACCAACATAGTTCAATGATTTGGTGTTTCCTGAAATCACAGTTCAAACGAACATTCGCAAACAGTGTCGCAAACTTATGTGGTAGGAACTACAGCTCTCGACCTGTGGTTAGAAGCATAGTTTCTTGTAAGTAAGACATATGGACTTAAATAAATTGTGCTTTTGGGCACAATAAGCAAGCTAACATGCAGTACAATCTATATCTTCCATTCTATTTAAATATATATACATCTTAATGTATATATTTTAGCGTGTCCTCAGTAAGCTCCATTTTTGAAGAGTTTGCATGTGCATAAATGCCTAGGGAACCCCGTAGTATGACGTAAGAGGAAATGAATCAAACATCAAATAAAGCAAAATGACAAGGAACAAAACATAGTAAATTAGTCATCAGGTGCCATGTTCAATACAGCAGGATCTCAGAGATCTCGAATCAATTAATTAGCAGACGTTATTTCTCCACCACATGTGTGTGTGACCGTGTTCGGGAAACAGTTGTGACTGGCTTGTTTGTTTCCACAACAATGCATCGTACTATGGTGGTTAATCAGTGAGTTATGTCGTCGTACGGGAAACACACCCCAGGTAACCAATTGGACCTTATCTACACAAGCTACTGCTGACAACACACTGACAACACGTAAGTTACTCTGTTGCACACCTCAGACCACTTCCTCATCACTTTTAACCTCAAACTGACTCCTGACACAACACACACTCCTCCGCAGGTCACCTTTCAGAGTAACTTATACTCACTTTCTCCCTCTCAGCTATCCTCAACGGTTTCATCTTCACTTCCTCCACCCTCTCAGTTTTCAGCACTGGATACTAACACTGCTATTGACACTCTTTGCTCCACTCTAACATCTTGCTTAGACAACTTTTGCCCCCTGTCATCCAGACCAGCACACACCACCCCCTCTGCCCCCTGGCTGTCCAATGTTCTCTGTGAACATCACTCTAGGCTCAGGGCTGCAAAGAGGAAGTGGTGCAAATCAGTATACTGACCTTAGCTTGTATCAGTCACTCCTCTCTTCCTTCTCTGCAAATGTCTCCACTGCTAAAACAACATACTACAATACAAAATTAAAAATTGCTCTGACTCTCACTTTTCAAAACCTTCTCTTCACCATGTTGTCCTAGCCCCCCCCCCCCCCCCCCCCCCCCCCCCCCCCCCCCATAACAACTGTTCTGACTCTCGCACACTTTACAAAACTTTCTCTTCTCTGTCCTCCTCCTCCTTCATCAACTCTTACAGCTGATGACTTTGCAATATTTTTCATAAATAAAATAACCATCAGCGGCCAATTCTCCACACCACAAACTGACAAACATATCATAACAACAAATACACACTCTCTCTCCACTCTTGGAGGCAGACATTTCCAAACGTATCCTTTCCAATCATCCTACTACCTGTCCGATTGATCCTATACCCACTCACCTCCTTCAGGCCATTTCTTCTTCAGTTATACCTGTGCTCACTCACATTATCATCACCTCTCTTCACACTGGTACATTTCCCACAGAATTTAAGCAAATTCGGGTAACCCAACTGCTTAAGAAACCCTCTCTAAATCCAGCACTTTTAGAAAACTACAGACCAATATCCCTTCTTCCATTCATTGCAAAGACACTCAAGTAAGTTGTTTCTCTCTATGTTTCTTGCACAGAACAACCTCCTGGACAACAACCAATATGGTTTCAAAAGCGGCCCCTTAACTGAGACTGCCCTGCTCTCGGTTACTGAAGCCCTGAGACTGGCAAGAGCAGCTTCCAAATCCACAGTACTCATCTTGCTGGATCTGTCTGCTGCTTTTGACACCGTTAACCATCAGATCCTCCTGTCCACACTAGTGAAGATGGGCATCTCAGGAACTGCACTTCAATCGTTCAAGTCTTACCTCTCAGGTAGGTCCTTCAGGATGTCTTGGAGGGGTGAGGTTTCTAAGTCACAACTTCTTGCTACTGGGGTTCCTCAGGGCTGAGTGCTTGGACCACTTCTCTTCTCCATCTACATGTCATCATTAGGATCTGTCATTCAGAAACACAGCTAATGAGCCGACGGTAGCTGTTTGCATTGCAACCTGTCATTCTGGCTGGATGAAGGACCATCATCTTCAGCTCAACCTTGCTAAGACAGAACTGCTTGTGGTCTCGGTCAACCCAGCACTTCATCACAAATTCTCTATACAGCTTGGTTCGTCAACCATAACTCCTTTCAGGGCACCCAGAGACCTTGGAGTTGTGATTGAAGATAAGTTAAGCTTCACAGACCATATTGCTACAATGGTTTGGTCCTGCAGATTTGCCTCATACGACATTAGGAAGATTAGACCCTTCCTATCAAAGCAGGCCACACAACTCCTTGTCCAAGCTCTTGTTCTCAGACTGGACTATTGTAATGCTCTCTTGACGGGCCTTTCGTCATGTACCATCAAGCCTCTGCAACTAATCCATAATACTGCAGCAAGAGTGGTTTTCAACGAGCCAAAGAAAGCCCATGTCACACCTCTCTTCATCAGTTTGCACTGGCTGCCAATAGCCGCTCGCAGCAAATTCAAGGTACTGATTTTTGCCTACAAGACAACTACTGGCTCTTCTCCAATATACCTAAACTCACTAGTTCTGACTTATGAGCCCTCCAGAAGCTTGCGTTCTGCAAGTGAACAACGCCTCGTTGTGCCATCCCAAAGAGGCACAAAATCAATCTCAAGGTGCTTTTCTTAGACTGTTGCCAGCTGGTGGAATTACTTTTGTAGGGTTTTTTATTAGCTCTAAAAAGGGAAATATTTATGACTAACTATAACTGGTTATGATCAATAATAAATATTTAGATTATATCTTCGAATTAACTGTAGCAGAATCAATATTACAATTATTTGATCTGTCCGTCCACCGAGCAGACAATATAATCATTTATCATTTCAAGGAACTATTAATAAAAAATAATTTTAAGCGGTTACTTGCATTGGTTTCGATTGCTGAAGAAGAGTCCTGACGCGGTAGACACTGGAGGTCTTTTGATGAGTTCGTGAGGAGTCAGCTGGAAGTTTTTACTTCTGGTTCTTCTGACAAAGGAAAAGTCCACAGCGACTAACGTTAATTGAAAGTAAAAACTGCCGGAAAATAAAACTCAAGAAGAAGATCTTGAGAGTCTTGGAAAGGTGTTGTCTCAAACGAAGAGGGTTTCTGAGCAAAGATTATTTCGGGCTAAGCACTTTTGAGGGTTCCTATTCTGTGGGGACTGGCCAATACCAGGCGTGAATTTTTGAGGGGGAAAAGTTTCCTTTGTTCCCTTCATGGCTCATTTGCATGTTTTATGGCCGGTCTGGAATTTCTGTAGTTTTAACCCAAAATATAGTACAAATCATATGATGCGTTTCACAATCACATACTGTACATCATTGTTTGAGGAATGAAAAGCAGATAATATTGATACCAAGAAACAAACATTTAGAATAGATTAAACCAAAGATACATACATACACCTAAATATCAGTGTTTATGGCTTTAACTAATACAAATAACGAGTGGTAACTCAGCTAATCTAATAGGGAAACGTACAAACAACACATGCAATATACCAGATATATTTGTAGAGTATAATAGAGTAACGGTCTTTATGTGTGTGTGTGCATGATTCTACACAGACACTACACTTTCCTATCTCAATTTGAGCAGCTGAGTCTTTAGCCATTTTCAAAAAAAACGTCTAAAGACACACCTTTTTGTCAATACCTGACCAAGTAATACTAGCACTTACCTATTGTCAGACTCTGTTCAGTGTTTTGTGTGTTTTGCTCCCCACGTGTTTCCATGCCCTTATTTGGTTTTCCTGTTCCTGCTCCCTGATTTTTTCCCATTTGTTTCCAGCTGTGTTTTCCCTCATGTTATTATGTTTCACTAGCTCCATGTGTTTCTCGTCATGTCTTGTGTATTTAAAGGGTTCCCAGTTCTTAGTTCTTTGTCTGGTATTGTGATGACGCCATCATCAATTCTCTGTACTGGCTCAGGGCCAACTACCATCGCCCCGTGGACCTCCCAGACACCAAAGGACTATGCTGGAGGGAAAGGATCTACCGGTGTCTGGGGAGTGTTCGGGGCCGAGCCAGAACAAGCCCGCCGGCCGTGACTCTCTCCAGCCCGCCGGTGGTTCCTCAGACAAGCCTGCCGGCCGCAGCTCACTCAAGCCCACCAACCACGCCTTTAACCCCAAACCTAAAGGGGAATCGAACGAGGAGAAGGCAGTCGGCTACAGCCCCAGAGCTCACTCCAGTGTCGGCTCCAGCCCCAGAGCTCTCTCCAGTGTCGGCTCCAGCCCCTGAACTCGCTCCATTGTGGGCTCCAGCCCCAGAGCTCGTTCCAGTGTGGACTCCAGCCCCCGAATCCAGCCCAGTAAGGGCTCCAGTCCCCGAGTTTAGCCCAGTGAGGGCTCCAGTCACCAAGTTTAGCCCAGAGAGGGCTCCAGTCCCTGAGTTTAGCCCAGAGAAGGCTCCAGTCCCCGAGTTTAGCCCAGAGAAGGCTCCAGTCCCCGAGTATAGCACAGAAAGGGCTCCAGTTCCCAAGTCGAGCCCAAAGAGGGCTCCAGTCCCCAAGTCAAGCCCAGGGAGGGCCACTGTTCCCGAGTTAGGCCTAAGGAGGGCCTCTAAAGACGATAATCTCCCCAGGATTTTTTTTTGGGGGGGTGGGGGGGTAGTATGGGTCTGTCCGTAGTGGCCGGGCCCAGTGGCAAGGCCAAGGCCACGGAGGCCATCCAGCCATGGCCTTCTGAGCTGCCTGCTCTGCCATGGCTCCATGAGCTGCCTGCTCCGCCAGGGCTCCCTGAGCTCCCTGTTCCGCCATGGCCTCCTGAACTGTATGCTCCATCATGGCCTCCTGAACTGCCTGCTCCGCCATGGCTTCCTAGTCTGCCTGCTCCGCGATGGCCCCCCGAGCTTCCTGTGCCACCATGGCACCCTGGACTGCCTGATCTGCCCTGTAGGTTTTCCCCGTGTACCAGCCTCCAGGCCCCCCCCCCCCCCCCGGGAATTTTTTCGGCGGGGGGGGCCCCTAACCACCACGGCAGAGCAGAGGATCACCAGAGCCAAACACTAGACCGCCACGGCAGAGCAGGCAGAGCGGACGACCACCATGGCAGAGCAGAGGACCACCACGGCGGAGCAGCAGACCACCACGGCAAAGCAGAAGACCACCACGGCGGAGCAGAACCTGGGTCTCCCCCGCCCCCCCCCCCCCCCGCCCCCCCCCCCCCCCCCCCCAGTGGAATTGTTACGGCGCGGGATGCTCCTTCTGGGAGGGGGGGGTAATGTAAGACTCTGTTCCGTGTTTTGTGTGCGTTTTGCTCCCGATGTGTTTCCATGCCCTTATTTGGTTTTCCTGTTCCTGCTCCCTGATTGTTTCCAGCTGTGTTTTCCCTCATGTTATTATGTTTCATTAGTTCCAGATGTTTCTCGTCATGTCATATCTTGTGTATTTAAATGGTTCCCAGTTCTTACTACTTCGTCTTGTATTGTGAATGTCTGTATATGTTTACCCTTGCTACGTGTTTTCCTTGTTCCCTGGATATTATTAAAACCTATATGTTTGAATTCCAATCCTGGTCTCTGAGCTCCTTCGTCTCCGAGCTCCTTCGTCTCTGAGTTCCTCACAGTAGCGCACCGTGACACATATTCTATTCTTAGTTTTTTCTAATTTATTTAAAAAAAAACTTGCCATGTGTCACATCACTTGTATACTGTTGCTCTCTTGTTGGTATGATTGCTTCTATTGTTCTCCTCATTTGTAAGTCGCTTTGGATAAAAGCATCTGCTAAATGATTAAATGTAAATGTAAAATATTTATTATTGCAAATATAATGTAATGCATTATTAAAAAATGGTAATATTATAGAAAATGATTGTTAAAATATTACAGTATTTAACATTGCTAAATGGTTGCATAACATGTAATTTCACTGTAAAATAGTGCAGAATTCATATGGCTTAATAACATACATGGATATAAAGTTGTAAAATATACAGGCACCAAAATGCCATTCATTAATGCCTGAAACATTGTCACTATATGTATTTCAGTGAATTTATGGCAACTACAGCTGCCACTTTTTACTGCAAAATTAACAGGGGATTATTATTATTATTATTATTATTATTATTATTATTATTATTATTACTGATAAATCTTGCTATATATGCTTGTTATTTTGCAACATCATAATTAAAATAAAATCAAGTGTATTCCAAGAGTACCATGGAACTATACGGTTTTTGCACTGGTGTTTCCTTTGCTGTTAGTCAAAGATGCAACAATCAACTCTGTTCACATATTATTGAGCTGTGTTTTCTGTTTGTCACATGGCTGTCATTTCTTCCTGTCTTTCTCAGCTCGGGGCTTCAGGGATATCCTTTATGCTGGGCTTGCATACTCCTCTATTTCTGGATTAGGACCGCTCATACAATTTCATGAATCTGGCCTGTAATAGTAACCTTATTTCAGCCCAACAATGCTGAGCACACACACTAAAGAATAGCAGCAGCATGTGCTAAGCTGCCACTTTTTACTGCAAAATTAACTTTTTGTGTTAATTATTTGTGTTAATTTTGTGGATTATTATTATTATTATTATTATTATTATTATTATTACTGATAAATTTTGCTATATATGCTTGTTATTTTGCAACATCATAATTAAAATAAAATCAAGTGTATTCCAAGAGTACCATGGAACTATACGGTTTTTGCACTGGTGTTTCCTTTGCTGTTAGTCAAAGATGCAACAATCAACTCTGTTCACATATTATTGAGCTGTGTTTTCTGTTTGTCACATGGCTGTCATTTCTTCCTGTCTTTCTCAGCTCGGGGCTTCAGGGATATCCTTTATGCTGGGCTTGCATACTCCTCTATTTCTGGATTAGGACCGCTCATACAATTTCATGAATCTGGCCTGTAATAGTAACCTTATTTCAGCCCAACAATGCTGAGCACACACACTAAAGAATAGCAGCAGCATGTGCTAAAATAAAACCACAAAGATACGCTGACTGTACCAGTGCAGATATCAGTCAGAGTTATGAGCGAGTAACACCACTGAGACAGTTAAAGAATTACAGGCAAGCAAACACATCAACCACTTTTTATCTCCACACATGTTCAGCGTTTATCGAATTCAGCCTGTGTTCTTCAATACTGTTGAATTGAGGTTGAAATTACAGATAAGCAAATTACTTTGATAATGGCTTTGTGAATGTACAGTTTTGTGTGCATTTAATAAATGCATATAGCAGCATTGCAGTGATGCTTCAATGCAATTTAAGCACTGTGAAATTCTATATCCCAGTGTTGAATGCTGAATCTGATGTGCTGCGATAGGCATCCATCTGTTTATGCGCTCAACATCACATTAGGTGAGGATGTGAAATGAGAGGCATTTTTTAAACCACATGCCCACGGCACAACCGTTCCTCTTCAGAATATAATTTTCTCCAAAATCTCTTGTTGCTGTGGTTGTTTTACCAGGATAGGCAATACACAGGCCCATGAATCCTTCGGAACTCAAACTGTTGAAGGACATTGGTACTAAATCAACAGGATCTTATGATACCTAAATTCACATTCAGTTACTTTCAGCAGCATGTAATCATATATCGCATGGAACGTGTTTCGGTTGACATTGAAAGCCAGTTAATAATACTGTGAGAGATCCAATGGACAGCTGCCATGAGCTACACAACCTCCACACTGCTGCTCTGTGAATTATGTGTGTGTGTGTGTGTGGTTCAGGTATACCCTAGATGTCAATATGATGGCAATATCCAAAATCCTTGTCCTTGTGGGGACATTTTTTGGTCCCCATGAGGAAACAAGCTTATAAGTCATACAGAATCATTTTTTTTGAAAATCTAAAAATGCAGATTTTTTTCTGTGAGGGGTAAGTTTAGGTGTAGGGTGATAGAAAATAATGTTTGCACAGCAGAAAAACCATTACGCCAAATTTCCCTTAAAGCATGGAAACCCATCATGTGTGTGTGTGTGTGTGTGTGTGTGTGTGTGTGTGTGTGTGTGTGTGTGTGTGTGTGTGTGTGTGTGTGTGTGTGTGTGTGTATGTGTTCTTACTCACAACTGCAAGGGTACCAACTTGCCATGTTGTTTGTGACTAGTACATACATCTACAGTAGGCATAGAAAATAATCAGCCCCCTTTAAAATAATCACATTTTGTTGCTTTGCAGCCTGAAATGAAGATGGACACAGTTTTTATTTGATCCAGGTATACTTACTCAGAGCAACTTAAAACGTCCAAGTGAAAGATATAACACCAACACCAACAGAAAAAAAAAAAAAAAAATCACTGAGTTGGAAAAAGGAGCACCCCCCTCCTAAATATGACTTGTAAACTCAATCAGGTGTAGCTAATCACCTTCTCAATGGCACACAAAGCCATTTGACTTTCAACTGTGATCAGCTGTGGTCATTTTGATTAACTCAGCATGAAAAGAGCTTTCCTGGAGCATTTCAGTCCTTGGTAGTGCAACTGAAGCAAACAATCAACTATAGGTGGCAAGGCACTGTCAAAAGATCTCCGGGATAAAGTTGTGGACAGGCACAAGTCAGGAGATGGATACAAAAACTAAAAATTCAAAGGCTTTATCAATGCCTAGAAGCACAGTGACGTCAATTATTAAGAAGTGGAAGGTATTTGGCACAACACAGACCCTCTCTGGATCAGGACGTCGCTCCAAACTGAGGAAACTGGTCAGAGAGGCTACCAAGAGGCCTAAAGCAACTCTGAAGCAGCTGCAGGAATTTGTGGATTCAAAAGAGTGGTCATTGTGTGCATGTGACAACAATATCACATTCTTCACAAACATGGCTTGTATGGGAGGGTTGCAAGGAAAAAGCAACTCCTCAAGAAAGGCCACATGCAGTCACGACTGAGCTTTGCCAAAATGCACCTTGCTTCTGAAGCAGATGAGACTAAAATTTAATTATTTGGTCTCGACACCAAACGATATGTCTGGTGGAAATCCAATACAGCTCACCATCCAAATAACACATTCCTACAGTAAAGCATGGAAGTGTTATGGGGGTGTTTCTCTGCAGCAGGGACTGGAGCACTTTTCTGAATAGAAGGAAAAATGTATAGGAAAATTCTTGAGGAAAATCTTCTGCCCACTGCCAGAAAGTTGTCAATAGGAAGAAGGTTTAACTTCCAACATGACAATGACCCAAAGCACACAGTAAAACTGACCACACAGTGGTTGAAGGAGAAAAGGGTGAATGTCCTTGCATGGCCAAGTCAGAGCCCAGACTTTAACCCCATTGAAAATCTGTGGAATGACTTGAAGACTTGCAGTCCACAAACGGTCACCATCAAATCTAACTGAACTTGCGCAGTTCTGCAAAGAAGAGTGGGCAAATATTGCAAAGTCTAGATGTGCAAAGTTAGTAGAGACATATCCCAACAGACTAAAGGCTGTAATTAAAGCAAAAGGTGGTTCAACAAAATACCGACACAAGGGGGTGCTTCTAACTCAGAGATTCTGTTTTTATATTTTTTGTTTTTTTCTGGTATGTTGGTGTTATATCTTTCACTTGGATGTTATAAGTTGCACTGAGTAAATACAGCTGGATAAAACAAAAACTGTGTCCGTCTTCATTTCAGGCTGCAAAGCAAAAAAAATTATTATTTTAAAGTTGGGTGATTATTTAAACAAATGTGTTTATTAAAGTACACCATGTGAGCAATTAGCATATATACAATGGTTATTTATTGATTTATTATTTTTTATTATTTAGAATTATGTAATTACAAAATATATTACACACACGCATATATATATATATATATATAAAGCTGCATTTTCATCAGCAATTACTACAGTCTTAAGTGCAACATGATCCTTCAGAAATCGTTATAATAAACTATTTATTATCAGTTTTGGGATCAGCTGTGCAGCTTTTTTTTCAAGATTCCTTGATGAATAATTTAAAAAGAACAGCATTTATTTAAAATAAGAATATTTTTTTAACAATGTAAGTCTTTACTATCACTTTTAACATATCCTTCCTCAATGAAAGTATTAATTTTTTTTTGAAAAAAAAAGAAGAGTACTGACCCCAAACTTTTGAACAGTACATTTTATCCATCAAAGAATCCTGAAAGAACCCAAAGAATCCTGTTGTGATAATAAAATTGATAGTAAATCAAATAAAATGGCTTTTTAATTTTATCTGAATATATATATATATATATATATATATATATATATATATATATATATATATATATATATATATATATATATCCTCCTCATTCTTTTTTCAACATGCTGTCCCAACAGCACTTTAATATGCAAATTAGATACAGTGTGTAGATAACATTGTGCTTAATGGGAAAACCAGTTTATGGTATTTTTACACACATATTGCATAAAGCAAAATGGTATATCAAATCATTTTGTTATATGTTTTATAACATAGTTGAGAACCATCCTTGAAAACAAAGTTAGTTATAAAAAAATCCTGAAACCTAAAAATTGATTGGGGATTTTAAAAAAATTCCCATCGTTTTTGCCTTTTCATGTCTACTCTTGTACTTTTATTTTTAGAAAAACTGAGTCCTGGTGTCCTCTACAGAGGCCATAGCATAACTTATGAATAAAATATCATTTTTCAAAAATTTTATTTTACCATTTTTTTCTTATGCTCTAAACAATGTAATGACATGAAGAAAATACTAAATTCACAAAGCTTTTTATTTCTGGTTCTCATGAGGATATATATAGCTACAAAGGTACACTAGTGTATCTCCAAACAACATATTGAATCTCATATAGCTCATCTTCCATTTGAATTGAATGTCTCAGTATATAGAGATTTGTGCTGCACGCTGAAGGTCTGCCTCATAGTTTGCTGGATGATGTCCAAGAAAATCGGCTATAATCAAAGCAGTAGAAATGGCACACTACACCACATAATTTCCTCTATTTCTAATCATCTTTTCTTTCCTAAGATTTGATCACTGCCAAGTCCTGATGCTCAAGTAGGTCTTCTACACAATAGACCAATATGGTTTCAGAATATGGAGGTTCAGAGATCAATAATGCTTACAGCCCCTAAAATGGCAAGAAATAATATCTGAGGCTAATGTGCCTGAAATTCTCATTTAAGAGTCTGTGTGTTAACCTCCTTAGCATGTCCCCTTGAGGAAACGGAGGATATGATTAGGAATTCGTTAGCAGGCTTCTATTTTTATGCTGATGACACACTTTTCTCTCCTCTCTCCCAATGTTGCTGGCTCTTGACTTTCTCAATGCTTCTCAAACTAGATCAGCTCTTTGCCACAGCGTCGAGAAATGTGACACGCTGTTCATTAAGAAAAAAACCAATGGCCTCAGGGAGACGGTGGCAGTGGCATAATGGATGAAACTGATTTGCACTTTACCTTGTGGAAAATGGTTAAATTTCAAGTTGCTTGATTATGTCTGGAAATAGAGATTGACGGATTTGTTTATAGATCTACGTTTTCTGGAGGTTTACATTTAGCTTTTATTGTTAACTTTTTTAAGGGATAATTCACTCAAAAAAAAAAGAACAATTGTGTCATGAGACTTTCAGAATGATTACTTTACAAATCAGACGTGACTAAAAAAGTAAAGTATATTGAAAAGTTGGCCTATATTTTTGAAAAAATTTACTTGTAGCCATCAAGCACATGCATTCTTCAAAAAAAATACTTTTACATTACGTTTGCAACAACATAAGGGGTGAGTAAATGATGATCATATCTTCATTTTGGGGTGAAATACACCCTTCAAATCGACCGGGGATGGTCTGGTTCCGAGGACTCCCATCTTGGAGAGAGCTCGTATGGGCTGGGCTCACTGGAAGCAGCCACCGGGCACCGAGAACACTAAGACGAGCACAGCACACTAAGCAAGACAAGACATGGTCAGAACTCTGATAGTATCGACATGAATGGCCAAACAATACCGTATGCATGTCACACAATAATCCGACAGAGAACAGTGAGCCCAACCACTAGAAATAGAGTGACTAATAGATCAGTGGAAACAGGTGTCCCCGCAAAGCAGCACACACGCTGATTGTGATGACAAACAGGTGGAGATGAGAGCTAGAATGAGCATGGGTGTGCCTGAGTGTGTGTGTGTGCATGATAGAGTGTGTATGTGTGTGTGAGAGAGAAACAGAGAAGCAAACCCAGCTCATGACATTTTGAGAATTTATTTATTTTTTTAACAATAGAAGTCTAACCAAAAATGGTTTCCTGCAGAAGAAAGTTATACTGGTTTGGAATGACATGAGGATGAATAAATTATGGCATAATTAAAATTTTTGGCTGAACATCCCCTTTATGTCTCGTTAAAGTAGCAATTAAATTACATTTTAAGTGGTGATTTGGGAAAGCGCTACATAGGAAGAAACTCCATGCAATAAATAAATAAATATGATAGTTACAACATACATAATACAAATATTGCGTAAATTCAAATTTTTAAATTGGAACTTATTTGAAACTTTTTTTATTTATACTTTTTAAATCAACATTTCCCTCACGTCACCCATACCACACTGGATGCATGTCACACAGTTCATCGCAGTGCATTCTAGGATTGATGTTAGAATTTGGTTAAAATTAGGTATCTAAAACATTGTTTGTCTTAAAATTCATAGGCTGCTCACTATACAGCAAAAATATACTTTTTATGGTCATAATATATACAAAATATATGCTGTAAAAATCAGAGCATAAGGAAATTTATTTTAAAATTGAAAATATACAATGTAGAATTATTAACTTTTGTAATAAGGGTCCAAATATCTTTCCAATGTAGAATAATGCAAAATGGGTAATGCAATTTTTTTTAAATCAATTTTGTACAATATATATATATTTAGAAATAAATTATATTTTAAAAAAAGAAAATAAAAGTTACACTTATTGGAAATAATAATAATTTTGTATTATATTTATATTAGTCATTTATTTTTTTGGGCATTGTTTGTATATTTTGAAATATATTTAAAATATATATCTGGAAATGTATTTTTAGCTCTATGGGAGAGCATTTGATTCCTTACTTAAAATGAATGGTAGCCTGTTGGTAAACCTACTAAGCATTAGAAAATGCATCAGGTGGATCTATTTTTCACTCCCTCTATCCAATGTTCCCTCTATTTTGTTTGTTTGTTTGTTTGTTTTTTGAGCAAAACTTTTCTCTATTGGGCGGACATTTCAGCCACCTGAGCAAAAACATTATTTTTATCAGACCTGTACAGCACAATGTAATATAATATAATATAATTTAATTTTAAAAAAGCAGTTATTGGTCATAAATTCCCTTTTTGAGGTCAATTATTTATTAGGTTTATAATGTAGTATAATATAATTGAAAACAAATATTTTCAGTGAATATTTTCAAAAAACGTGAACTTGTGAATTCTTATATAGTTATCTAAGCATCCCCATGTAGTAGAGTTTGGACACTACACCTGTGTGTAACTGTAAATGTCTCGTTTTGTTACCGTTCTCCAATCATTCGCTATTTCCACCACTTAATCAAGCCACTCTTCTTTAAAACACGTTGATGTTTTATTTCACATGTCATTGCATTTGCATTGACGTTTTTGAGCCATTTCGTCCACAACCATTACAGGATTCGATTTCTACAGCTACTGATCTGGCGCACATCATTCTCTTTCTATGAAACCTGTAAACCACATTCACCGGCTCTAACTCTATATAGAGGTTTGTCCGAGCATTGCAATTATTTTGCATTTATTAGAAATCAATCAAATTGCTTTCCCAACTCATTTTTGCTTCTGTCCTGTGCGTGGCCTATTATTTCTTCTCTGTGGTTGCAACGTAAAAAGTGCACACGCTCAGCTTAGAGGGAACATTGCTTCTATCCCTGGAGATGTTTTAGCATATCTATGACTGGATCTCCTCCAATACAAGCAACACATACATCTGTTTAAAGGATTAGTTGTGAATAATGCTGAAGGCAGAGGGCAGTTTTTATCTGAGGCAGCCACTACTGCATCCTCAGGTGGGCAATTTCAGAAGCCTGTTTGTCTCTTGAGCTGACTGACCTTGAAAGACCCTTGTTGTTCTCCTGCACTGCCACACAAACAGACTGCAGATGATTTTATTGTTTGCCCTTTACTGTCTGAGAGATGGGTGCAGGGAGTCAGTGAGCATGGCGGAGAGAGAGAGAACATCAGTGACACCCGGTACGCATTCGATTCCTCTTTGACGCGTGAACAAAACACTGCAGAAATTGTATGTCTGCTATTCCTATTCCATGGAAACAGAAAACATTGAGAGAAAAATGTAAATGGAGGACTATTCTATTGGTATTATTCATTTAAAAGTATTGTGGAGTTTTTCCCCACTGAGTTTCTCCTCGGCTCACTTTGGAATGACAGTCTTTCATCTGTAGCTGCACTTGCGAGCGTGAGTCACACTTCGACTTCACAGAGGCATCTTCCAGCTCTCCCTCTCTCATTCTCTTAGTCTCTGAGCTGAGTTTCTCCCTCTCTGACTTACTCTCTAACTGTGTTCTCTCTGTCTTGTTCCCCGAGGAAACAGGTTGAAGGATGAGCGGCTGACTATGGCATGTCAAGATCTTGAGAAAAACAGACATTATCAAATGCACAAGTCAGAGTTTTAATAGCATTTTCGATATCAAATGCGATGATAAGCACTTGGTTGACATCGGCTGCTGTTTATATAATGCCGTGGATTGCCAGCACCTATGGTTGTGTGTTCTATGCACATTACTGGAAGAAATATTGGTTTAATGCTTCTCTAATGTCGGTCCAGCCACAGTGCAGCTGGAATTAAACTAAGTTACATTGTGAAATACAACAATTGAAAAAAAAAAAACAAGTCTGATAAATAAAGTCACTTTGGTCAGTTATAAGAAATAACATTACGAAAAATAGTCAAATCAGTGGATATAAAGTCACAGTTACAAGAAATAACGTTGCTATTATGAGCTATAAAGTCACAGTTGTGAAAAAGTAAAGTAGCCATTGCAAGAAATCAAGAGGTAATTTTCATCAGACACAAATTTGCTGTTTTTTTTTTGCAATCGAATTCGCATTTCTGTTTGCATTTAATCATTCCAAACAAAACTTCAGTGCATGAACAATGCTGCATTCAGCTGCCACTATAATGTCACTTGAGCTACCATAAGTATAATTGTCATTGTTGCCTTGATGACTTTTTTCAAATGAAAGCTGACATGTCAGAAGACAAGTGTAAACGTGCTTCTGATTGAAATGTTATCCTGGTCCAGAGGTAGTCAAGGATGCATTGTGATCGGATCTCAGTGTACGCAATCCAGCCATCGTGTCTGCATTCGCAGGTGGACGTCACGCAAAACCCCGCCCCTCTCTCCCAAACTGTCAGAAGACTTATTTAAATATTGCGCGGGAAAGAGAGATCTGATCGGTTATCCAGATAGAGAAGTCATTTGATGTTGCCAAGTGTAAAAGCGTCATGTCCTGATTGACTGATGATCTGATCTACTTGATCGGATCACAGTCAGTGTTGTCAGATTGGATGGACGATTTCCACCCCAAAAGCTCACAAAAAACCGCCCAAAACTTTAACTGTCAAAATAATGTGATGGAATATGTAAATCAAGGTTGCCAAGGGCCATTTTTAACTCCTTAAAACAAAATAATGACGACAAAATAATATAAATATAACATTAGATAAATTTCCCAGGTAAGCGGATCAAATAGCCTACATTAAAGAGAATTAGGCTACCGAACATGAATAAAATGTGCAAGCAGACACTGTCAAAACGGCAATCAAGAAATTAACCGATACCCTCGAAACAACACATGCATCATTTCCAAAGTCAGCAGTCAGAATATTCCAATTTAAATGCAAAAAGTGCCCAATATAAGTGATAGGAAAAAGCAACATAGGCTATTTAGCAGGTATTTCACACTCGTTCATGCACACATCATGACAGTCAAAACTGTCATTCATTGATACATACTGAACTGTCAAAATAATGTGATGGAATATGTAAATCAAGGTTGCCAAGGGCCATTTTTAACTCCTTAAAACAAAATAATGACGACAAAATAATATAAATATAACATTAGATAAATTTCCCAGGTAAGCGGATCAAATAGCCTACATTAAAGAGAATTAGGCTACCGAACATGAATAAAATGTGCAAGCAGACACTGTCAAAACGGCAATCAAGAAATTAACCGATACCCTCGAAACAACACATGCATCATTTCCAAAGTCAGCAGTCAGAATATTCCAATTTAAATGCAAAAAGTGCCCAATATAAGTGATAGGAAAAAGCAACATAGGCTATTTAGCAGGTATTTCACACTCGTTCATGCACACATCATGACAGTCAAAACTGTCATTCATTGATACATACTGAATTATAATCCGACAATTAAAAAAAAAATAACAACAACAATAATGCGCTTACCTTCATGTCGCTCTATAATTTTACACAGAACTAGATTAAGTTAATTTTGTAGAACATAATACAGAACTTTGCACAGTCAAAATTAATCAAGTCTAGCAGTTTTCAAGGAATTATCAATCTGGACCGTTTAAAAGATAAAAGACAGGATCGTATTTACAGAGATATTTAGTTTCGATTTTGATTAATTCAAATGTGCTCTGATTTCAGAGTTGCAGTGATAGAGACTTCTTGTCATCTCACTCCACAATAATTCACGTTTTGAGACTTGAGTCACTCTCCCAACTCTTTAACTTATATTTAGGCATTGTGATTACTTGAATATACAGTCATACTACATTCAAAATCAGATACGTTATAACTTATCACGCTAAAAACCGGTCACTCATGAATCATAACGTCTGTCTGCTGAGCCCTCGTGATAAGTGCGGCTGTCGACATTTACATCAGCGGTAACCGTGATTTCACCAAGTACATATTCCTGGATCAACATCCTTGTTGATCCTGGAACAACATTCCAATTAACCAATCAGAATTGAGGGATAACTTTTCAGGAAATATCTGTTTTAGGCTTACGATCAGGGTTAGGTGCTTCTACACCCTTGTTAATCAGCTATCATTTCACACTGATTTTAGGAATAAATTATGGGTAAGGTTAGGTCAGGGTAAGGTTGTTTGTTAAACAATTAGCCTATGCAATTTATATGTTTGAAAACCGCCAAACTGACCCCAAACCAGCCCAAATTTTGTCCCCCCGCCAAGCCAATTTTTTACCCGCACAATCAAATTCAAAAACGGGAACCCGCCCAATGTGGCGACACTGATCACAGTGATCGCATGTTAATGCCAAGTGTAAACGCAGCCAGATTTAGATCAAACTCAACCGGATCAACTGTGTTTTCATGAAAGCTTTTCAATCATATCGAGCAGTGAAACTGATTACTAACAAACTATTTAGGTGTATATGGATGTAGCTATTGTTAAATGTGGCCCTATAGCTTACAATTACAATGTTAAAGTCATTTTAAACTGACCATTAAACGTACCATGCTGATATAAAAAAAAGCAAAGAGAAAGAAAATGTATTCCATTTTTGTATATACTGTATATATATATATATATATATATATAAAATATTCAGAATTATTTGATGAATAGAATGTTTTTTGCATAATGCAATAATATAAAATAATATAAACTAATATAGTGTATATTATATTTGTGCTGCATCATAGTTTTTATTATATTGTGTTTTAGCAAGCATTTACGCTTACCATAGAATGACTTAGAAAACAAGATGATGAGGGTGTGTGGGAGATGAGCTGAGAGCGAGCAGTGTGTGCTCGAGCAGCTGGACTCACGAGTGCTTGTCAGTAAACCAGGGTTTCCCAAACTGGGCTTAATGTAAGAACTGCAGTGGGTTTTTATGAGTTGATAAAAAGCTAATAATTAATTAAATCATAAAAATGTGAAGTAAATTATTTAAACATTTGAAATACTAAAAATAGAAATATTTAATTTGTTTACCTGACCATTAAGCAACATCAAACTGTAAACATGCGAATATGTTGTTAAATTATTTAAATATTAACATCCTCAGAGGTATTTCAAGTACATATTTCATGTCAAAGGGGTTTGACTGACAAAAACATTTGGGAATTACATAAACAAACAATTATGAACATGAAAACAACAGTGACATTACACTCCCAAAGTCTTTCAGGTTTTACACATTTTTGTCCAGATTTCCAGAATCTACAGTTACAGAAGTTCACTGGATATGATGACAACATAGTGTTTCATTAATATATAACCATGTAATCCATAAAAACGTGACTGTAATCTGATCATGAGCATTATAAATTGTAATATAATCTAATTATGAGTACTTGATTTTTGGAATCTGATTACATAATCCAGATTACATGTAATCAGTTACTGTGCTTGTAGTCAGCAGGTTAAATGGATGAACTTTGAACAGTTAAAAAAAGAGATAAATCTGGAATTATGTAAAATTAAAAAAACTGCATAAATGAAAACATGAGTTAGGCCTACAACAAAAAGCTGTTTAGGCCTACACCTACAAGCTAAATGTAAACTATTTATTTTTCGCTGAGCAGAAGATCGCAAATCTTAGGCAGGGTAATGTTTTGATATCAGAAATTATTATTTATAAGGTCTGTTGTGCTTTTTGCCTCTCCCTTATTCAAATAAATCATATTCAAATGCGCTCCAAAACAAGATGGAATTTAATTAAGTTGTGCAAGCTAGCTGAGAAGGCACAAACACTCCAGGATTTAATGGAGTGAATGTTGAATACTTAGCATTTTTATTTTCCTTTCCTTTCCCCCTTTGCTACAAAGTTGCATTCAACTCATTTTATTTTTAAAGGAATGTTTCTGCCATGATGGGGCTTTTCGATAAGCTTCCCTTTATTGCTCTTTCTGTCTGAGAATGACTAGTGCGCTTTTCTCCCACCTGCTCGCCTGTCACGGTGTCAGCTTGAGTCAGAACGCTGTGAAATCCCAGTGCACCGCCACGCAACCGTGTGGAAACACCACAGATGAGAGCACCAACAATGGAGGAAGGAAAGACGCTGGCAATCGGATTAAGATGTCAGTTACAGTCAATAAAGGGAAAAGTCTTGATCTGTCATCTTGTGCATTCTGAAAAAGAGAGAGAGCTGGAGTCAGAGAAGTGATTGTATTGATGATGGGGAAATGGGATTTTATGAGTCATTACTATTAAAATGTTCTCTTTAGGGGTCTGAGAGCTTCTTTTAATAGCCAACGAAACATTGAGATATCAAGATGGTACTTCATGGCTTTTCAAATTATTATTACAACTGATTATACACAAAAGTTCAACTTAACTTGACATATAACAGTAGTAGAAATTTTGTGTCCTCCACAAAATGGAGATAGCCTTTTGTAGAAAAAAAAAACTTAAATACTCTTTTATTTTTATTTCTTGGAAAACAATATATTTTTACAAAACTGCCTGACTGCTTATTCATATTTGAAAAACTTGTATCTGCCAAATCATATCCACCAAAGTTGTGTGGTGCAAACACTATAAGTCAACAATTTGATTATGAATTAATAGTTTATTATTTGCGTATTGTATAATATCGTTAATCGTAAAAATTATATTTACAAACTATATAAAATATGTATTCGTGAAACATATATTAGCTTTTTTCTTGACAGTTGCACCACATGATATTTAAGGGGTCATTAAATAATTTTCAAAATATGAAACCAAAAACACTATTTTTAAATGATTTTTGCTCTTCTTCATCATAGATGCTCTTATTTGAAATCGGCCCTCTACTCAGTTGGTGTTTATAAATTTCTTTTTATGGTCAAATCAATTTCAAACATGAGCAGCGTTACTGTACTGGACCACAATCACCTTTCTAAAAGCGTGCATGTCTACTTTGAGAAAAGTGTTATAAAACAGAGGGATACAGCTTCAATAATATCTGTCAACTGAGTCTGCATGGGTCTGAAAGAATTGAAAGGAAAATTTGAAGGGAAAATAATAGGTCAGTACAATAGGTCACACTGCTATTATTATTTGTACACAAAAGCACTGGGGTCTCTACAACCTCAAACATAAAAAGCATAACATGAACTTTCCAGTACAGGATGGTTAACAATAATAATTTAGAATAAGCATCATTTGTTACTGTACATGTGCAGTAGCCAAAGGACAGAAGAATATCGGTAACCTTTCAATATCATGGGCAGAGTTTTGTATCATAAGGTCAGATATGTTTAAGGACTTGAAAGATGTTGGCCTCTCACAGTACAGACTAAGTATTTAGGTCTGGCTGTGGTTTGTTATTTTCTAGGTACTTTGGAGCTGAGTAAAGTCAGGAGGTGAAGAGTCGAACTAAGGCCAGGCTGACTGATAGGAGCTGGGTGAAGGGGTCAGTATGTGGAGCCTGCATCTCCCCCTGACAGCCTGATTTCCTCCACCATTATCACAGCCATCTTTTAACACACCACCACAGCTGTGTGTAATAAAAAGAGCGAGAAGCAGAGAAAGAAAGCGTTTTTCCTTCTCCCTACATGCCTTTCTCTCTTAACAAAACAAATAAGCGTAGTTAGATGGGAAATTATAAGATGATAGAATCAGGTGAGCATCGCCCACCCCCAACAGGACCAATTCAGAGAAGTTCAAGAAAGTTGTGAAAACGGCCCCTGAAGCACAGTGCAACTCTCATTTAGACGAAAAGCATCTTTTCAACAATTAGCTGTATAATATTGAAGGGCTCCCTTATGTAACTCATTTAAAGCCTTACAGATTTCAATAAAATGGAATTATTCTATTAAATTCAGCTCAAATACACCCTTCCTTCAGTCATTTGCTTTCCATTTCATTCAGGCTTTTCATTACCGAAAGAAAAAAAAATTAATTACATCAAACACCTGAACTAACAATACTGCCTGGCCAATTTGCAGTTGCAGGAAACTGCCTACGCAAGAATTAGTAACGTTAATGAGGAGATTTATTTGATATTTTTGGCAATCTGAGAGCACAAAGGCAGGCCCGTCCTCTCGCTCCCACTCCTTTTGTTGACTGGGAAATTAAAGAGCTTGGACTTGATCAAAGAAGAAAAATCTCATTTCCTCTTTCATTAAGCCCGACCAAAACGCCTCGACTCTGTAGTGTGGCCAAACCTGCCATTGTCTTGATAATCACCGGCAGAGTCCAGGAGGATTCAAAGAACTGTGTTCTTTTGAAAAGACTTTTGTATTTCACCAACTTGTAGCAGTTGAATAGCTATTCATTATAAAATGTCATATATAACATGAGCCAAATTAAATGAGACTCAGGTAATTATGATTGGATGGGGAGTGTGCAGTAATCATAATGACCCTTGGGTGATAAGTCTAGATGTTGTCTGCGGAGGTAATGTAGATTATATTCCATATTAATACAGTATTCACTGATTGGGCGGTATCCCAAGCATCCTCGCACCAGCAATAATGAACACAGCAGAGTTATCTTACAGACTCACATTTCTGGATTCACTGACCCTGCACCAATCCCAGAGTGGAGTATATTCATCATATCTGTGCTCGCATAGACCTCAGCCATTCCAGGGGAGTCTGCAGAGAGACTGGAGTTCATAAATCTACTGCCTCTCACTTAATGAAGCTCCCCATTCCTCTGCAAAGCACGCTGGGCTTAACATAGTGTACAAGTCTCAGAGAGAGCTAATAACTGAGGTCAGACTAGAGGAAAAGTTTATCTTAGAGACTAAGTCCCACAATGAACTGAATGCAACGCAGTGACAGCTTGACAACCAGGAGTTAAAGGGATAGACAGAAATTAAAATCCTGTCATCTTTTATTCACCCCCATGTGGTTCCAAACAGGTTTTAAGTTCTTATTTATTCTTATTAGCAATTGTGTTTTAAAAGCATTCAACATGTCAAATCACAATCCAAATAAAAATATATTCAGTGTTATTGACCTCCACTTGAACTGGAGAAAAAAAACCAGCTAAAATCTGCTTTTGTGTTCCATGTTAAAAAGAAACAACAGCAATTTTCTACAATGTGACTTTATATTTTGCAATTTGACTTTATTTCGCAACGTAACTTTATAATAGTTGAGTAACTTTATACTTGATTTCTCTCAATTGTTAATGTATTTAATGTAATTGTGGCTTTCCTCGTAATTGTGGCTTTATCACTAGTTGTGACATCTGATAATGTGACTTAAAATCTCACAATTGCAACCATAATTGTGAGTTTATATCTTGCATAATGACTTTATTTCTCCCAATGGCATTATTACTTATTTTGGATTTTAAAAAAACAAGATTCAGAAATAATTTGTTATCATGAAATAAACAACAATAAACATTAATCTAAGATTATGTTGATTCATAAATATACAATTGTTCACTGTAAATTCATGTTTGTTCATAACACATTAACTGATATTAATGTATACAAATGTTCAAAATTAAATTGATAAATGCCTGTTCATTTTTTTCAATGTCACAATGTGACTATATTTCGCAGTCTGACTTTATCTCGCAGTGTATATTTATATTTATCAACTGCAACGCAATTTGTTTAACAGTTTAACAGTTTGGCAATTTGTTATCTCACAATGTGACTATTAGTTATTTTAGTAACATTTGACAATAAGGTATAACTAGATATCCTGAAATAACAAACAGCTATTAACATTTATCTAAGGTTATGCTAATTCATAAATATACTATTGTTTGTTTGTTAATAATACTAACTAATGCAAATTTTACAAATGTTAAAAATGTACATGTAGAAATTAGTTTTTTTGTTTGTTTATTGTTTTTTTTAGATACCTAATACATTAATGTTGACAAACTGAACTTTGTGTAGAGTACAACCCTTATTTTAAACTTTATTACATAACTACCTTTTTATTTTTTACTTGGTGGAAACAGACTTCCAGTTATTATTTACTGGAAAACTCTCAGTGGTCCTTGACTGAATGGAGCTTTTTAGTATAACAGCGTTCCACTATGTTGCTTTGTGTAAAGTTTTATAATGCCTTGAACTGAACCAAATCAGTCTGATAGTACAAAGACACCCCTCAGTGAAATGTGTTTTCTTAGTCTCTCCAGCTCTTCATCACAAACCAAGTACCTGCTGTCAACATATTGCATTTTCCCAGGCTTCCACCTCTCGGTGGCCGATGGGCCGTCACGTCATTGAGCTCCACCGCTGCCGAGAAAGTCATATCTGTCGAATTCAACGCGAGAGAGCGGCTGAAGCGAGGAGGAGAGGAGAGGGAGCGGGAAGAATCTGTGTTTGCCATCAACAACTCAAGAGAGCAGAGCGCCGGCAAGATTGATGATCCCTTCCCTGAAAGTAACAAAAGATCTACCGCCCGTGAGAGCCTGCTTATGGGGCCTGATAGACTTGTCATTCTCTTAATAAACGCCACAGATATGTCAGCGGCAGCAGCAGTGCAGCCTGAGGTGGACCCACCCAGACACAGAGGAAGCTCCATCAACCCCAAACCCTTAAAATAAGCTTAGAGTGGCCGAATACACACAGAGGCAAAGTTGATTTTTTTTTAAGATTCTCAGGATCGATCCTTGAAATTGGCCAAATTTGGTTCATTTTCAAAAAATACTACACTCTTAAAAAAATGAAGGTTCTTTATCTGTGGTTCCATGAAGAACCTTTAACATCCACAGAACCTTTCCATTGCACAAATATTCTTTATAGCGGAAAAAGTTTGTAAACATTTTTTTAAATGTACTTCACACTAAGAAAAAAATGTGTCTTTGAAGAAGTGTTCGGTGAAAGGTTCTTTGGAGAAACAAAAATGATTCTTCTATACAGTAGCATCACTGAAAAACAAATCTGAACTTTTTTAAAGTATAAAAAAAAAAAAATCAGATGAGACTAGTTTTCCCAGAGGACTGAGGTTAGAGAAATTTGCATTTCACAGATGAACTTTGTGATTTCAATCCCGTCAGAATCGGGCATGTCTCTGTTTTTCACACATCACTTCTGTAAACATTGCAGAGCAAATTACCTGCTGTTTCAAATGTGAATGTCTGTGATTGCTGATCCCAACTGACCTACTATTTGCACACTAATCTTCCACATGTTGCATCTCTCATTATGGACAGCATCTGACAAAGTATTGTAATGCAAAAATAAAACGATAAAATATACATATAAAATTAAATTGCAGAAACTGGCCATATCAGCTCGAGGTAAAATAATGTACATAAATTTCTCTACTCAGTTATGTGGGTTTATTATAAGCAGCCACGTCTAAACCCACACACTCTGCCACACTAACGTTGCTACAATACAGGGCCGTTTTTCTGCAGCCCATCAAGATAATATGCTCGGAGACCTAATGAGATGGCGAATGTGTCAGCCATTCTTTCAATGCATCTGCTGAAATTTCCATATGAAATGGGGCCTTGGCTCAGATAATACAGCTAATACAGGAAGTGAATTCTATGGGTTGACGTACAATGGAGCAGTGATTCCCAACCAGGGAACGTGCATGAGGAACTTGAAAAGATTGGAATTTTGCTTTGTAAAGCCTATAAAACATAATATATTTATAATAATATAAATAAATAAATAAATAAATATATATTATCATTATTATTTTAGTGAATTATACACTACCATTTAAATGTTTTTGGTCTGTATTCTGTAAGATTGTTAATGTTTTTGAAACAAGCCTGTTATGTTAACCAAGGCTGCATTTTATTTAAAGGTGACATATCATGAAAATATGACTTTTCCAGGTTTTAAGTAGAGATGCACCGATCGATCGGCCAGGGATCGGAATCGGCCGATTTTACTCATGATCGGCCCGGATCGGTGACAGGCCGGTCAGTCTCACTTCTTTCTGATTCAGAAGCCAATCCGTTTCGTTACCAGCGGCACAGGCAATAACATCAGCTGCGCATTCTCACTCTCATCTCTCCTCGATCGGCCAGGGATCGGAATCGGCCGATTTTACTCATGATCGGCCCGGATCGGTGACAGGCCGGTCAGTCTCACTTCTTTCTGATTCAGAAGCCAATCCGTTTCGTTACCAGCGGCACAGGCAATAACATCAGCTGCGCATTCTCACTCTCATCTCTCCGACGACCCTTTCTTACTCACACACGTCTCATTCGCTCCAGGTAAAATAGTGCTTGTATTGCACATTATTTTAGTCATTCCCACAGGTTTCGCGTTTACACCAAAAGCATCCAAAGTAAACTGAAGTTTTCTGCAAATTAATTTCACTGCAATAAGGCTATATGGCAGAATTAGACATTTATCAGTTCCGTATATAAATTGTTAGTGTAATTAGGTTATGAATGTTAAAAGATTAACCCAGTAACTTTGTTTAGGTAAGCCTTTTTCTGCAAGCGTCTGAAAAAACGAGCATGTCTGTTTTCGCTCCCCTAGTGACGTTGCAAAGGGATCTCATAATATTACTGCCCCTTAATCTGTAAGTTTCCATGGCGCCGTCATTTGATTTCGCAAGCGACAACGGTGTACCAGTTCTAATGCCATGGCGAAAGTTTGAGCAAAACATGCTAACTGTTCTGTCTTTGGCTGCACAGATTAGCGCAGAACACTATTTAGAGTCCCAGCCTCAGAGGAGACAACAGAGCAGTGGATTTATTGATTTTTTTACTTTATATTGCTGCTGCCACACAGATCTAAAATAAACCTGCGATTTATTTCCCAGCTGTTTACCTTCACAGACATAACCGACTGTTTTTGTAACTCGTGCGTGTTTTTAACATAAACTTGTGTGTGAATGAGAACTTAGTCTAGTACTCGCATGCTGTGACAGCCGCTTTCTGTCCGTGTGCTTCGGATGTGTGCACTCAGAAAACCGTATATCAGAAGTTTAAACTCATATGGTTTAAAACGCATGATTTCAGTGCGTCAAACATGATAATCAGAACCAAAACAGATGTTTTAGCAGCTCTGAGCTGTAATGGCGCATCTCTATTCTGGAAAAGGGGGTGGGGAGCAGCAGCTCATTTGCATTTAAAGAGACGGGAACGAAAAACAGGGTGTTTCTGCTTCCACTCAAAATAGGCATTTTCAAAATGATATAATAAATGATCTGTGGAGTATTTTGAGCTGAAACTTCACAGACATATTCTGGGGAAATCAGAGACTTATATTACCTATTGTAAAAATGGGCATAATATGTCTCCTTTAAATTAAAAATACAATGTGAAAAAAAGAGTAATATTGTGAAATATTATTACAGTTTTAAATAACTTTTTTCTATTTTAATATATTTAAAATGTCATTTATTCCTGTGATGGCAAAGCTGAATTTTCAGCAGTCATTACTCCAGTTTTCAGTATTACATGATCCTTCAGTAATCATTCTAATATGTTGATTTGGCACTCAAAAAAACATTTCAGAATAATTAAGTATTAAAATCATATTAATTAATTTATTTTTTAAAAATCATACTGACCCCAAACTTTTAAACACTGTATTACATTACTATAAAATATATAGGCTACACAAATTATATAAAGTGATATGAAAGTGATCATAAAAGAAAATAGAAAATTTCGTTTTTTTCTGTTTAAATCACTTAATATTGTAATAGATTACAGCACAATTGTAAGTGTGATATTGCATTTATGCAACTGATCAATAAACAATAAGTTAACAGACTTACATTTATGACACAATATTGCCATACTTTGTCTATTTTTGCTCTGCCTATGAAAATAGTTCCAAACAAAGCAAAAGCAGAACTATTACATCTCCAAAAAAAATCAAATTTAAATAAAATTAAAATTGTTCATAAATTAATCAGTGTTTAAGAATCAGTTCATCAGTTCATCAGAATCAGAATTATTCAGTGACTCACTCATAAAGATGAATCAGTGCATTCAAATGTATTGTTTGAATGAACGTTTCAATGACTCAAAGAGTCGCTTGTCGCCACCTACTGGTGTCATGACACAACATGTAAAGAGTCACTGAAACATCCTAACCCACCAGTGTTGAGCTAGTTACTCAAAGAATGTAATATATTACTCATTACAAGTTACTCCTTTCAAAAGTAATATTGTTACTTTACTTATTACTTTCTGGCAACAGTAATTAGTTACACTACTAGTTACATTACTTTTTCTTCGCGCCCCACAGAAGTTGTACTGTAACTGTGTATCTTCCACATAAAATTTCTTCTAGAATGTTACTAACAACATATTTCTGCCTCATCATTTGACCAAAATCCACATTGGATCGCAGTCAGAAGTTATTACAAACACTCAATAGTGATTGACAGTGACATTCAATTAGAATAGTTTGTCTTGTGTAGCTTGAAGCTAATTGTAATTTCTCCATTACCCATATACGATTATATTTCATTATGTATTTTATCAAATCACATTCTTACATTCATTGTAAGAAACTGTTTAATTTTCCAAAAAGATTTTTTTATAGTAATATAATGTACCACATGCTGATTAGAGGGATGTGGGTGGGATGTAATGCCAGAGTAAAGTAAAGCCACAACTTACACAACAGTGTTCAGATCATATTTTTTCCTGACAAAATCAATATAATGCAATATTTCTATCTGCTGAATGTAAGCTTTTCCATATTCCAAGCTTGCCTGCTGCACTGGGGACATCACATGCATGTGCGAAAATTATGAAAATAAATCTAGGAATGATTTGATTGTTAGATTTTAAATCAGCGGGGTTGAGGCATCAAAAGTAAAAGTAAAACTAAACTGTTTTATGGATGGTAACAGTAATATTATTACCGAAATCTTATTAGTAATTAGTTACACTACTAGTTACTTCAAAAAGTAATATTATTACAGTAACTAAGTTACTAGTAACTAGTTACTGCCCAACACTGCTAACCACTAATGCCAAGAATAAATGAGGAACTAACTGGTATGTAATGAGTTAAAAGACGCACATTTCTGGTTTGTGTTGATGAATGGGGCTGTGAAGGCAATAAAGGACTGAAGAAGGCCAATAAGTATGCTTTAAAACATAAAAAAACAGCAAATATTTAAGTCATTATACCTTAACATTAACGTAATAGCGATTCAAGGACAAAATGCCAGTAAAACAACATTCATCCCTTACAGTTACAAATCATGTATGAAGAAGTGGCTGCTTCACCCTCTTTCCTATTGCCCCAATCATATCTTTATATTTACAACCCTGCCTGTGTCCTCTGGGTCTGCTAGGGGCAGAAAAAAACTCTATGCATGTGGTTTTACCGCAGTCCCTGTCCAGCTATCAGACAGAAATCTCAGAGCCAATCTCCTGTGTTAAAGAAGACCAATTTCCCCACAGGGAGCTTTTCATGCTGGACAAAGCATATTGCCTTGCCTGGGTCCACACATACTCAGGTTTAAGTAAGAACCGCATGCACTCTGTTGAATCGCAGTGTCTGTCAATATGGCAGTAGTGTCACATTCTTCCCTTATACAAGCAAAAAGAAATGAGCGAGTATAGGAAATGAAAATGATATATACACATCATCTGACTATGATGTTTATGGCACGATCAGAAATTTCACAACTGATTGTACCTCAAATAACAAGCGCTATATCCTGCGACAGACTACTATAAACATCTGGTAGTGATGGCGACAGTTCAGAAAATGATTTTTTAAGACCTGTTTTGACATGTTTCTTGCTCACTTCTCGGGAGAATGTGGCTTATTCAATTCACTGTCAAGGCTCTATAAATATTTATCTTGCATGATGCAAAACATGACATTAGGGAGAAAAAGAGTGTGTCACCTGGTGGAACAAGAAGAGAGAGAGCATTTGAGTGACAGCGCTACCAGATGTCGTCTCAGTGCAGATTGTCTATAACTGCGTCGGCTCGTATAAACAGCAACATGTACCCTCTTCGGCAGACAGGATTAGATGTTTGAAGGAGGAATATGGACAGCTGATCAGGATAAACAGTGCTGCAAAAGGCCAAGGGTCAGATCAATGTTGCCGAAACATAAACGATGTATCAGGAACTTCAGAGATACTGTACACTGAAAGAGACTTTAAAATGTATTATCCAAATCCAGGTCAATTTTTTTTATGTTGTCAGCAGGTTGTCCACCCACTGGGAATTTTACAGTGCCTAAATAAAGCTACAAATGTCTGCACACATGAAAGCACTCTGATGTCTCAAAACATTTCTAATTTCACAGATAGCCCTGTTTAACAAACGTGATATGATAATTCTGGAATAAATGTAGTGCGTTCCAGCAATTGGCATTTATATATTATAAATAGTCCTGAGTATGATGACTGTAAAGTATTGTAATTCGTGCTGATTTTGTCAGCTCTTGTGTAGATTACAAGACATATTACACATTATGATAAAAAAAAAATAATTACTGATGCACTATATATACATATATTCGATGTAGCTAAGACTTAATTTCATTTTTCTATAACTGTAGAATTCTAAAAACGTGGTAGACGCGTCTTTTTGCTTTGAAGTCTTTTTTATAGTCTTTTTTATAAAGTAAACGTAAGAATAGCTTATATTTTTAGTAATATTTCAAGATGATCATTTACTAGACTGAAGTAACTCAGGTTTCTTGATTATCCATACATATTGCATTGCATTGTGTTTTTGCCCCCATGATTAAAATTACAGAGCTTTGATCATAAAAAATATTTAAATATCATCTTACTAAGATATTACTGAGAGATATAGAGTGACAACTTAAGTTTACATGCATTTTATATAAGTAGTCTGATATAATGTTTCATTGATTTATTTACATTGCAAGCTTAAGGAATTTCATCTTAGTTTTTGGCCATATAATTCACAGCAACTCCACCAAACCAAATTTTTTTTCCCACTCAGTTCGGTATTCTGAATATAAATAGGCCATAAAAGCCTGATGTATCAAATATAATACAAAATAGTCAAGCATTTTTTAAAGTTTTTAAATATATTTTGTCTAAAGGCTCAATAATCTTTTAAAATATATAGAGAGAGAGATTTTTCTGATACGTATTTCTATGTCAGGTTTTCAGGGTTAGCGCCCTTTCTTCTACAACTATATTTTTTCCTGTCGAGCAGAAGTAACACAAGCTCAGATGGTACTTACTTTTGCTTATCCTGGATGACTGTAGTGATGATCCTGTCACTTCACGGCTGTGTGTACGTCATGAGCATGAGCGCGAAGGACCATTTGTTTGACTCTGTGGATTACAAATAATAATAAATCATTTGTGTTTTTGTATCTGCATGTTTTGACTCTCAAAGTGATTTTATGAATCACCGAGAATCATGGGTTCAGCTAAAAACCTATTTTAATGTTCTACTGATGTAAGAAAGTCAGTCTTTTTCTTATTTAATAAACCCATTTGACGTGACGAATTACATTGCATTTTATAAAGCGCAGTAATTTTCTGCATGCCATTCCATAAAAAATATAATAATTTGGTCATTTTATTGTTATTTTTATTGTTGTTTTATTTGCACAATATATTAATTAAAACATGTATAATAATAATAAAATAATAATTTAATGCAGGGCGACAATGACACATGTATTTTTAGCTTTGATTGAAGTGAAATTAATATTGTTTTTTTTTTAATTCAATATAATATTTTTTGACCCCCTGTTATAGAGCAAAGTGGAATGACTGATGTGAAAACACTCACACTTAAAGTAATTTATAGTTTTTAAATCTAATTTTTGTGTTTAAATTAGAGACATTCAGACAGTTATAGATGAAACAACTGTGTTACAGACAGAGAGAGTTTAACCTGGTGAGCCATTTGTTGTTGATCATGGCTTGATAGAGGCCTGTCTGGCAACCCTGCCTTAAAGTCAGTGTCCACAACCCATCTGCCAGAAGCCCCACGTCACAATATGTGGCCTCACAAACAGACAAGACCAATTAGTGCCTCGACAACAGTGATTACTGCCAGAGCAAGGCTGAGACACACACGCTCTCTGTCCCTGTCATCCATCTCGCGCTCAAAATCACATGTGGCATTTTCACTGATGATTTTTATTGGGTCGCTTACCCAGCTCCATCTGTAAAGTGTACTCCAATATGTCCACATGACTACTGGTGTGCTGCAAAGCAGGCTGGTTAGAATGGCTGTCATTCCTTGGTAACAATGCTGGACTGAGCAATTAGAGCATGTACTTGTTTTGAATGTAATTTAATTGGGAGTGATGATACAAATATATCACATTTAATGCGACCCTTTGAGGTAAGCATGTTTTTATAATCATATTTACTTTGTAAACCTTTTTTGTATAAAATACTTTAAATGGGTGAATAAATATAAGGCTACAAATTGTCACAAATATACCGGTTAGTGTTAGTGTTAGAATTAGTGTCTTATGCTAATTTTGTGCTCAATTATTATCAATTATTAGTGGTTATCAATATTAATAATGGTTTTTATTAATATAAATGTTGAAAACCATGATACATTCATTGATAAATAGAAAGTTCAAAAGAACATAACTTATTTAAAATCTTTTGTAAGCTTACAAATGTTACAAACGTTATAAATACTGTAATTTTTTATCAGCTTAATTTATTCATTGCTGAATAAAAGTATTATTAATTATTATTATTAGTATTATTTTAAATCTTACTTCAAACTTTTGAATGTTAACTTTTGAAAAATCTTTTCAATATTAATGATAATAGGAAATGTTTTTGAACATTAAATCGGCATATTCGAACGATTTCTGAAGGATCTGAAAATTCTGCAGACTGAAAATTCAGCTTTGCCATCAAAGGAATAAATTACATTTTAAAATATATTCAAATAGAAAACAGTTATTTTAAATTGTAATAATGCTTTACAATATTACCGTTTTTCTGTATTTTTTATTAAACAAATGCAGCCTTGGTGAGCATAAGAGACTTCTTTCAAAAACAAACAAACAAAAATCTTATTTATTCCAAACTTTGATGTATAATTATTGTTTTTGATGCTGTTGTTGTTGTTGATGATGATATATATAAAAAATAATAATTATATAATCATATTAAATAATATTTTAATTATTTGCTGAAAAATATGACCTCAGACTTTATGTATACAAATAAATAAATAAAGCAAAAACAAGATGAGAGAGTGAGGCAATAAAGTTTGAGAGCTGTACAACACATGCCACTCAAAAAGCTGGACATTCACCATACACCGAAAATGACTTTTTTTTATAAAACTGAATTACTTTAGGGATGAAAACCCATTCAGCCATTATAATAAGTTGAATTAAACGACTAATAAAAATAAAAGCTTATTATTAGTTGCCACTGAGCCACTAACAGACTCTCGGGAAATGCTTCAGTAAAAATTACAATATAAAAGGCACATTAGTTTTGGAAAACCCTATCAAAAAGTCACACCATGCATGATAAACAGTGTCCTCCTTATTTAATTAGATTCAGGAGCTTGAATACAGAAGTGTTTGCTGTAATCACACATCCTTGCAGAGACCAGCATAATAAATACATCCAAATTGTTCCTGAAGCTATCGGACAAAAGCTATATTTTCTGTTAAATACATTTTTATGTTAAAGGGGTCATATGACGTTGCTAAAAGGAACGCTATTTTGTGTATTTGGTGTAATGAAATGTTTTTATGCGGTTTAAGGGTTCAAAAAACACATTATTTTCCACATACTGTACATTATTGTTGCTCCTCTATGCCCCGCCTTTCTGAAACGCGTCGATTTTTACAAAGCTCATCGTTCTGAAAAGCGAGGTGTACGCTGATTGGCTGAATACCTCAAGCGTGTGACGGAAATGTTACGCCCCTTAACACACTGTGATGCCGTCTCCCAGCACAGCAAGACAAAACCAATAAAACCCATTACAAACGAGGCATTTGTTGCATCCAGTGGGGACATAATTACTGATTATAATGACATATACTGTCTTTTTACGCGTTGCGTTGCGTATCGCGCTGCGTAAACATAAAACCATGTCTGCATTTGTGATCGGAGAAACGACAAACAACAAGCGCTACTCGCAATTGAATCATCATTGGCAAATTCTTTAAATATAAAAACTTTACTTACAGTCTGTCAGTCAGAAGCGCCAGACTGTCCTTGCAAAGTTGGAACTGCCCCACTTTATAGAAACAGCCTTTGTGCACAGACGCATTGTAGGTTACTCTGCAGGTTCAGGAAACAGTCTTCCATAAAATGCGTCACACAGCGGTACACACGGCGGGCTTGAGTGAGCGGAGGCGGGCGGCCTTGAGAACGGCGGGCTTGCGGCAACCACATGTGACGACCCCGGGCTGGACTCCGCATCATCCACGGTGAAAGCCGATCCAGCGATCCACAGCGTGAAGTTGATGTATTTCCTCAGCGACCAGCACGGATCAGCTCTAAGCATGACGAAGCGGATATCATCCTCTTTTGGAAGACCAAACAAAGTAGTTTCGCTTTCACAACTAAACACACAGCATCTCCACAACATGGCGCCGGCGGCAACAACAATACTACAGCGAGAATAAAAGTTACGCCTTCTTTCTTTGCTTGAACATTTGGGCGGCGTTATGCAAATCTTCCCACATCATGACGTAGACATGTGGGGGCGTGTTAGAACGAGCCGTTTTAGGTAGGCGTGGACAAGTCTTAACTTTTATAAAGAATATCTCTTTGGATTTGAGACTTTAGTCTTTGCAACTTTACAGATCTTCTTTATGCACCAAGAGCTTGTAACACTCCAAAGAGAAAGGAAAAATTGAAATCGCATTACATGACCCCTTTAACAAAAACACATGTCCAGCTCATAAATGTGAACTGATAATAGCCTACAGTTTTGGAGCTAAAAATCAATGAGACATTAATATTATAGAACAGAGCATAAGGCTTTGAACATCTGTCCCTTGAGGGCGTGCAAACTTTGTATAAATAAATAAACAAACAAACAATCGAACGAACGAATGAATGAATGCTGTTGTTTTCTCTATTCTCTATTCACCAAAGTATCCTAAAATAATTATGTATTGCAATTTCCACACAAAATATAAAGTAGCAACTGTTTTCAACATTGTTAATAATAAGAAAGTTTTCTTGATCACTAAATCAGCATATTAGAATGATTTCTGAAGGGTCATGTGACACTGAAGACTGGAGTAATGGCTGCTGAAAATGCAGCTTTTCCATCACAAGAATAAATTACATTGATAAAAAAAAGACAATACAAAAAACAACTTATTCCACTTAAGTTTAAAGTTTACCTAAGGCTGCAATGCCTTTTAGCATTTTTTAATGCATTTTTTTAATCACATTCTACAAAGGCTGTATTTGAAAATATAAATAAATAAAAAGTGACACTTTACAATAAGGTTCCATTTGTTAACATTACTTAAGTACATAACATAAACTAACAATTAAAAATACTTCTAAAGCATTTTAGTAATCTTAGTTATGATTAAATGTTGATTCCAACATTACTAAAATCAAAAGTTATATTTATTAACATTATTTAATAGACCTGAGCTAAAATGTTTAACATTGAACAGTTTTTTATGAACTAATGTTAACTAAGATTACTAAATACTGTAACAAATGTATTGAGCATTGTTAGTTAATGTTAGTTAGTGCATTAAATATAGTTAACAAATGGAAACTTATTGTAAAAAAAAAAATGCTGATTTTATTTTTTCATAATTGGTGCAAGCAAATATCATGTCTTGTTATTTTTTTTTACTTTAATAAGTTAAAACTTTAATATACCCGTTTAATAGCTTTTTAGGCTTTGAAAAATTGTGTATACAAAACAAAGTACCCACAAAACATCTGCATATTATAGCACACACAAGTAAATACCATAAAATGGTATTTCTTGTTACAAACATCTCAATATGTCTCACACGAACACATCTGTGTCCATTAAATTTTTACACTCTACAAACTCATCCACCAAACATCTGCTGGGAGATATGTGCAGTTTATGGGCAAGTTACGATGCAGAAATATGCTGTAAATACAGATAACAAGGCCTGGATGCCCAGCACTACCAGAGTGACATTCATGAAATAAAACAACAAAGCAGGAACATCCAGAATGTTCTTCTGAATAAAGGAAGCCTAATTTAACTACATTAATAAAAGGATAATGTGGTGCCATTATCATTAACAATATGAATGTTACTACCCAGATATAATCAAAGAATGTGATGTAATGATGGCACACCTGCCACTCCAAGAGTTCTTCACAGATTTGACGACCAGACCCTCTTCAGTTAGAGGACCATACAAATCTCTTCTTTAGGGATCTGGGAGAAGAGGCCCTCACTGCACTAAATCTGATCCATTGAGGAATGAAAACAGAGAAATTTCGGAGGTGCTTTAGGAAAACCATTTGAGTTGGCATTTCACTGTAACCTTTTATGAATCAATATCCCATTTATGACTCAATATGCATTACAGATTTGGACTGAAGGCCTCTTGAAGGGTGCCTATTATTGTAAAGAGACAGTAAGATCATGGGTAATAGCTTACTTAGCTTAAATTGCTTAAATATATTATTAAATATGTCAAATTATTTTAAAATATGACAAAACAAGCATAAAAAAGCTGAAACATCTCAAAATCAAGATGTAAACTGACATCATATTTCTTATGTTAATTTGTTCATTCAGTCATGGAAATTAATACATTCTTTAAAAAGCAATATTAATTTTTATGAGTATACATTTTTCTAGCTTTATTTATTAGAAGAAGAAGAATCAAAGTCTGTAATCACAAATGCTTGAAAATGAGTGTGAACCCAGAAGAACATTCTGTTCTAGACACTTGTGAAATTATTTACAATATTTTTTATTAAATTCTTTTAATATATTGTCAACAGTGAGTTTAAACAAACAAGCAGCTTTGTTGTCATATGATGAATATTATATAAGGGCTTTCCTGTAGCTCAAACAGTAGGTCATGGGTTCGATTCACATGGGAAACCAAGAACTGATCAAATGTACAGGTGCATCTCAATAAATTAGAATGTCATGGAAAAGTTCATTTATTTCAGTAATTCAACTCAAATTGTGAAACTTGTGTATTAAATAAATCCAATGCACACACCTTGAATGCAGTGTAAGTAGCTTTGGACAAAAGTATCTGCCAAATGCATACATGTAAATGTAAATATCTTAGACTAGATAGTGACCCTTCGAATATTGTCTTGGACAATAGAGGAGCCTTGAATTCACAAAGAATCCAAGATTTTCACCGCCACAAAAAGAAAAACTTCCACACACTGAAAAAATACGCACAGTGGTATCCATTTACTTATCTGTTGAATCAACAATATTTTTTGGAAAATTCTGAGTTACTTAGCCTCCTCTTCTAGCAGTTACACAATAAACCCGAAAGACAGAATAATAATTATATTTTGCATAAAGAAAAAAATAGCCAGTATTTGGGATCATTGATCATTTGCATTGATTGCAATGTTGCATAATTTTAGCGATTATAAAATACATTTCCCTCCAATTCTCATCGCCGTAATGCAAAAACTAAAACAATTCTTATTAATGTTCTTATCAGCGAAAATTATTTTATGAATAAATGTATTGGCAAAATATTTATACACGCATGCATACAACATTGCAGTATGTAATTCATTAATTTATGCTAATTTAAGGTTCATTAGTTAACACAAGTTAACTACTTCAGTTAGTTACTGAGCATGAACAATACTTCTACAGCATTTATTAATCTTATTGAATGTTAATTTCAACATTTACTAATGCATTATTAAAATCAAAAGTTTGTTTGCTTGTTTTCCCCACTAGAGGGAACCATTTGCATACATGTTACAAGTATCTCTAGTTAACCTTTTTGCAGGGAATTTGAGGCATTTGTGAAAGAATAATGCAAATTTTTCTGTGTTTGGAAATAGTTCAGGTACGTTTGCTTCTCTGAATTTACAGTTGAAGTTTACTATGGAGCAGTGCTTCCGTAAGGGACAATGTATAAAGTCCATTTGAACGGTTTCACCAACCAACCTGGCATATGTTTTCTTCATCTTAAAAGATTAAACAGCAGATCTCCTAGATTTTCCAGCGGCTTCCACAAAATACAACGGTGTGCTTTGACCTCCATTTCAAGTACACAGGAAAACCACCAAGAGTGTCCTGGCTTGTCTTTACTCTTTGCATTTCTCATTCAATTTCTTTCCCAGGTCATCGCTGGTCTCTTGAGAGAACTGATACTGTTCATCAGCTGTCCAGCACTACTTCATAATGGCACTTTGGCCAAAACAGACACTGACACAGCATCCTCTCTCTTCAAAAGATTAACCAGTTTGGTTTTCTTATTTAAAAAAAATAATAATTTAATTTAGAATGAGCATTATTGGCATTTGTGATATCACCACGGGGAATGTCACCATGACACCTGAGACAGTGTCCATGGAAAATAAACCATTGTTGCATATAATTGTTATATAATGTGTTGACAACCCTTCTGTGCTCCTGACAAAGACACTGGCCTGATACTTCACTTCAGTACCTCTGCAGTATAGGATATAGTGGTCTCAACAAATAACTGAAAACAGTTTCAGGAATCATTTATGATAATTCAAATATATTTTTCATTGTATATTTAGAATTAGTTCAGTTTGATTTATAGAATTGTAAAACTACCAATACTATATATATATATA